>NW_006399759.1:15046202-15048178 GCF_000299155.1 Elephantulus edwardii | reverse complement strand
GGCTTATATCTAGAATTTATAGAATACTTGAGTGTCACAATAAGATAAAGGAAAACGGCCAACTGCAAAATGGGCAAAGTATATAAACAGACACTTAACCAAAGAAGACATTCAGATGGCAAACAAACATAAAGAAACGTTCAAAATCCTAGATCTAAGAGAGATGCAAATTAAAATGAGTATGAGCTATCATCTTACCCCAGTAAAAAGAACAAAATTCAACACAGCAATAAAACAACAAATACTGTCAAGGTTGTGGAGAAACTCAAAACTTTATTCACTGTTAGTGGGAGTGTAAAATGGTACAACCAATATGGAAGGCAGTATGGAACTTTTTCAAAAGTTGCAAATAAAATTGCCATTTGCCCCAGCAGTTCCACTACTTGGAAAATACCCTAAAGAAACCAGAACGGCTACCCAAGCAGATATATGCACATCCATGTTTATTAATGTTTTGTTCACAATAGCAAAGAGTTGGAAACAACCCAAGTGCCCATAAATAAATGAATGGATAGGGAAGCTGTGTATACTATGCAGCACTGAAAAAAACCAAAGAACTCATGAACTATTTATACAAAATGGGTGACTATGGAGGACATTATGATGAATGAAATATCTCAGTAATGAAAAGACAAATACTGCATTTATGCCACTGTTATAAAACAGGACTGACGTGGGGTTAGGGGAAAACTAAGAAAAGAGGGGATAAATAATGTACATGGCATTGAAACAGAAAAGGGAGATAACTGTATATAAGGAATATATGATTAGATATTTTTGGCGTGACGAGTCCAGAATAAGAGCTGCCAAGGAAAGTGGTCTAAGGGGTAGGGCTGTATAACAAGGAAAGAATTTTTTTTCCCAAAGGAAGAAAAGGAAATGGGAGGGGGCCAGGGAGGAAAAGTTCTTTATAAACTTTTATGAAAATCTAATAATAGAAATAAAAATAAATAAGAGAAAAATAAAAAAGAATGGTAGAATCCTAGTTGAGAAGTTTCAATAAACAGATAGAACCCTGAGCATGTTCACTAGTCTATGCCAGAGAATTAGCCAACTAACAGAGATTCCCATTTGTTCTATTTTTTTAAATGATGGTTTAAAAGAGCTAAAAAATCAAATATATTGTTAATATCACATACAAGTAAAGTATTTCTGAGGATTATTAAAAATTAGCTGAAATAATACATCAGCAGGGAACTGTAAGGAATTCAAGGTGGATTCCCAAGAAATTTAGAACAAAGGATGTTTTTGCTAATGTCAGATGGATCTTGCTTGAAGAAGAGAATGTAAGAAAGATGTTTTCTTCACTATCCAAAGTGCTATTTGTTGTTGTTTTTGTTGATGATGATGCTGTATTAGATGTAGCTGAATCGAGGACAACCCATCAGGTGTCTAACAGATCTGAACCCTTGTTCTATCCTGTGCTACCCTCACCATGTCTGACACACTTGAGCCCATTGTAGCAGTTGTTGTGTCACTCTTTGGGAGTCATCTTCTCTTTCTCTGACCCACAAGCTTTCCAAGCATGATGTTCATCTACAAGGTATAGCATCTCCAAATAACATGCCCAAAATAGGAGAGAAAAAGCGTTATCACCATTGTTTCCAATAAGCACTCTGGCTGCACCAGAGTGAAAGTCCATGGATATCAAGTACCCTTCTCCAATACCACAGTATAAACATAAATTCTTTTCCTTTAATTTTTTCTGATCATTCAGCTTTCAGATGTATTGCAAGGGATTGGAAAGACCATGACTTCAATCAGGTGCACCTTAGCCTTCAAACTGCCATTATTATTCCTCAATCATTTGGAAAGATCCCTGTTTTCTGATCTCCTGATTGTTTGTACCAAGAGTGTTGATTGTTGATTGTGGATCCAAGTAAGATGAAGTTTAGGACAATTTCAATTTTTTTCCACCTATTATGACATTGTTCCATCTCCATTGGTGAGAATGTTTGGCTTTTTGAAATTGAGAT
>NW_006399759.1:15034741-15042920 GCF_000299155.1 Elephantulus edwardii | reverse complement strand
ATGTGTTAGTTGAAACATATCAATTTGTATTCCTTCAATTCCTGGGACCTTAAATTTTGCCAATGCCTTCAGTGCAGCTTCAATTTCTTCTCTCATTGCCATTGGCTTTTGCTCACATGGCACTTCTTGAAATTCTTCAGTGTTAGCCAATTAATTTTGGTACTGTAACACTGTGTACTGTTGTTGTTATATGCGATCAAGTTACTTATAATATAATGACTCTAGGTATAATAGTTCTGAACCCCACTCTGTCATGAACCAGTCTCACTCTCTTCAACACGCCTACCCCTATTACCCCAATTACTGTTTCAATTAATCTTTTCCAGGATCTTCCTCTCCTGTGCTCCCTTTGTACACTTCCAAGCATGATGTCCTTCTCCAAGAATTGGTCCCACCTGCCCCTTGCCTCCAGGAGCAGGTTAGTTTTACCCACTATACAATAGACATGTTTGTCCTCTTGGCAGTCCATGATATGTTCCGTTTTCTTCTCTAGCACCACAATTCAAAGTCATTGATTCTTTTGCTCTCTTTAGTCTTTGTACACTCTCTTAATGCATAACAACTATTTGAGAGACCATGTCCTGAATCAGGCACACTGTGATCTCTAGACTGATGTCTTCATTCTTAGAACTTTTGAGAGGTCCCTGACAAAGTTTCCCTAACGAAATCTGTCTTTTTGTTTCCTGACTACTAGTGCCAAGAATGTTGATCATGGATTCGAGCAAAATGAAATTGTTAACAATCTCAATCTCATCTCCATCTATCACAGTTCCGCCAGTTGACCCAGTCATGAGAATCTTTGTCTTCTTGATATTGAAGACTACAGTCCTTTACCTTCTGCAGCAAGCACTTCAGGTCTTCCTCAGTTTGAGCAAGCAGGGTTGTGTCGGCCACAAAATGCAAGTTGTTGATATGTTTTCCTCCAATCCTGGCACTACATTCATCCTTGTAAACTCCATCCTCGCAAATGATCTGTATATAGATTGAAGCTTTACAGAGACAGGACACATCAAAACCACATTCTATTCAGAGTATTACTGGCATTTTTTTTAATGCTTCCTGAATTATTCTAGATTTTGCAAAAGAATGTGCTTCAATATTGCAACTCGAGATTTGAACTTTTCAGATCTTTTAGCTTGAGAAATATCAGTTTCCCCTGTTTATACTCCAGAACAGCTCTAGTGGGCTAGTCATAGGAAGTTGTGCTGCAATCCGAAAGGCATGTGGTTCAAACCCTCTAGCTGTTTTGCAAGAGAAGGATGGGTAATCCCCCTCCCCTGTGATTTATTGCCTCAGAAAACCTGCTAGAAGGTCATCTATGAGTTGATTTTGACTCAATGCACATAACAAGAAGTATTTTATTATAGTGGCAGCAATATATTATATTTTTGACAAATAGAACACAATTTTATGCAGAATGTAGAGTAATTTACTCTACCATATAATTGCTAGATTTCAGTACACTTAGCCCCTGAGCATTAAACTGCTTATTACAGGAATACGAAACAATTGTGTTTTACCCAATTTTATGTTAGAGAATTGTATTACATTTACTTCAAATGGAAGGCTTGATATTTTCTATTTGGGAATTCAGTCTCTGTGAGAACAGTGTCCTCATTGGATCTAGCTTACATTCAGTATGCATATTGCTATCTGCTTTGCTCTGAGATCTTCCTCTTCATCTCTTTTTTTTCCTTTCTCCCACTATCCTTGTATGATTATTTCCATTTTTCTCTTTTCTCTCAAATTCTTATTCTAAACTCGTTTAGCTCAAGTTTGCTTCTTTCCAAGCATTATGCATTTAAATAAAGGATTCTCTTTTCCACCTGATGCAGTTCCATTTCAGAGAAGGATATTCATTTATTGAATTATTTACTGTGTCAGGATCAGACCCAAGCTATTAGAATTCACTAGTGAAACTTATAGAAGGAAAGACACAGAATTTGTGCACCTCAAGACTAAATGAAACCACTGTGTTGTAGCTGGATTCAGAAAGTCAGTCATAATTGGAGCTCACTGAGTCAACAGGTAGGCAAAGACTTTAAGTTCAAGACCAAGCAATGATATACTGATCTGAGTTTAGAATAAGTATAAAGCAACCCATTGATAGTTATCTGATTAACATACTGTGCCATTTGCACCCAAGGCAACTGACTCTATGCAACTTTGTTTCATCCATTACAGTTATTGTTCCAGTGGTTAGAATTTTTGTTTTCTTGATGTTGAGATGTAATCAATATTGAAGGCTTGGATTTTCTGCTACAAGCACCTCACTATCTCCTTCTCACTATCGAAAAGATTGTATCATCTGCATAGCACAGGTTGTAGATGAGTCTTCCTCCTAATCTGATGTCACATTCTTCTTAAAAAAGTCTAGTTTCTCAAATTATTTCCTTGATTTGAGTTGATTGAATAGATATAAAGATATAGATATAGATTCTTCACACTTTACTTTAAACCATGCATTATTCTCTTGCTCCCACCATACAACTTCTTGTTGGTCTTAGTATAGGTTTCTTATGAGCACAATTAAGTATTTTGGAATTCTTATTCTTCTCAATGTTAGATATAAAATGTTATGCTCTACATAGTCCAATGTCTTTGCATAGTCAATAAAACACAAATAGTCATTGTTTTGGTATTCTCTACTTTCAAGCAAGCTCCATCTGACAACAGCAATGATATCCTTGCTATCTTGACTTCTTCAAAACAAATTTGAACTTTTGGAATTTCTCTGTCAATGTACTGTTCTTTTGGATAATCTTCAGCAATATTTTACTTGCATATAACATTAATGACACCTCCCCTCCTCCCCCCACAGTCTATTGGATTCTCTTGCTTGGAGATGGAAGCAAATAGAGATCTCTTCTGGTCAACTGGCATGCAAGCTCCCATCCAAATTTATAAATTCTTGAGCACATGCAGGACTGTATCTGTTAATTACTTGGTAACCTATCAGTTTGAGGGCTGTATTTTTTGCCAATCCTTTTAAAGCAGCTTGAGCATCTTCTTTCATTACCATTGACTTTTGATCATAAGTAACTAAGAATCATTGAAGAAGTTCAGCATCAGCAGTCAAAACCAATCCAATGTTGACTGCGGAACAGACCATCAATTAATCAAGTGGATCTTCAAATGGAAGCTGAAGAAAATGAAAACAAGTCTACAAGAGCCAAGATATGACCTTTAATCAGCTGAGTTCCCAAATCAAGACAGATGAAGAAGCAAAATTGGCTATCTACTTCTAAAGCAATAGACCTTTAAAAACCCTAACACCATAACTGATCCACCAGTGAGTTTTCAGAGGCAGTTGATAACATGAGAGGAGATTGCCCATCCTCCTTCTCCCACAAACAATAGAGTAACATTTCTATATATAATACCTGAGCCCTCAGATTGGAAGATACTAAAAATAAGCTGTAAATATCCACTGATAATTGGAAGGTGGAATGTGTAAAGTAGGACTCTAGGAATGTTGGAATTTGTAAAAAAATGAAATGGAACATATAAGACCAATATTCTAGGCTTCAGTGAGTTGCATTGGACACTCTGAATTAGACAAGCATATGGTCTATTATGCCAGGAATGAAAAATTGAGGAAGAATGATGTTACATTTATAGTAAAAAGACTGTCAAGATCCATCCTAAAGTACAACACTGCTATTTATAGACTATGATCCAGACCTACACAAGAAAGACCTGTTAATACAACTATTTTTTTCAAATATGCACACCAACAACTAAAGGAAAAGATGAAAAAATTAATTAAAACTAAGAATCTAAATATATAGGAATAGGCAAATATATAGAGACCACATTTATAAGGTTACCATGACCAGGAGAGAGAGAAAACAAAGAATATTGTTCAGTGATACTTTCTGTTAAAGTGATGGAAAATTTCAGAAATGCATAGTGATGATAGTTGCACAAAGTAATGGTCATAATTAATGCCATTGAATTATGTATGTGAAAAATGTTGAAATGGCAAAGGTTTAAAAAACTTTTAACATACAGTGTGTTTTTAAAATGCATTTCCTCACCCACACAAGCAGAAACAATAGGTAATGATGTCATTTGAGGGGGTAGGGATTAATCATATGTTTCTCCCTCTTGTTCCTGAGCCACAGAAAGAATTTACACAAAAATGTATAAAAGAATTACAATACAGTGCCTATTTTGGTAAAAAATGTATTAAGATATGGCTTGGATCTAAAACTCTCTCTTGAATCCTTGAATTGAGTTCACCCACTGAAGGAAGATATACAGAGAATCAAGGGGCTGGTGAACCCTGCCCCAAACATTTGCCCAAAGTTGTGTTGAAAGCATGGTTCCTGCAGGCTCACAGATGAGGGAAGACAGGAGAAATAGAATAAGGCGAGAGAAGATGGCAGAGACAGAAACAGTAAGAAATCTGTATATGCTTTTGAATATGATAAAGAATATATTTCTTTTATGAAAAATGACTACTGACATTTTTAAATCTAAGTTTATAGGCAAATAGTATAACTCACTTATATAAAACACTATCAAGAGATCACCTATCTAATTTTAAAATATTTTAATATGCTCAAGATGATGCATAAGTAAAACACATACAAGTATAAATCTGCAACTAATGTCAACTCAAACTAATCAAGTCATTGGAGTCATGTCAGAACCCACTCATAAGTGAGCCTCCAACGAGTTTTCAGACAATACATCACACATGAATAGATTGTTAATCCTTATCCCATGAAACAGCTGGTGGATTCATCACAACTGTCTTTGTGTTGGCAGCACAACTCTCTAATTACAAGGCAGCCAGAGAAGCCTGGTAAGTACAATGTAATTAATTTCCCCCTCTCTTTTTTCTACTGTGGGAATTTTGTTAATAAATTATGATTCTTTAGATTATGCATAAGTTTTGAAGTATAATGTTTATCCAAATATGATGAAAATATGATCAATTCTCATCACCAGTCCTTTCTACCATAGGTTTCTCATTCTCTATTTTGGCTGAATTTCATTATCAGGTGTTTGCTCTTTGTTTTATTTTGTTGTGTTTTGCTTTGTGAACATTCCATGATAACTTCATGGACTGTATGGCCTCCTTTTTCCCCATTTCAAAACATTCTATAACATTCAAATACAAATAATAACTTGTTAGAACAATTTGTCATCTATTATTTCCTTCTGTAGACCTAGTATTTTTCCTCTCTACTTTTTTATTTTATATTGGTTTTCATACAAAATTCATATGCCATGTGTACCATTCATGTACATTGCATTTCACATATTCCTAAATTCACATTGTGTTTCAAACAATTACTGATGTGCATTGTGTTTTATAAAATTAATGACCATTAATTTATCACTAGTATCATGTCTTTTTAAGTCACCATAGATATTTCCTAATTCCTTACCCCTCTTTCGCCCACCAAACTCTGTAATCCTAGTGATGTCCTTTCCTCCCCATTCTTTGTCCTTTGTCCCCTCCCCTTCCATTTTTAGATTTTTATTCACATCTTATTCGTTATCCTTCTGTACAATAATGGTCTTATGAAGTATTTGTCCTTTTGAGACTGAGTTAATTCACTAAGCATAAAGCTTTCTAGATTCTCCCACGTTATATATCATTATTCCTTAGTGCTGCTTTGCATTACATTATATGACTGTACCATAATGTCTCAATCCATTTGTTGATAGACATTTGGAATGTTTCCATTTTCTTGCTTTTGAGAATAAAGTTGTTATGAACATAGGTGTACAAATCTCATTTGATATCTCGGACCTCACCTTATATTCCCAGTAGTGAAACAGCTGAGTCATTTGGGATTTCTATGTTGAGCATTTTGAGGGAAGGCCAAACTGTCTTCCACAGTGCTTGCACCATTTTACAACCCCACCAGCAGTGAATGAGAGTTTCAGTATCTCCACATCCTCTCCAAATATATTGTTTGTTGTTATGTTAAACTTTTCTACTGCTACTGAAGTGAGATGGTGTCTCATTGTAGTTTTGATTTGCATCTTTCTTATTGTAGTGAGTCTGAGCATTTCATCATGTGTATATTGGTCATTTATATGTCTTTTGTAAAAAGTCTTTCCATATCTTTTTCCTATTTTGTGATTAGGTTATCAATCTTTCCTTGTAGAGGCCCTGTAGTATTCTGTAAACATCCTTATAAAACCTTAGTCTGAAATGTCAAGTTTTTTCCCAGTTGGTAGGTTTACTTTTCATCCTATTGGAAAAAAGTTTTGAAGCACACCAGAATTTAATTTTTATAATGTCTTATTCATCAATTTTGTCCTTGCCTGTTTGTGCATTTCTAGTATACTTGCAAACCTATTTATATCATTCCTTCTTCTGTTGAGCTCCTTAATGTCTTTATTTCTCCCCATTTCTGTGACTTCTCAGTGCTCTAGTGCAATATTCAGAGTCTTGTTTGACACCCATCTTGATCTTTTCTTCTTCCTCTGTCTTTGTAATGACATTCTTCATGGATGATATTCTTGATATACTCAAAAAGCTCATCTGGTCTTCACTCACTGGTATTCAATTCCTCAAACCTATTCCTGAGATGGTTCTGAAATTTGAGTGGGATAGACACAAGGGCAAATTTTTGTTCCTGTGGATTTAATTTTCTTTAGCTTCAGCTTGAACTTGCATATGAATAGTTGGTGGTCTGTTCCACAAAATCAGTGTCTGTCTTAGTTTTCACAGTTGATATTAAGCTTCTTCAGCAATTCTTTCCAAATATATTCTCTATCTTATTCCTATGCATACAATCAGGTAAAATCCATGCTTATAGCCTGTGTTTGTGTTTCTAACAAAATTATTTGCAATGAATAAATGATTGTTTATGCAGAATTCTATCATTCTATCTCCAGCTTCACTTCTGTCACCAAGTCCATGTTTTCCACTACTGATTCTTCTTCTCCGTTCTCAATTTTTGCATTCCAGTCACTCATTATTAATAGTATCTTGATTGCATTATCGATCAAAGATGTCAGTCTGGAGACTAAGGTGCACCTGATATAGGACATAGTCTCCACAATTACTTGCTATGCATCAGAAAGCTGGACAATGACTAGGGAAGATAGAGAATTGATAGCTTTGAGTTGTGATGCTGGAGAAGAGTATTGAATACCATGGACTGCTAGGACAACAACAAATAGGTTCATCCTAGAAAGGGTGAAACCAGGCTGCTCATTGGAAACAAAGATTCTGAAGCTTTGACATACACTGGCCATGTTGTAAGGAGGGACAAATCCCTGGAGAGGGAAACCATGCTTAGGGAGGTGAAGGGATGGACAGTGTAAGAGAGGAAGACCCTGGATGAGATGGATTGATTCAGTGATTGGAGTAATGAGGGTAGGTGTCAGAGACAATAAGGTTGGCTCAGGATAGAGCACGGTTCAGAGCTGTTGTACATAGAGTCACTATGAGTTGCAAGTGACTCGCCGGCACACAACAACAACAACATTAACATTTATACCATAGGCTAGACCTAAATTTGGTCCCATTTTGTCTCTTAATATTTTCTTAAAGTATACAATTTGTATACTTATATTCAAGAGAAACAATATATCATTTATGGGAAAAAGTATGTTGTTACATCCCATTGAGTAGGACTCATAGCAACATAGCAACACTGTGAACCACATATCTAAATCCTCTCCTACCCTGTGCCAATGTCACAATTTCTAACACACTGGAGTCCATAGCAGCAGTCATTGTGTCAATCCACCTTGTTGAGGGTCTACCTTTTCTTAGCTATTTCTCCACCTTTCCAAGCATAATGTCCTTCTTTAAGGGATAGCATAGTCTAGCAACATGTCCAAATTATGGGAGAAGCAGCTTTACCATTCTTGACTCCTAGAAACACTCTGACTTCACTTTCTCCAACACATATGTTTCTTCTTTTAACAGTTTATGAGATATTCAGCACTGTCTCCAAAACCACAATTCAAAGGCACCAAATTTTCTTTGTATTTTTATTATACAGAAAGAGCATAGGTAACAGAAATGTGTCAACCTTAAGATTTAAGGCATATCAATATTTGGATTTAGGTGTTAAGAAAGAGTAAGTAAAAGAAACTGAAAAATTTTGCAGTAAGTTAGGGCACCATGTGTATGAAATAGAGAAAATTACCTTCAAAGAGAACATATTCCACCATTCAGTGTTAACTATTTTTTTTT
>NW_006399759.1:15015833-15033974 GCF_000299155.1 Elephantulus edwardii | reverse complement strand
ATTCCAACAAATAAGAAATCGTGAGAAGAGTTGGGACCTCAGAAGGTTTTTAGGACCAAATAGTAGGCTCTTGTGTCCAGGAGAAAACGAATATACTTACCAGTAATGTTAATGCTCCCCACAGGTCTTCTGGGAGGATCTAAATCATTGAAGCGTCCTCCTTTGTTGCCAGCTGGATGCTGGGGCCTGTTAGTCCTGTCAGCCATGAGGACCTGAGGTGGGCCACCCTTGGCCAAGTGTCCTTCAGATCCACACTTAAAGCAAGTGAGTGGGAGTTTCCTCTCTACTCCCTCGCCCCTACCATCTTTTTTGATGTTTACTGCTTCAGTCTAGATTTTGTACATAGAATTGCAAGTTGAGGCTTGAATTTGTTCTTAGTTTCTTTCAATGAGTAATTCTGAGTGTATTATTCCCTTTTGATTTTAATTTGAGTAATTCTTAGCAGTGATTTGTAGTTTTCCTTATAAAGTTCTTTTGTATCTCTTGTTAAGCTTATTTCCAATTATCTGAATCTGTAGTTGGCTGTTGTAAATGGTCTACTCTAAGTTTGGTCTATTGTACATAGGTTTTTTGAAGGGCTATTATTTTGGAAGTGAATGACAAGTCCTTCTTCTTAGTCCATCTTAATTTGAGTGCTTAATTTTAGAACAGTATCTAAAAGACAAGCATTTTACAGAAAGGCCAGATGAAGCAAATTTCCCAATTATGGAAGTAACCAAT
Organism: Elephantulus edwardii; assembly: GCF_000299155.1. Lineage (NCBI taxonomy): Eukaryota > Metazoa > Chordata > Mammalia > Macroscelidea > Macroscelididae > Elephantulus > Elephantulus edwardii. The sequence continues at coordinate 15,033,254 of NW_006399759.1, read as the reverse complement.
ATATTCAGTGTTGCTCCCCTGTCCTTGGGTTGTACAGCTTGATCCATTCCTTTCCCTGCTCCAGCAGCATCTCCTTCCACTCCTGCCTACCCATTCAACACCTCCCCCCCCCATCCAGCCATTGATATGATGGTTTAAGTCTCGTGTCTCCTGTGCTTTTGCGATGCCTTATCCCCCTTGCTTTTTGAGATCTCTTATGCTGTGGCCAGTCTCTCTTGGGTTTAGGAGTCTCTAAGTCCAAATTACAGGTACTAATATTAGAGAAGAGTTTCTGTCTTACACAATTCTGAGGAAAAGGCTTTTGTCTTGAGCTTGTGCTCCAGAACTGACTTCTTGTGCCTTAGTGCCTCTTCTCTTACATTTGTAGCACACTACTGTCACAGTAAGCTAATCTCCCAGGGGAGGGTGTTGTGTCCTCTAGATGAAGTATATAAGTGTCATTTTCTTGTTCCAAGGGCTGTGATCAAACATAGTGCAGAAATTATCCAACAATATCACTAATATCACATGCAAACACGATTCTGCTGAAAAGTCTCCAGAAACAACTGGAATAGCACATCAGCAGAGAACTGCCAGATGTGCAGGCTGGGTTTAAAAGATGCCTTGATACTAGAGAAAGTAGAGTTAATGTTAGATAGATCTTGACTGAAACTAGAGAGCACCAGAGAAATGTTTATCTGTGTTTCATTGACCATGCAAAGGCTAACACTGAGAAGACTGGGAATCCCAGAGTGTGGTTATGCAAATCTAATACTTTAACCAGGAGGCAGTATTAGAACAGAATAAGAAAACACTGTATGGTTCAAATTAGTAAAGGTTGTATGCCAAGGATACATTCTATCTTCATACCCTTTCAATCTATATGTGGAACAGATCATGTGGGAGTCTGGGCTCTAAAAGGAGGAATGTGGCATCAGAATTAAAGGAAGACTCATCAACAAACTGTTTTTTTGCAGATGACTCAACCTTATTTGCTAAAACTGAGGAAGATCTAAGGCATTTGTTGCAGAAGGTTAAGGACTGCAGCTTGCAATATGGATTGAAGCTCAACATCATGAAAACAAAGATTCTCTCGTCTGGGATGATTGGCAGCATCATTATAGATGGTGAAGAAATTGAGATTGTTAATAATTTTAATTTGCTTGGCTCCACAATCAACAATCTTGATACTAGCAGCCAAGAAATCAAAAGACAATTTGCATTGGGAAAAAAATCTGTTGCCAGAGACCTCTCCAGAGTACTGAAGAGCAATGATGTCAGTATGGTGACTAAAATGAGCCTGATTCTGGCCATGGTTTTCACATTTACTTGACATACCTCAGAATTCTGGACAATGACTAGAGATGATTGAAGGAGAAATTTTGCCTTTGAGTTGTAGTGCTGAAAAACAATATTAAATTATACTAAGGACTGCTGGTAGAACAAATAAGTTCATCCTAGAGAGAGAGAAAACAGGCTGCTCCTTGGAGGCAAGGAGTCTGAAGCTTCATCTGACATACTTTGGGCATGTTGCAAGAAGGGACCAGTCCTTGGGGGAGGGACATCATGATTGGAATAGTGCAGGGACAGTGCAAGAGAGAAAGATCCTGGATAGGATGGATTGACTTAGGGACTGAGGCAATGGAGATGGATGTGTCAGAGATAATGAGGTTGGCTCAGGATAGAGCAGGGTTCAGAGCTGTTGTACATAGGGTCGTGATAAGTTGCAAGTGACTCAACCACACTTAATAACCACAAAAATATTGTAAATAGTATTACTTTCTTAGTTTTCTTTTTCACATTTTCTTTATTACTATAGAGAAATCCCACTAACTTTTGTATATTGATATTATATCCTGCCACTCTCCTAAATTAGTCTACTTAGGTCTAACAGTTTTTTGTTGAATCTTTAGGAGATTGTGTATATACTGCATATAGCAACAGTAATGACATCTCTTTGCTGATTTGAATATCTCTTCTTATCTTCTCTTGTCTTATTTGCCTACTAAATACTTCCAATACAATTTATATTGGTTGTTATGGGCATTCTTATCTGGTTCCTATTTGCAAGGGAATGACTTTTGTCTGTTTCCTATAAAGAACTATGTTGACTGTTGATTTTGCATTTATACTTTTCACTGTTGAGGAAATTTCCTTTTATTCCTATTTTGGTGAGTGTTTTAATCAGGAAGGAGTACTGGATTTTATCAAAGGCCTTTTCTGCATCAATTGATAAGATCATGTGGTTCTTGTTTACTTTGCTAATGTTATGAATTATGTTGACTTGTTTTTCTTATGTTGAACTATCCTTATATCCTTTCATGAATCCCATTTGGTCATAATTAATTATTTTCTATATATACTGTTGAATTCTACTTGCTTGGATTTTATTAAAAATTTTTGCATCTATATTCATGAGAGATATTGGTCTGTAGTGTTCTTTTTTGGTAATGTCTTTGCCTGATTTTCATATTAAGGTTTTCTGTATTTCATAGAATGACTCTTGAGTGTTCTTCTTTTTCTATTTCTTAAATGATTTAAGTAGAATTGGTGATAGCTCATCTCTGAATTATGTGTAAAACTAAGCTGTGAATCTATCTGGGCCAGGACTTTTTTTAGAGGGGAACTCTTTTTATGGTCTGCTAACTTTCTTAGATTGCCATATCTACTTGGTAAAGTAGAGAGTCAATGAAAGAGAGGAAAATTTTCAATGAAATGTGAATCCTATCCAGCTTAACTCAGCCAGATGTATAGTGTATGAACGAGCTTGTGTTTTAAATACTGGTAAGATGTTAAAGAGCATTGAAAAGGGATTGGTGAATGAACATTTAAAGCAAACAAGAAACTTAGAAAAATTCTAAGCTATAGTTTACACTAATATTCATAAATGTATTCATTCAAACAGCACAAGAGAGGAAGAACTTGGATAAGATGGATTGACATACTGACTAGGGTAATGGGGATGGGTTTGTCAACAACAATGAGGTTGGCACAGATTAGAACAGGGTTTGGAGGTGTTTTACATAGGATCTCTAAGAGTCACAAGTGACTTGAAGGCACTTAACAACATCAATAATGGGAAAAATATTTTTTTGGAAGAATATCAGAATTAAACCACGATAGTTATTTATTCCATGAAAATCTCTAGAACATTAAAAGGCAAATAGGTACTATTTTTAACACATAGATAAATTTTGGAGGTAAAGTTACTTAAAAGTATAGAACCCTAATAGACAAATGAACAAAGATATAAAATAGAATACAAAGAATTGCAATGGAAAAGAAGAAAAGTTCTAAAAATCAGTTATACGCAATTTAATGCAATGAAAACAAGTATTCAACCATGAGATTTTTCAGATGCTTTAAAATAACCTTCAATTTGAGCAAGGCAATCCCTAAAACAAGGGTGTAAATTGGGACATCATTTTTACAGTGAACAGCATTTGAGTAGTATGCACCCACTGTGTATGTTTTCTTTGGTCTCAGAAATCCCTCTTATAACAATATTTGTAAGGAAATGTATTTTGACTTGAAAATATATTGTTAGTAAGCAGTATTATAGTAATTTTGAAAAGTTGTGTTAGTTGAAATTTAATACTATGAAAGAATACTGTTAAATTTAAAAAATTTTAATATTCATTTACAGATTATTTTATCAGAATAAAATAACTCTTCTTTCTTTTCCTTTCTCTATGGTCAAACCAGAGATCTAAAAATGATTTTTTCAGGATAAAATAGCTTTGAATGACATAGTACTCCCATATGGCTGTTCATGTGTTCTTCTGTTTTTTAAGGCTAATTATAATGTAAATCTTGGTTATATTGAATTTATTCTTATTTATAGATTTTAGATGTTCCTATAATAATATGTAAAATTTAGACAATTTTGAAATTTAAAGAAAAATTATATGAAGGAATCCTGAAGAGAGTCGAGTGTAGCTACACAAAGAAAACAAAGGAATACTTATGGTGGATGGATTGTCTTAAAACCTCTTTGACTTGTGGTGGATACACAAACCAACACAGATGATAAAACTGCATGGAAATTCAAACCTCTAATAAGTTCAAGCAAGCAGGTATATATAGAAGAATATTATTAGGATTGGTTAATTATATTCATGTCCATATACTGAATGTGATATCACATGTCATTGTATAACGTCGAGTTGGAACCAACTGATAGTTGACCCTCTAGTGGGTTTTCAGTGTAGTAAATCACATGGGAGGAGTTTGTTCATCTTTCTCCCATTAAGCGGCTGGTGGATTTGAACCACATTCCTTTGTATTGGCAGTTTAACTCCTTACTACTAAGCCACCAGAGCTCTCTGTGTTATATGATAGTTCTGCAAATCAGGAAACCTAAGTAAATTTTAAAGGCTATAGTTCTGTATTAATTTTTGCTACTTCATGAGACTATACAATTATCAGAATAAAAATTCAACTCAACATTATTTAAAAACTCATTGCAATCAGTTTATATCTGACCTTCCATTTACTTCCCTAGACCATAAATCGCAAGGTACCTCAGTGGTAAGAAGTTCTGCTCTCAATTCTAATATATGTGGTTTGAATCTACAAGCTGCTATGTAGGGAAAAGATGGTGGTCTCTTCCTGTACAATTTAAAGCCCTAGAAAACCTGCTTGAGGGTCAGCTATGCTATGACTTTCTTCTTCTTGACAGGATACAGCAACAAAAAATTACATGAGAGGAGATTGCCTGTCTTTCTAGCTCAGAATTGTTGGTGGACGTGAACTGCCAGACAGGCCTGGCATTTAGACTAACAGTGTAATTTAGATAGTATACAACCAGAGCATAGAAATTCTATAATAACAAACAAGCAACAACATACTCCTGTGCCCCCATGCCCACTCCTCCTCACAGCAAACATAATGGTGACATCAAACTACATAACTCCAAGGTGTTATTTAAGTCTAAGACATTTTTCCTGAGAAATCTGTAATACCGCAGGATATTATGTGCACTGGCCTCATCTCTTGATTTCTCTATCAATTAAGTCAAGTTTTCAAAGCATGCAATTGTGATTTCAACATTTAGCAATTTATGGCTCCTGAAGGTCACACTTTTCAGACTTTGATCTGTGGTTTGCACTCATTTAATTTCTGATTACAAATTATTTAATAACTCTCCTGATCTTCCCTCATTTAATTTCTAATTACGATTCACTTGTTTGAAAAACTCAAACCCAACTTCAGACAATGCCATGGCCACAGATTATTTTTCCTTTAAATAATTTCAGAACTAAGTAAATGTGCTTTTCCTTCCTTCATAATCTGTAGAAAAATTAAACAGAAAAAAAGGGAAAGGATCATCATCTTTCCTAGTTAATAAAATGCTACTGACTAGCCTATGTTTTTGTTTGTTTTAAAGGTTTGTTATTACTTCCATGTTATTTGTTATATAACAATATTCCCACTCTTCTGACTTCAATGCGTTTTATGAGTGCAGTACACTAATCACATCTTTTAGAAAGATGCTGACATATATTTTTATTAAAAAAATACCATTTAACTGCTTATTTTAATTTATTCAAATGATTATGTTGTTTGTTATGTGCCATTGAGTTATCTGTGACTCATAGTGACCCTATGTACAACTGCCCAAAACCCTGTCCTATCCTGTGACAATCTTATTGTATCTGACACACCTACCCCCAGTACCCCAGTCACTGAATCAATTAGTCTCAGCAAGGGTCTTCCTCTCTTCTGCTGGCCTTCTACCTTCCCAAGCATGACATTCCTCTCCAAGGACTGGTCCCAACTCGCAACATGTCCAAAGTATGTCAGACAAAACTTCACAATCCTTGCCTCCAAGGAGCAGCCTGGATTCACCTTCTCCAGGACAAACTTTTTTGTTCCCCAAGCGGTCCATGCTATATTCAACACTCTTCTCCATCACCACAGCTCAAAGTCACCAATTTTCGTTCTAGTATCCCTAGTCATTGTCCAGGTTTCTGATGCATAGCAAGTAATTGTAAACTCTATGGCCTGGATCAGGCACACCTTGGTCTCTAGACTGACATTGTTGCTCTTCAGTACTTTGGAGAGGCCTCTGACAACAGACTTTCCCAATACAATTTATCTTTTGTTTTATAGCTGCTGGTACCAAGAGGATTGATTGTGGACCCAAGAATACTAAAGCTCTTAACAATCTCAGGCTCCTCACCATCTATCATGATGCTGCTAATCTATCCAGTGGTGAGAATCATTGTTTTCTTGATACTAAGCTTCAATCCGGATAATCTGTTCTGCAAATAGGTTGAAGAGGTATGGAGATAGGATGCATCCCTGGCGTCCTCCCTTCCCAATTTTGAACCATGCAGTGGTCCCTTGCTCTGTTCTGACGACTGCCTCCTGGTCCAAGTATAAGTTTCGCATTAGAACGATCAAGTGTTCAGGGATTCCCATTCTTCTCAGAGTCAGCCACAGTTTGTTGTGTTCTACACAGTCAAATGCCTTTGCATAGTCAATGAAGCACAGATAGACATTCCTCTGGTATTCCCTGCTTTCAGCCAAGATCCATCTAACATCAGCTACAATATCTCTAGTACCACGACCCCTTCTGAAACCAGCCTGGGCTTCTGGTAGTTCTCTGTTGATGTGCTGTTCCAGTCGTTTTTGGATAATTTTCAGTAAAATCTTGCTTGCATGTGAAATCAGTAAAATTGTTCTGTAGTTTCCACATTCGGTTGGGTCGCCTTTCTTTGGGATAGGAACAAATATCAATCTCTTCCAGTCAGTTGGCCAAGTAGTCCTTCTCCAGATTTCTTGGCACAACTTGGTGAGCACGTCCAGGGCAGCATCTGTTAACTGAAATATATCAATTGGTATACCATCTATTCCTGGAGCCTTATTTTTGGCCATGTCCTTCAAAGCAGCCTGAACTTCTTCTTTCATCACCATAGGCTCTTGCTCATATGTTGTTTCATGAAATTCTTCTGTGTCTTCCAATTCCTTTTGATACAGTGACTCAGTATATTCCTTCCATGCTTGGGAGGGTGGAGGGACGGCGCAGGAGAGGAAGGCCCTCTATGAAGTGGATTGATTCAGTGACTGGGATAATTGGGATGGGAGTGTCAGAGACAGTGCGATTGGCACAGGACAGAGCGGAGTTTAGGGCTGTTGTACATAGGGTCGCTATGAGTCGCAGGCGACTCGACGGCACATAACAACAACAACAAGCTTCAATCCATATTAAAGGTTGCAGTCCTTGACCTTCTGCAGCAAGTGCTTCAGGTTCTGCTCAGTTTCAGCAAGCAGGGTTTGTCATCTGCATAATGCAGATTGTTAATGAGCCTTCCTCTAATCCTGATGCTACATTTCTCCTCATAGAGCCCAGCCTCCCAGCTGATCTGTTCTGCATATAGGTTGACAAGGTATGGAGAAAGCACACATATTTGGCATACACCCTTCTTGATTTTGAACCATGCAGTGTTTCCTTGCTCAGTTCTAAGGACTGCCTCCTGGTCCAAGTATAGGTTTCACATTAGCACAATCAAGTGTTCTGGGATTCCCATTCTTCTCAGAGTCAGCCACAGTTTGTTGTGTTACACACAGTCAAATGCCTTTGCATAGTCAATGAAACACAGATAGACATTCCTCTGGTACACTCTGCTTTCAGCTAATATCTATTAACATTAGCTAAAATATAAGTAGAAGAAGTTAATTAAGATTCATTGATGGTTTTAACTAGGACATGGCCATGTAATAAACAGAGTTTGAATTCCTGTACAGTCAATCTCAGTAGTATATCTAGGTTTACAAAATAAATATCTATGGTAGAGTTCTGACACTTACCCTTGCCCTACTGTCTTATATTTCTTTCTTATCTCAATAAAATACATTGACTTTACACTGTTCTCTCACCTCAGTCAGGGGATATTTCTTAAATCCCAACTTCCAATATCAGTCCATCCTCCAACATGACTACTGCTCAGTGACCAGTTTAACTATTCTGCCTTTCTCAGACTTACAAGACTCTCAGTTTCCATCCTAATGCAGAGTACACCTACAGATTTCCACTTCTACATGACCAAGTGAGATCATCATCTTGATCTACCCAGGCCTTTAGTTGTTTCACCATTCTGTTAGGGGCCATTGGATATATTTTTATGTAATTAGAACTATTATGTGTCATAGTGGGAAAATGGAACATTTCCTAAAAGTACAGCCTCTTGATAATGTTAGAGTTCTGGTGATACAATTGTTAAACACTCTCTCCTAACCAACACTGAGGTCAAAATCTTGAACCAAACAGCTGATCTCATTGGTTGACAATCTGCTTCCATAAAGATCACAATCTAAGAAAGCTTATGAGGCCGCTCTTGAATGTCTTACAGGGTTGCAATGAGTCAAAATAGTCACATAGCACATAGAATATCAACATTGATAATGTGAAGACTAGTACTAATCAAATGGTTAACTTGACTTTAATATGTAAATTAACTGGCAATTGTCCTGGGACCAATTAGATGTACTGAGGAATCATAACAAATCAATTACATTGAATTTTTCTTCCGATCATTTAGCTGACAGCTAAGTGCCTTGTGGTGGATAATTTTTCTCCCCATGTTATTATAACCAGTAGATCAGTTTGCTATTCTCAGTTCCTGGAGCAATTGTTTAACAAGTCCTGTGGGTGGCAATGTTAGGAATGTATTTCAGAGGGAATAAGTGGCAGAAAAGAAAAGTTATGATCAATGGAAATGATACAATTAGTACATCAATTAATAATTTAAACTAGTTTACAGACACCCTGGATCCAGCCATACCATGCTGTTGTTACTTGGACCACAAAGTATAAAATTTTTTAAGTGTAAAATTGATTAAGATTGGTAACCACACTAATAACCATCATTGCCAATTTTTTCATAAGAAATGGAATAAAACATAGCAATAGTTCTTTCTAGGCACAAATATTTGTATTCCTTTTAAATCCCATTAGGACTCTATCTTCAGAAATATAATTTGTAATTCTGATATAGAATTACTTATTAAGTTCCTTTATGATACTGTAATCCTTCTGATTGGTATCACACATCCACTTAGAGTTTCTGAAAATGTTTTATAATTATATAAAAATAAAGCAGTAATTTTATTTTTAAGTTGCTCAGAAACTCTTGAAGGTAATAATAAACTAATTTGCTTGCCCTTTATGGAACACTCTATACTAGTTTAATATTTTGTTGTTGTTAGGTGCCATAGAGTCGAATACTACTCATAGTGACCTATGGAGAACAGACCTGAACTCTATCATATCCTGAGCCATCCTCATCATCTCTGACACACTTGACCCATTGTTATCAATCCATCTCACTGGGGGAGTCTTTATCTTTTTTTTTTTGCTGACACTCTGTCTTTCTAAGAATGATGTCCTTTTCCCAGGATAGCCTCTCTTAGCAACATGTCCAAAGTAAGATAGATGGAACTTTGTAATCTTAGTCAAAGATCCACAGGCAATGAGAAGGGCAGCTTCGATACAGCCTAGAGTTCTGAGGGCCTGAGCAGAGAAAGCTGTGTTCAGACATTATTTTATTGTAAACAAAATCCAAAAGAAAAGGAAAAGAAAGGAGTCTAAGATCTACGGAACTCCATTTAGATAAAGGCAACAATGGAGACGTGGGCTTATTTTTCATTAAAGTGTAAGTAAGCAAATAATTTATTAATTATTCAGACATTTGTGTCTGAATTTGTGTTCATATAATTTTTGAGATCATATATTGTCAAGGGGAAAGGAATATGAAGGCATAGGGAGTGGTCGAAAGCTAGATCTCTCCATTTCAAAGATAACCCACTGTGGTGTGATGTGTACAAGCACACTCACACAATATAGAATTATGTCTCTATTCCTGACATATCTGACAGAACACTCTCAGTGCTTCTCAGATCCTACATTTCTTAATTAGCACCCCACTGTTTGACATCACCCAAAGATATTGGTGTGAGCTGACCTTGCACTCAGGAAAAGAGATCAGCCTGAGAAGGAATGCTCCCGAGTCAGAATGAGAAATCAGTCTTAGCTTGGTAGTACAAGCGGTCCCTGAATTATGAATGTCTGGGTTACAGACAATACCTATTAGTCTTTTAAAATTATGCAAGTATTCCCTTATTTTAAATTATTGAAACAAACCGTACCTGGATAAATTCTGCATCACAATCACTTTTAATTGCTGCATGTGCACCCTTAAGGTAACCAAAATCCTTTGAGCCTTTTCTTACACTAAATTAAGGCTAAATAAGAACCATATGCACCTTCTGCAATTTACCTACAAATTCAACTTATAGACATGCTTAGGATGAATCTCTTTTGTTACCTGGGGACTGCCTGTAATGATATTGTAAGAAATGTTTCTCTTGCCCTTGTATGCTGATCATAGGGCAGGAACAGTACAAATATTGGATGACTCCAGACATTACATATTGGTACATTTAGAACTTGCTGTCAAAAATGGACAAAAGTACCAATGCGTGTGTACACCATCTACTAAAAACAGAACAAAAACCAAATAAACAATAACATCCAAACCAGCCAGCAACTCTATTTGAACAGATCTTACTTTCCAAATGAAAGTAAAACTCATCACGTCCCAGGTTAGAACAGCTGAGACCCATCAACCAACGGAAAACAATTTGTTCAGAGTCGAAGCTGTCACCGACTATTACCACATGGAACGTGAAGGGCTGCTGCAGACCCCAGTTTCCTGATTCGGGCAGGCCTGCTCCCATTTCACTTGACAGCTGTGGACATTGGAATAATACAAAACGTAACCTAATCAACAGACTGTGAAAAATCTGAAAGCTAAAGACAGATGTTCAACAGCCATCACCACCTTTCATATTTAATTATATTTACGTGGAGGGAAAAAAACCCTAAAACACTCTACAAGTGATAAGCCAACTCCTTTAAGAAGGCCTGTTTTGCTGTGAACTTAATGATGAGTGGGTACAGAGTTTGCAAACAATGGCACTCAGATGGTCTAAATCTAATTCTAGTGGCAGATAAACTTATACTGAGAAGGCCTGTATTTCTCATAATAATATATCCTTCTTGTTGTTTTCAAGGATACCTCATTGACTCTCACGTGGCCTACCTCAATGTAGCCACATCCAATGTAGCTAAATGTAATTAGCACACACCAATCATTGTCAAACTGACAGAGAGGAAATGATACTTTGCCCACCCAAATTAAAAACAAGTATATTCTTCTTTCTGTATTCTGAATCACTGAAGAGTTTAAAGAGAAGTCTCATACATTAAAAAGGAAAATACTGTATTATATGCTTTAGCCTAGTGGATAAGACACTGTGTTACAACTCCAAACGCACAAAGTTTGAATCCACCAGGCTGCTCTACAGATGAAGAATAGGCAATCTTCTCCCAATTAATTTACTGCCTCTGAAAATCTGCTAGAGAGTCAACTATGGGTCAGTTCTGACTTGATGGCACACAAGGACATTAAAAATCTGCTTCAGGGACTAATATCAGTCAATTGCTTAAGGAGGGGTTGCTAGTTCACCTGTCTATTAGCAACAGGAAGATGAATCAAATGAAAAGTGGCTAGTTTAGCTGCTTCTATAGGAGTCTCACAGAGATTATGGACAGCGAGGCAAAGTCAAAGAACTAATGTTTGACCAAAATGGAGAAATAGTTCTCCTGTTAGAACTATTTGTATCATTCAAGAATACGGTCCTAGTGTCAACAGATTGCCTGATTTTTAAAGAGAAACTGGAAATATGAGATTTTACATAAAATCAACTTTTTAAATATTGTAAATTAATTACAGATTTCTACCATTTCATGGACTCAAAGTGTAGGGGCCTAGCCAAACAGGTGTACGATTTACACATAGCTCCAATGGTGCAGATTTTGACTTGAGTTAAGAATTATATAATTTCACAAATTTTACGGGAAGTAAAGATGGTAAAAGTTTTAAATTTCTGAAGAGCAACACAGAAAAGTGAAAAAAAAAATCTCAGTCAAATTGTGTAGACTAGGTTTTTGCTGGCTCTTTCACGTCTATGCAGAATGACTGAAGAAGAGGCTCAGTGTCTTTCTAGCTAAGTTGGGGTCTCGTCCATCATGCTTAATTCATCTTCTTGGTTTTTGTGACATCAAATAGTGAGAACACTCTTTATAAATATTAAAGTACTCTATTACAGATGCAGGGAGCTCTCGTAGTCAAGTGATAAGAAGCGGTGCTGCAATCCTAGGCACGTGGTTTGAATCCACCAGCCACTCCACAAACTGGGCAATCTCTTATTGTACAATTTATTGTCTCTGAAAACCCACTGGCAGGTCAGCTATGAGTAACTGTTCAACTCCACAGCACATAACAACAACAGCAGAAAACGATATAATATACTCTTAAATTTTGATCAGTGATTAGTCAGTGAAAGTTTATTATTTATGCTAAGCCATCTTCTGGAGGAAGGGATATAAACCTTAAGGTGTAATATTGAGGATGCTTTGGGCAGAATATGAAATGATCCAGAAAACATTAAAAGAAGATGAAAGGAGTATACAGAGTCATTGTACCAAAAGGAATTGGCTGACACAGAAGGATTTCATAAAATAACATATAAGTAAGAGCCTGTGGTGAGGAAGGAAGAAGTTCAAGCTTCTTTGAAAGAATTGGCCAAAAACGAGGTCCCAGGAATTAATGACATACTAACTGACATAGTTCAACAAACAGATGCTGCCCTGGATCTGCTCACCAAGTTGTAACAAGAAATCTGGAGGACAATCATTTGGCCAACTGACTGGAAGAGATCCATATTTGTTCCCATTTCAAAGAAAGGTTACTTGACAGACTGTGGAAATTATAAAATAATATCATTAATATCACTTGCAGGTAAGATTCTGTTGAAAATTATAAAAAAATATCTGGAAAAGCACATCAACAAAGAACTACCAGTTGTGCAGGCTGGATTTAGAAAAGTCTGTGGTACTAGGATATTATAACTAACGTTAGATGGATCTTGGTTGGAAGCAGAAAGTACTAGAGGAATGTCTGTGTTTCTTTGACTATGCAAAGATGTTCGACTGTATGGATCACAACAAACTGTGGCTAACTCTGAGAAGAATGGGAATCTCAGAACACATGAGTGTGCTTGTGCAAAACTTATACTTGGACGCAGAGGCAGTCATCAGAATAGAGAAGGGAAACACTGCATGATTCAAAATCTGGAGGGATGTACTCCAGGGATGTGTCCTATCTCCATACCTTTTCAATATTTATGGAGAACTGGTCATCTGAGAGCCTGGGCTCTATGAGGAGGGAGGACTGTGACATCAGGATTGGAGGAAAACTCATCAACAACCTGCATTACGCACATGATACAACTCTGGTTTCTGAAACTGAGAAGGACTTGAAGAGTTTGCTACAGAAGGTCAAAGACTGAAGCCTTAAATATGGATTGAAGCTCAACATCATAAAAATGAAGATTCTCACCACTGGGCTGATTGGCAACATCATGATGGATGGTGAAGAGATTGAGATTGTTAACAGCTTTCGTTTTCTTGGCTGTACAATCAACACTCTTGGTACCAGCATCCAGGAAATTAAAAGACAAATTACATTGATTAAATCTGCTGTTAGGGACCTCTCCAGAGTACTGAAGACCAATGATTTTAGTCTGGGGACTAAGGGGCATTTGATCCAGGCAATTACTTGTTATGTATCAGAAAGCTGGACACTGACTATGGATAATAGAAGGAGAATTGATGCCTTTGAGCTATGATGCTGGAAAAGAGTATCGACTATACTATGGACTGCCAGGAGAACAAACAGGTTTGTCCTGGAGAAGGTGAAACCAGGCTGCTCCTTGGAGATAAGGGTTCTGAAGCTTCATCTGACATACTTTTCTGGGAAAGGGGCCTCATGATTGGAAGGGTAGAGAGACAATGCAAGAGAGGAAGGCCCTCGATGAGATGGATTGATTCAGTGACTGGGGCAATGGGTGTAGGTGCATCAGAACTAGTGAGACTGGTTCAGGACAGGGTAGAGTTCAGAGCTGCTATACATAGAGTCGCTATGGGTCGTAGGCACTTGATGGCATATAACAACAACAAGAACAGCAGCAAATTGTAGAGGAAGAACTTACTATTAAAACAAACAAACAAACAAAAAAAAAACAACCCAAAAACACCAACCCAAAAAGCAAACGAACCAGTTCGTTACCATTGAGCCAGAACTGACACAGAACTGAGCCCCTATTGAGATTTCAGAGATAGTAAATCACGCAGGTGGCCATCCTTCACACACAGAGCAACTGGTGGATTCAAACAACTTGCCTTTGGATAGGCAACACAACTCCTTAATCACTCTACAATCAGAGTGGATACAAGAGGTAGAGAATATTCAATAGCATTTAGTTTCTGGAATCATCGAGGGTGATTGATCCTTTAAACTTATCGGTCTTAGAAAATTTTTAAAATTTAAAACTAAATCCAAAACTATCCCCTGAAATTTTCTTTTATTTCAAAAGTAACATGCAGTGTTTTAATTAGTATATTTGTTTAAAGCACTTTGTTCCTTTAAAGAATTACCTATGTGAGATCAACTTGATCAATCACAAGATAGTATAGGAAATTTAGGAAAAGATGATTTAAAGATAATGACAGTGCAGTAATATGAAAAGGAATAAAGAGAATGGAAGTACAACTTGAAAAACGAACCTAACATCAATTAAATGTACACATAAAATTGACTAAAATGGAATATATGATTCTATCAAATCTCTCACTTTCTCATATTTATGGGCATTAATTTAATTTATGTCAAAATAGAATACTATATTCTCTATACTTGCTGCAAAAGGTGAAGGACTGCAGCCTTCAATATGGATTGAAGTTCAACATCAAAAAAACAAAGATTCTCACCACTGGGCCGATTGGCAGCTTCATGATGGATGATGAAGAAATTGACATTGTTGAAAGCTTCAGTTTGCTTAGCTCTACAATCAACAGTCTTGGTACCAGCAGCCAGGAAATGAAAAGATTAATTTCAGTAGGAAAGTCTGCTGTCAGAGACCTCTCCAAAATACTGAAGAGCAGCAACGTCAGTCTGGAGACTAAGGTGTGCCTGATGCAGGCCATAGTCTTTGAAATTACTTGCTTTGAATCAGAGAGCTGGACAATGACTAGAGATGATGGAAAGAGAGTTGATGCCTTTGAGCTGTGGTGCTGGAGAAGAGTATTAACTATATCATGGACAGCTAGGACAACAAACAAGTTTATCCAGGAGAGGGTGAAGCAATGCTACTCCTTGGAGACAAGGATTCTGAAGCTCCATCTGACATGCTTTGGACATGCTGCAAGGAAGAATCAGTCCTTGGAGAGGGACATCATGCTTGGGAGGGTAGTGGGACAATGCAGGAGAGGAAGACTCTCGATGAGATGGTTGATTCAGTCACTGGGATAATGGGGATAGACATGTTGGAGACAATAGATTGGCAAGAGATAGAGCAGAGTTTAGAGCTGCTATACATAGAATCGCTATAAGTTGCAGGCAACTCGATGGCACACAACAACAATAACATCCCTAGTTAAAGAAATAATTTTATAATAATTTTTATGCTTTTTGGTGATTATTAACTTATTTTTCTTCCATAGGTCTTCCTTGTCTATAAAGAAAGAAGAAATAAAAATGATTCACCAATTATGATCAGAAACTCACTCATTGCTGTCAAGTCAGAATATATTCATACTTGAACCTCCAGCAGGAATTTGTAGAATGTAAACTGCAGCAGAGGAGATTGCTTATCTTTCTTTCAGTGGGTAGTTGGTGGATTCTAACTGCCAAAAAGGTGCATCTAGGAAGTACCACTCCTTGTGCACTGCCTCCAGAGCTCCTTATAGTAATAATAATAATAATAATAATAATAATAATAATAATAATAATAAATATATACATATACACATATATGTATATATAAACTACGTACTGAATACTTATTCTACATAACATATTCCCCAGAATACAATATTGAGTAAAGTATCTTTAAAAGATATGTATCAAGGACCCTGCTATCATATAGTGTCTCTCCTTTTGTTTTTTTATTGTTCTTTTGCAAAGATTGACCTCATTTTAGCAATATCCCCAGCACTCTCTTTCCCATGGTCCTTTGCAGCCTATGGTGAAAATGCAACATTTCATGCTGTGACAGAGAAGAAAATACAGCAGGGTTGTAAAAAAGTGTTTTTTGTTTATGACTTTGTGTGGTTTGTGGTTTTTGGTTTTTTGGTTTTGTTTTGTTTTGTTTTTTCTCAGAAAGGAAACAGAAGAGTGTGTGCCATTCATTCTCTTGTCTATCTGAGACACAGGGCCTGCCCTTGGAGCACAGGCTGAGGGCACAAGTAGGGAAAGGCTAAAAGAATTACAGATTTGTTGTCAGTGGCATTGTTAAAAGAAGGAGGCACTGCTGACAATTGACTTAGTCTATGTTTCTCTCTCTTGTTTAAAGCTCTGCAAATTAACTTTCTGATATATGCTGCCAAACACAATTCTAATTTATAAAGAGACATTAATCATTATCTTCATTTTTTAAACGCTGAAAAAAAAAAGCAAAGAGAAGTTAGCACCTATTCAAATCTACTGTGCACACTGAGATGAAAACCAGCCTGTATTATTCCCAAATCCATGATGTTAATCCTATTTGGCAAAAAATGAGAGTCACTGGTTTGAAAACTAAAGTGAGAAGTCATTAATCTTTTTATTAGGATCCAACTCTTCTATCTATAAAATAGAGATAATCTATATTTTATGAAAGAAGGGCTGAACCAGGTGGCTCCTTGAAGGCAAGGATTCTGAGACTCTATCTAACATACTTTGGACATGTTGTGAGGAGAGACCTGTCCTTGGAGAAGGACATCATGCTTGGGAGGGTGGAGGGACGGCACAGGAGGGGAGGGCCCTGTATGAGGTGGATTGATTCAGTGACTGGGATAATTGGGATGGGAGTGTCAGAGACAGTGCGATTGGCACAGGACAGAGCGGAGTTTAAGGCTGTTTTACATAGGGTCCCTATGAGTCACAAGCGACTCGATGGCACTTAACAACAACAACAACATAACTTGCACAGATGACATCCACTCATCTTTCTGTAGTGGAGAAACTGCTGGATTTGAACAGCCTGCCTTTGGACTAGCAGTACAAATATCTAGCTTACCAATGTAGCCAAGAAAGATTTAACAATCTACAATAACCACAAAGATTGTGGACCCAGAGGGTAAAATGTTGCCTTGCCAACTCAGCTATGAGTTACAACTCTACAGCAATGATTGAGTCCATGTGTAATTAAATTTGCTATTAGGGACCACTCCAATGTACTGAAGAGCAATGGTGTCACTCTGGAGACTAAGGTGCATCTGATACAGGTCATGGTCTTTCCAATCAGTTGTTATGCATCAGAGAGTTGGACAAT
>NW_006399759.1:15013377-15015274 GCF_000299155.1 Elephantulus edwardii | reverse complement strand
ATTTAATTACATGATTCTTAATTATTCCACCTAAGCAATGTCCAAGCTAGTTCACCACATTCTGCATTTTTCTAAAGAAAAAGACAGAAATAACTTAGTAGCTTTCTATTCAGACCTCTGATGGCCTAGGGGCAAGAAGCTGCACTGCAACCTCTAAGGGATGTGGTTCAAGGCCACCAAGTTGCTCCGCTGGAGAAAGATGGACAATCTCCTCCCTTGTGATTAACTGTTTCTGAAAAAACCGGTGGGTGGAGCAGCTACAGATCATTACAACTCTATGTTATACAACACAATACACAGTTTTCTATTCAGTTTTATTTTTCTCAGAAGCTGTTTCCCAGGGATGATACTTAATTTGGCTTTTTAAAAACCCGAGTAACAGATCACACTTTTGTATCTTTAGCTTTACTATGCAGAGAATTCAAGGAAGCTTCTGGTGACCTTACCAGTAAAAAAGTTGTGCTGCAATCCCAAATGCATGTAGTTCAAATCTATCAGCTGCTCTCACATCTATCAGAGAGAAAGATGGTCAGTCTCATTCTCAGTGATTAATTACCTCTGAAAGCCCTCTGAAGGGTCAGCTTTGAGTCAGTTCTGACTCAACAGTACACAACAACCCTAACAATATGCAAAGAAGTAGGAAGATTTGCGAGCCTTTCAAATTTACTCACTTGGAAGCAGGAGGGCATCCACTTCCTAAACAACACGCCTATGGAAGCTCTATGAACTTTGATAAATGTCTATAGCTATAGAAATGCTTCAGGCCTTTTGTTCATAGGATCACTATGAGTTGTGCTTCATTTGACAACAATCAACAACAATAACAACAGCTGATACAAGGATATTTGTCAGCAGAAGTTACCCAGGACAGTTGAATGCATAAACAAACTAGTAAGCAGAAATTGGTAATCAATTCTGATACTAAAATAAATAAGGGTCAGTGAGTATGATAGTGATCTAAACTAGTGGATGGACAAAATAAATAGAATGAAGACATAGAGATTGGGCATACTCTAATATTAACATTTAAATAAATTGAATAGATGTATTAACTCATGGTTGCTGTGATGCTAAACACTGCGACACTAATATGTCAAATGTGATAATAGTTACCCATGGTGGACAGTTTTTAGTGGAGCTACCTGATTAAAACAAGCTTGGAAGCAGGATTGGCATCCGCTTCCAAAATAGCTTGCCTCCAGAAACTCTATGTTCTTGGAGAACTGATGAAAATTATACAATTATTCAGGTCTTTCATTCATGGGGTCACTAAGAGTAGTCTATGACTCGATGACACTTAACAGTAAGAACAAATGCTTCATTTAACCTTCCAAAAAATCAATAGGTGGGTCTCACTGACTAAGGTATACTGTTCCATTTCCCAGTAGTTTCTCATAGACAAGTCAAATGTAGCCATATATCTAACTACACTGCAATCCAGAAGGCTCAGTATTTGAATCTATCAGCTGCTACAAGGGAGAAAGATGGGTAATCTACTCTCATGTGATTTACTGCCTCTGAAAACCTGCTAGAGGGTCAGACGTGAGTTGGTCTGACTTGACAGTAGTCAACAATAACAACAACATGGACACTTACAATGAATTCTTTTAAGAAGCAATAGCTGTTCCTCCAGTGGGTTTTCAGAAGTAGTAAATCACACAGAAGGAGACTGCCCATATTTCTACTATGGAACAGCTAATGGTTTAGAACCCTGTGTTTTTGAGATTGCATTAGAACTTCTTAAAACTAGGCCACCAGAGCTTCCTAAAAAGACAAAAGGAAGACACAATTGCATGCCTGAAATTGCTATATTCTTTTAAGAAGAAGATGTTTCATAAGTATTGACAGAAATGACTAAAAATAGATAGACACAATTATTGTTGTTGTTGTTGTTGTT
>NW_006399759.1:15007547-15009262 GCF_000299155.1 Elephantulus edwardii | reverse complement strand
GACCCCTTCTAAATCCAGCCTGGACTTCTGGTAGTTCTCTGCTGATGTACTGTTCTAGTCATTTTTTTATAATCTTCAGTAAAATCTTGCTTGCTTTTGAAAACCTGCTGGTGGGTGAAGCTGAAAGTCCATTCCTACTCAATAGCAATAAGCTTTAAAAAAATATTCATAGCATTTATCTAGTGTCTAGATTTATTTTAGAATATAAGGTTTGTAAAAGGTAGAAGTAAAGTTTCATTTAGAAAGTGTATACATATAATTTCTAATTAAATTACATTATTTGATATTAGGAGTTGTTCCTGAAGACATCTTAACAATATTGATTTTAAAATTAATGATTTCAGATTCATTGAGATATATGAAAGATCATGTGAATTATGTATTTATGAATGTAAGTTGTATATATGTATGTATACACACACAACTTATGTGTAAGCTGCTATGCATATATGTCATTGTTGTTGTGTATTATTGAGTCAAAATTCACCAATTGTTGATCCTCCAGCAGGTTTTCAGAGGAAGGAAATTTTATGGGAAGAGATTTCTTGTCTTTTTCCTACAGAGCAGCTGGTGGATTCAAACTACGTGCCTTTGCATTGACAACACAAGTCCTTGATAAATACATGTGCATGTATGTGTGTGTATCCATGGTTATTATTGTTAAGTGGGAAAGGTAGATAGATAGATAGATAGATAGATAGATAGATAGATAGATGAGATGATAGATATAGAGATAGATGATATAGTTGAGAAAGATGATATGAGTGGGAAAGAGAGAGAGAAAGAGATCTTCATTGTTAAATGGACAATGAAATGCTGGATAGTGACTATGGATGGCAGAAGAGGAACCGATGCCTTTGAGTTATGGTTATGGTGTTGGAGAAGATTACTAAATATTCCATGGATTGCCCAAAGGGCAAACAAAGCTGTCTTGTAGAACATTACAATTTATAATACACACACACACACACACACACACACACACACACGTTATACATATATACATATTGTTGTTGATGAGTACCATCAAGTTGACTTATAGCAACCCTATGAACAACAGGTCTGAATCCTGTCCTATTAAAATTTACAAATTATAACAGACAGCTTTGGTAGTGTGGTGCTCAGGAGACTGTCTTCTTTACAGGAACCGTCTCAACCTACCTATAGTGAAACCGGCAACCAGGTTTAACTATGTGACCCTTTTCCAGCTCGCTAGTGCATTTTATTATTGACTTTGTTAAATCTAATGGTTTGTGTCTCATAGAAAATGAGAATTGGGATAGAGAGAAAATTCTCACTCTCTGCCAGACGTATGAACTGGGAAAAAGCACATCTCTGGGGCTGAGGAAGTCTAGTACACACTGAAGTAAAAAGATAGAAAAAAATTCTGTAGAAAGAGAGAAATAGCATGACTTACACGTAAAGCTAGGCAAATGAGTTCAAATTGTAAGTATATTTTTTGAGGGTTTTATTGTTGTTGTTTAATCATTATTTACTGGTCTGTGTGGTGTGAAAGAAGCAACTTAATTTCTCTTTGACAGAGTTTTCTTTTTTATTTTTATTAATTGTAGTAAAGTTTAATGTGACACTGATGTGTCAAATGCATTAATGGTTGGCTACTCAATGAGGACAGAGAGAGAGAGTGGGGTGGAGCTCCCTGTTGAAAACAAGCTTGGAAGGAGGAGTGGCATCCACTTCCATAATAGCTTGCCTCC
>NW_006399759.1:14996090-15007447 GCF_000299155.1 Elephantulus edwardii | reverse complement strand
GGGTCACTATGAGTCACCTGCCCCAATAACAATGAAAGTTTACACAGACTTTGGATTTCCATTTATTCATTGTTGCACTTTTCTCCCTGCCCACCTCTTCCCCCAATTTGCTCTTCTCTTTAAAAAGTAAAAGAAAAATTCTTTCATTGTTATACAATCCCTACCCCCAAGTTCACTCCACTACACAGCCTTCATTCTGGACTCCTGTCATGACAATACCTAATCGCTATTAACAGTTCTCTCCCTTATCTATTTCAATGCAGTATACATTATGTATACCCTCTTTCTCAGTCTCCCCGCAACCCTAATGTCAGTACCAGTTTACAACAGTGACACTATGCGATATTTGTCCTTTTGTGACTGAGATATTTCACTCAGCATAATGTCCTCCAGGGTCACCCATTTTGTATAATATTCCATGAGTTCCTTGGTTTTTAATGCAGCATAGTATTCCATTACGTGAATATACTACAGCTTCTCTACTTGTTCGTTTGTTGATGGACACTTGAGTTGTTTCCAACTCTTTGCTATTGTGAACAAAACTGCAATATACATGGGTGTACTTATATCTGCTTGGGTGGCGGTTATGGTTTCTTAAGAGTATATTCCCAGTAGTGGAATTGCTGGGTCAAATAGTATTTCTATTTGCAACTCTTTGAGAAAGCACCATACAGCCTTCCATAGTGTATTGTTATAACTGAATGAGGCATTATATGTAATGCATTATTAGATGCCTAGAAAATGATGCATATTTTATATAATGTTAACTCTAATTATTACTGTATGCACAGTCATAACCATTGTCATTTGTCAGCAAGTAAGAAGAGATGGGAAGATACTTTCTGCTTTTTACTTTGCTAATCTGGTCTTGCTTAAGGGGAGAATGATTTAGAAGTCCCTGAAAATGCCCTGTATCTTTTCAATATGTTATATATTTCCATTTCCCCCTGACCCCCGATTAATGTTAGTTTGGATATTTCTGGCTCTTGTAGGCAAATTCTGACAGGCAATCATGAATGTGTGCTGCCCTTTGGGATATTCTTGACATTTCAATGAACAACTCATACACTCACTCCCTTACACCTGCATCCACCCTGCTCTTGAGGCTGCCAGTGCTCTGTTTGTACAGCACTAATCAAAGAGAGTGTTAGGCATGTGTGTGAGATGAAACTCACAGATCATAAACACAGCTTCAAATTATTATTATAATCTACATCTAAAATCATTTCTGTTTCATAGCTCCCTCTGGTAAAAAAAATAAAACTCATATTTTAGTTAAGTAGTTTCTAGACATTCTTGATATTGAAAGAAACTCAAAACATATTCCCTAAGACTCTCTTATGGGTAAGACTGACATAATCATAAAAAATAAAAATGCTATTAAATAGACTATAAATTTCAAAATGATACAGGGATGCAATAACCAGCCAGAGATTTGAAAGAAATAATAAAAGCAAACCAACCCAAATAGAACGTAGCCTCCCC
This sequence comes from Elephantulus edwardii, assembly GCF_000299155.1. Taxonomy (NCBI): domain Eukaryota; kingdom Metazoa; phylum Chordata; class Mammalia; order Macroscelidea; family Macroscelididae; genus Elephantulus; species Elephantulus edwardii. The sequence goes on along the minus strand of NW_006399759.1, from coordinate 15,005,962 downwards.
CAGCCCAGCAGAGATAATGCCAAAGTCCAAAGATGCTGATCAACAGATTCCTGCAATGTGGCCTTGCTCAGTTAAAGAGCTGGAGTTTCAGAGAGGGCCAGATAAAGTACTTCATGGGCAGCCAAACCACAGTGGCCATAAATCATTAGGAATTTAAATAAAAGCATTCCCAAATAGATATATTAGATGTTCGTATCCAAAATAAATGAACTTTGTTAGAACGAGAACAAAATCCATGTTTGTTAACTACGCAAAACCTTCTCATAAATCTAAATCAGCGATAATTTCTGGCTTTGAAGTTATGTGGTAATGTGCAGAGCATTGCAAAATGAGATTTTGGTGAAACAAGTAATAAAATCAATTAAGAAAGTTCAGTCTTTACTGTAAAACCTAACTAAGCAAATATAAACCAGAGTTCACCGTAAAATCCTCAGAGATAGAGCTGATGGTTGCATTTGCAGCACTATTATTAAAAGCATTTGTTTCTTTACAGGAACTTTGCCATGTTACTCAGAAGTGTATCACATCCAGGATTTATGGCCAACTACACAAGTTGAACAATAATGTAATAAGTGGCACCCTACTTTTTTAAAAAGCTAACACAAAATATACTACTGTGTTAATCATACACCATACCTCACCACCGATAACCGTATTCTCAGCATCAACTATACTTTAAATTGCTGCCATGCTGGTTCTGAGATTTTTATCCCCATTTTTATCTTTTTTTAGAGTAACTAGTTTTATATATGTTTGACATAGAAATAAACCAAAAAAATTATAATACTCTCTTGTGGTAAAATTGTTATAAACATTAAAAAATATTCAACTATTAAATAGACTATAAATTTCAAAATGATCCAGGAGGCAATAACCATTCTGTTGTTCTGATTTATCCTTATTCAATATTTCAGTTAGCTAATAACAGAAATAAAAAGAAGGATTGGCTATCCACTCCTGAAATAACCTTACGTACCCATCTACAGAGCACACTTTGAGTAAACTAGCAGATATGGCACCAGAGGCAGAGCCTTCTTACTGTGAGTAACAAAGGAACAGTTGCAAACAGACACTACTGATTGGAGCATGGAATATGAGAATTATGAATGCAGGAAAATTGGAGACTTTGAAGGAAGAAATGGAATGCATAAATATTGAAATATTAGCTATTTGTGAAATGAAATGAGTTGGCATGGGACATTTTGAATCAGATAATCCTAGGATCTATGAAAAGGTGAGGAAAAAAATTATACAATGTTTTGAGTGACAGGAAAATATTCATAAGCATACAAGGAAGACCTGTTAATGTCACTGTCACACAAACACATGCATCAACAATCAGAGCGAAGGAGAAGAAAATAGATGGCTTCTACCAACTTTTAAAAAAAATTATTTTATATTGATCTATATACACATAGGATCTTTCCCATTTCCTTCACCCCATCTACCCATCAAATTGCACAAAAATTCTGTCCCCTCCCCCCTTGGATCATCATACTCATTCTACAGTAATAGTTTTATACAGTATTTATCTTTATGGGACTGAGCTCACTCAGCATAGTGCTCTCCAGTCGCTCACAAGTTAGGTAGTAATTTACAAAATCATTGCTTCTGCATGCTGAATAGTATTCCATTGTGAGAATGTACCACATTTCTCAATCTATTCAATTGTGGTTGGACATCTGAGCTGTTTCTATTTTCTAACGATAAAAATTATCAGAAAGACTGTGACCTGAATTAGATGCACTTTAGTCCTCAGACTGACATCATTAACCCTCAATAATCTGGAGAGATCACTAACTGTAGATTTTCCCAGTACAGTTTGTCTTATTTCCTGACTACTGGTAGGAACTAAGTGTGAAGTGTGTTAATTGTGGAGTCAAGTAAGATGAAGCTGTAGACAGCTTTAATATCCTCTCCATACATCATGGCGTTGCCAATCCATCCAGTGGATATTTCCATTTTGTTTTCTTGAATATTTGCAGTTTTGTTTTGTTTTCCTTTTACATTGAGATGAAATCTATACCAAACACTGCATTCCTCAATCTTCTGCCAAAAGTACTTCAAGCCGTCTTCACTTTCAGCAAGCAAGGTTGTGTCATCTGGATAATGTATGTTATTAATTAGTCTCCCTCCAATTCTGAAACCACAATCCTCTTCATAGAGTCTGGCTTCTCAAATAATTTGCTCACCATACAGATTAAATAGGTATGGAGAAAGAATACAACCCTGACACACTCCCTTCTTCATTTTAAACCATGCAGTGTTCCCCTGCTCTGTTTGCACAACAGTCTCCTGCTCCAGGTATAGGTTTTACATGAGCACAAGTAAGTGCTTTTGAACTCCCATTCTTAATATTTGCCACAACTTGTTATGATCCACACAGTAAAATGCCTTTGCATAGTCAATAAAGTATAAATAGACATTCTTCTGGTATTCTTTACTTTCAGCCAGGATCCATCTGACATCAACAATAATATCTCTGGTCCACCAGCGTCTTCTGAATCCTGCTTGGTCCTCTTCAAGTTCCCTATCTATGTATTGCTCTAGCCACTTTTAAATAATTGTCAGCAGTATTTTGTTTACATGTGCTATCAGTGATATTGTTAGGTAGCTTCCACGTTTAGTTGGATCAGCTTTCTTGGAAATGGAAACAAATATGGATCTTTTCCAATTAATTGACCAGACATTTGTCCTCCAAGTTTTCTGGCATATATAAGTATTAATGTTGTTGCTGTTGATTGCCTTTGAGTTGAGCACGACTCACAGCGACTCTATGAACAAAAGGCCTGAAGCCCCTCTACAATTATTGACATTTATCAAAGTTCATAGAGTTTCCAGAGGGATGTTGTTTAGCATTGTAATAAAAAAAATTACAAAATTGAGGATTTCTACCAATTTTTTCTGTACCTTTCAGCATCAAGAAAACAAAGGTCCTTACTACTGGGCCAATAGGCAACATCACAATAGATAGAGGGGGAAAAATGAGGTTTTGAATAATTTCTACCTGTTTGGATCAGCAGTCAAGAGATTAGGAGATGTATGACATCTGGTAGGTCTGCTAAGAAGGACTGCTAAAAAAAAGTGAAGGGCAATGATTTATGCTTGATGACTAAGGTGCACCTGATTCAGGCCACCTTCTTTTCAGTTAATTGTCATGAATCTGAGGTTTGGAAAATGAATAAGGATTACAGAAGGAAAATTAGAGCCTTTGAGTTATGGTGTTGAGGAGGAATTCTGAATATTCCATAGATTGTCAAAAGAATAAACATATATGTCTTGTAGCAAGTGCAGGCTGAGTTCTCCCTGGAGTCAAAGATGATGAAGCTTCATCTCTCATACTTTGTGTGTAATTCTAGGAAAAGCTCTTCTTTAAATAGGGACATCATGGTTAGAAATGTGGAGGGTCAGCAAAAAAGAGGAAGGCCCTCAATTAGATGGAGTGAACCAATGGTTTCAAGTGCATCAGATATGATAAGAATGGCCACAGAATAGGTCTCTTGTTCATAGAGTTGCTATGAGTCATATTTGACTCAACAGCACCTAACAACAATGACAACCAACTTTTGTTGTCTTAAGTTGGTTGAACATGAATTCAGGATTCATTAATGATAATTGGTGACTGGAATGCAAAAGTTTAAAACAAAGAAGGATTGACAGAAAATCACAAACACAGAATTGATATTTGATACTGAATGACTGAACTTTGCAAATACCTTTAAAAAAAACCAACAAAATTGTGACTATACACTTGGGCCTCATCTGATAGATTACACAAGAATCATATAGGCTACTTTATGTGGAAAGAGTCATTGGAAGAGATTAATATCAGCAATGAAAACCAGGCCAGGTACTGTCTGTGGAACAGACTATCAATTACTCATGTGTGAGTTCAAACTGGAGCTGAAGAAGAAAGAAAAAACAAACAAAACAAAAAAATGATAAAAAGCAACAAACAAAAACCAATATTGGACCTTGAATCTCTTCAATCTGAAGATATCAATGGTTTGACTTCAGGTTGCGAACTTGGTTTTTTGGCACAAAAAATAAAGTATATCAAGAATAGGTTTGAGACATTGGACACCAATGACCTATGACTAGATGAGCTGTGAGATGACTAAAGGATATAATCCCAAAGGAAAGCAAAATGTCATCACAAAGACAAAAGAAAAATAAAGACCAACATGAAAGTCAGCATAGACTCTGAAAATTCGACTATAATGTCAAAATGCCAAAACAAAAGGAAGAAATGGCAAAGTAAAAGAGTTGAACAGAAGATTTCAAAAGGTAGCTTGAGAAAACAAAGAGTTACAGTGAACTGTGCAAGGAGCTGGAATCAAAGGAGACAAAAAGTGAAAAACTCACCGTGTATTTCTTAATCTGAAAAAAACCTAAAGAAAAAATTCAAGCCTCAACTGCAATACTAAATGATACTATGGGCAAAATCTTCAATGATTTAGCAAGTATCAAAAGAAGATTCAAGAATCTGCTCTGCATCAGAAAGCTGAACAATGACTAGGGACGATAGAAGGGAAATTGATGCCTTTGAGCTGTGGTGCTGGACAAGGATACTGAACATATCATGGACTGCTAAGACAAAAAACAGGTCCATCTTAAAGAGAGTTAAACCAGGCTGTTCCTTGTAGTCAAGGATTTTGAAACTTTGTCCAAGATACTTTGGGCATGTTGCAAGGAGGGACCGGTCCTTAGAGAGGGATATCATGTTGGGAGGGTGAAGGGACAACCCAAGAAAGGAAGACCCTGGATGACATGGAATGACTCATTGGCTGGGGTAATGGGAGTAGATGTATAAGAACAACAAGATTGCAGTACAGTGTAGAGCAGGGTTTAAAGCTATTGTACATAGGGTTGCTATGAGTTGCAAGCAACTTGATGGCACATAACAACGTATCAGAAAAATTATGTGTGCTCTGTTGTACATAGAGTCTGTGCTATCCTTGAGGAAAATGGTAATCCCAGAATACTTGCTTATGCTAAACCTGCACTTGGACCAGGAAGCTGTCCTCAGACAGAGCAAGGAAACACTGTGTAGTTGAAGAGCAGGAAAGAAGTGTATCAAGGATGCATCCTGTCTCCATACCTTTTCAATGTATGCAGAACAGATCATTCAGGAAGCAGGGTTTTATGAGGAAGAATGTGGTATCAGGATTAGAAGAAGACTTAACAACAACCTATGTTATGCAAATGACACAACCTTGCTTGCTGAAACTGAAGATCTGAAGCACTTGCTGCAGAAGGTCAAGGACTGTAGTCTTCAATATAGATTGAAGCACAACATCAAGGAGATAGAGATTCTCACCACTGAGTCAACTGGCAGCACCATGATAGACAAAGAGAGACTGAGGTTGTTAACAATTACTGCATTCTCAGCTCCACAGTCAATAATTTTGGCATCAGCAGTCAGAAGATTAAAAGATAAATTGTATTGGAAAAATCTGCTGTCAAAGACCTCTTCAGAGTACAGAAAAGCAACAATGTCAGTCTAGAGACTACAGTGCACCTATTCCAGGACAGGGTCCTCACAATTACTTGCAATGCATTAGAAAGTTGGACAATGACTAAGGATGACAGAAGAATCTATGCCTTTGAACTGTGGTGCTGGAAAAGAGTCTTGAACCACCATGGACCACCTAGAAAACAATTAGGTCTGTCTTGGAGATAGATATTCCTTTTCTTACAGTTTGTTGTTGTCATCATTAACCATCTCTGGAGTGTCTAAGGTTTATCATTCAGATGCCTTCTCTAGTTAATGATTAACTATTTCGTAAGAAGTATTTATTGTATTAAGAAGAGGATTAAGATAGGATATAAGCTCCACTTTACTAGGGGCTTATATAATAAACTCAAGGGATGACAAGCCACATGCTTTTTTTCCTTTGTAAAAGCTTATTCACTTGGGATGTAACTTCCAGTTGCTCACCAGTCTCTATATCACCAACAGTGACCATCTAGCTGTGCCACAAGTAATAGTTACAGTATCTTGACCCATCACTCACCAATTTCTCTAAAACCAGGAAGCTACCTACTGTCACATGAGTTATTCCCCTGCTGGGTCTGAGTCTCTGGGATGCCTTCTAATGAATCAGAAATCAAGGGCCCTAGATGAATTGGGAAACTGAGCCATGGATGTAGCTGGTCATATTAGAAATTATGGATGCATACATCTATTTAAGCATTTGAGACTATGTTGAACTGAAACTACTCATAAATAGTCTGCTATTTATCTTAGCAGGACAAATTATGAAAACACTGTTAAATCAGAATCAACTCATAGCGGACCCTCTGGTGAAATTTCAAAGACAGTTAAATCACACAAGAGGTGATTACCCATCTTTCTCTTGAGGAGCAGCTAGAAAATTTGAAAATGTGTATAACTCAGGATTGCCAAGAAAACAAATCAATCTGGATGGGAGCAGGTGAAATCAAGATTCTCCTTGGAGGCTAAGAGTTTGAAGCTCTGTCTCATATACTTTGGGCACATAACCAGGAGTCCTTGGAGAAGAACATCATGCTTCGATGGAGGGACAGAGCAGGAGAGGAATTGGACTGATACAGTAACTAGGGTTATGGGGTAGGTGTGTCAGAATCAGCGAGACAAGCTCAGGACAGATCAGGTTACAGGGCTATTATACATGGGTTGACTCTCAGGTGACTTGATGGTACATCACAACATACAATTCTGAATTTAGCAGATTTGTTCAAGGAAATGGTCTTTCTCTGCATTCTCTGGGGGAACATCTTTGTAGCAGTTTCTCTAGCTCTGCCATCTCATAACTCCTTAACAATCTTCGTGTGACTTCTATCATTTCCTTCTTTGTGCTTGCTGAAAACTGTAATACATCTACTATTTCAGTTTCTCAAAATCTATTCACTTTTAGATAAACCGTGCAGAGATATTACTTCAAAATTATAATGGAAACCCTATTCCCAAAGGGGATTATATATACGGAGATATGAGTCAAATCTTTAATACATATGTTTAGGAAATAAAATTCAATCTATAAGACTAAATAAAACTATGGATTTTTAGTGCATAATATACCCAGTCCCAAGGAACAAATCATACAATCCAGATTTTTTTTCCAGATTTTTTCTTTGTGCCTTCACTTCTTACTGGAATGGATGAGTACATGTTTCATTCTGATCAATGAAACCTTGACCAGAAACACTGGTCAATGAAAGAGGAAATCCTTATATGAAGTAGGAGCTGTGGTTTGGACAAAAATATTCTCCAGTTAATTTTGCAACCTCCCCTTGCATTTAGCTGTATTCTTAAATAGGACAGAAATAACTGAGGATCTCTGAGTCCTTGTGGTCATCACTTAGATGCTGACCCAGTTCTGGAAATGTCACCCCAGACTACTTAATCAATGAAATATTAAATATCTACACTGTTAAGCCATTGTTACCTGGGCATTCCTTCACTTGCGGACAAATGTATCCTATTGATTCTAGTAATGCAGTCCTTCCCTGGCCTCCTCACAGCTCTCATTATGTAGATTTGCAATAAAGTCAACAGACCTACAAGAGGTTAGTAAAATTGAACATTTATTCATCTGATATATGCATTATCTTTTCTGCTTTTCACTAACCCCCAGGAGGTTTAAACTACAAATCTCCAAAGAGGAATTTGAGCACAGAGATATTGAGCAACTTGTAACTTTGTTACAACTAGTAGATAGTAAGGTTGAATTTTAAATATAAGAGAATATTAAAAAATCTGCATGCAAATGCATTTCTCTTCTCCTTTCTCAGTTCTGATAATACTTCAGTAATTCAGAATCAGGTCTCAGCTTAATGTCATGAAGGAAAACGGAGCCTGTAACAACTATAAAAATGGCTTATGAGAACCAGAATAAAGTATGTTTGTTGGGCTTTTGTTTGTCTGTTTGTTTTAATGATATAATTTTGCATGGAGGTATGTTGTTGTTGTTGTTGTTATGTGCCGTCGAGTTGCTTGCGACTCATAGCGACCCTATGCGTGGAGGTATAGGGACTGCAAAATTAATTGCTCTATTTGTATTATTTCCTAAAGAATGAAATATAGCACAAATTATTACAGACATTATTGTCTATTTGGGCTACTAAAATATAAGAAGCTAAGAATGCTTTTAGTTGTGATTTAAAGGCCTGCAACCTCTCAGAAAACAAGTGAAGACTGGAAGTGATGGGTAAAGATTACCTGAGAATATTCATAGAAAGAAGCAGGGGGAAAAATATAGTAAGATATTGGAGATAAGTGGCAATACCTGAAGTTTACATTGGCCTATAATGATTACAATCTATGTAAATATTTAAAGGTAAAAATACTATCCACACATCACTGGTTTTAACAGAAGTTTACTAAGTGTGAGATCTAATAAATGTCAATTTCTTGAAGCCTGCCTGTAAACTTCTTATTCTCTGTTCTTGCATCACTTTTCACTCAGCCGCACCACCTCCAAAGTTGAAGTTAAAATTGTTGAAGAAAGTTCTGATGTGGTGTGGGTTTTTAAAAAAATACACTGTGAGTTAGTTTTATTTTTAAGGTTCAATTTCAATTTGTTTTCTCTTGATCCTGTTGTGCACGGCATACTCATTCACTCACTCACTGCCATCGGATCACTTCCAATTCATAGCACCCCAGCCCTGGGTTTTGGAGGTTGTGTATCGCCATGAGAAGACATTGCCCATCTTTCTGCTGCTGGTGAGTTCATGCTGGCAGAGATCCGTCAACTACACCACTAGAGCTCACTCTCAGCATGTTCTCCTCTCACTGCTATTGGACTAGGAGAGACTCAGAGCTACCGACTCTCTGTTGTATTTATTAGGCTATACATTTCACAAGAGGAGTTTACTCATCTTTCTCCCTCGGAGCCTCTGGTGGATTCAAACCACCACACAAGTGTGGCATCTATTTGGGTTGGTAGCTCAGCCTCTTACGAACTACCAGAGTACTGTTGATGTTGTTATGTGCTTTTGGGTTGGAACAGACTCAGCAGAAAGAGTTGAAACCCTACAGTAGGCTTTCAGAAGCAGATATCACATCCGAGGAGATTGTCCATCTTTCTCCCCTGGAGGGGAGTGGATGGATTTGAATCATATGCCTTTGGGTTATAAGTCCAATTCCTTACTACTAAGCTTCCCGAGTTCCCTCCCAGTACACTAGAACTCATAAAAAGATCACACTGAAAAAAATTAAGAAATTGAGAATCAGAACACTGGCAGCTTTCTCAATGACTACCCAGTTAGCAGACTGGGGAAATGGGATGAGTTTCCTTTGAACATAGTCAATTTTCCTGTTTGTTCCCAGGAATCCTTAAATGTTTTTCTTCTATGCTGAAAATATTTTGTTTTTTACTTTTCTTGCTTGATCTTATGTCAGTTTACAGAATGCTGACACAAGTAAATGTCTTCATTCTACAAGAGTCCCTTGGTGATGCAAACAGTTTGCACTAACTCTCTAACTGAAAGGTTGTTGGTTTAAACCAAACCCCCAGCACTGTGGAGGAAATGCCTGATGTTCAGCCTACTTAAAGATTACAGTCCACCCAGAACCATACCAAACAAGCCTGTAGGTCAGTTCTACTCTGTACCCCAGGAATTTTCATGATTTAGAATTAACCTGATGACGTTTTTGTTGTTGTTGTATTTTATTGGCTGAGTGTATGCTAGAAGGAAGTATCAAGGAATGTGTTAGTGAGATCTGCAAATTATCACATGCCACCCCAACCCATTACTGACACCATTTCTGTGGCTTTGGGTCAAAATTAACAACAGAAAATAATTTTGCTTATGTAACTAGAAAATTACCTGAGGGAGGAAGTGTGTGTATGTATGTGTGTGTGTGTGTATATATGTTTTTGTGTTGT
>NW_006399759.1:14993307-14995990 GCF_000299155.1 Elephantulus edwardii | reverse complement strand
TTTTTTTAAAAAACCTAGGATTTCACAGTGTTAGATCACTCAGTTACTGAGAAAAAGAAAACTTGCCCTGAGTCATTATAGCAGCAATACCTCTACTGGTTCCTGGAATCACACGTATTTTGAAATGTGTCAGAAGTACCACTGGCTGTTTCAGGAATAGCACTTCTACCTGACTTACTAAAATACACAATAACATTTTTTGGGAAAGGAAAAAAAAATTACCTTAAATCCTGGGAGACTGAAACTGTAGAAAAGCAGTCTAGAAAAGAATTACCTGTTGTCACTTCTCTTTTTAGTGTGTTGTTATTGTTGTTAGGTGCTGTCAAGTGGATTTTTGCTCAGAGCAATCCCAAGGGACAGTGTAGAAATGTCCTCATCAGATTTCTGACAGAGTAATCTTTCAGGAGGATCCGTGGTGGTGCAGAGAATTCAGTGTTGGGTTGCTAAGCTCTGAATTGGTGGTTCAAATGTACTAGATGTTCCTTATGAAAAAGATTAAGCACTATGCATCTGGAAAGATTTACAGCTTTGAAAATATTCAGGGAGTAATTCTACTTTGCCTATTGTTATTGTAAGGTGCCATAGTGTCGCGTATGATCTAGAGAGACCCTATGAACAATAGACCTGAACTCAGTTCTAGCCTGTACTAATCCGTATCATCCTTGACACATTTGAGTCCATTGGTGCAGACACTGTAATGGTTCATCTCACTGAGGGTCTTGCTCTCATTTGCTAAGTGACCCTCCACTTTTCCAAGCATAATTAATCTTCCTAAAGAATAGCTTCTCCTAACAACATGTCCAAAATACATGAGATGAAGCTTCACCATTGTCTCCAAGAAACACTCTGGTTGGATTTCCTTCAAGACATACCTACTTGTTCTTTTGATAGTCCATGGGATATTCAGCACTTTTTTCTCCAACACTATGCCTTAAAGACATCAGTTATTCTTTTGTCATTCTTATTAATTATTGTTCGGCTCTTAGATACCTAACAGGTGATCCAAAAGACTGTGGCTTGATTCAGATGCACCTTAGTCTTTACATTGGCAGCATTGCTCTTTAGAACTTTGGAGAGGTCTCTAAGAGATAGCAGACTTTCCCAATGTTATATGTCTCAAATGGGATTAAAAGAGGCTATGACACTAGGAACATCTTAGCCAATGTCAAATGTACCTTGGCTGAGAGCAGAATATACCTGAAGAATGTCCATCCCTGCAAAGGCATTTGATTGTGTGGATCACAACCAATTGTGGCTAACATTGAGAAGAAAGGGAATTGCAGAACACCTGATTATATTCATGTGGAACCTATACTTAAATCAGGAGGAAGTCGTCAAAACAGAACAAGGAAACACTATATGATTCAAAATTAGGAACGAAGTGCATCAAGGGTGTGTTTTATTCTCTATAATTTTGTCTCAAATATGTATGTAGAACAGATTATTCAGGATGCTGGACTTTATGAAGGGAAACATGACACCAGAATTGAAGGAAGACTTATCAACAACCTGTGTTATGCAGACGTCACAACCTTGCTTGCTGAAAATGAGGAGGACCTGAAGCATTTGTTGCCACAAATCAAAGACTATAGTCTTTAATATTAATTGAAACTCAGCATTAAGAAAGCAAAGATTCTAACCCCTGGGGCAATCACCAACACCATTATAAATGAAAAGGAGATTGAGATTGTTTACAATTTCAGATTGCTTAGCTCCATAATCAGCACTCTTGGCACCAGCAGTCAGGAAATTAAAAAGTAAATAGCATTGGAAAAATCTTCCAAAGATTGCTAAAGATGCAATGATGTTGGTCTCAAAACTAAGGTGTTCCTGACCCAGGCCAGGGTCTTTGCAACTTCTAGCCATGCATCAGATATCTGGACAATGACTAAGAATGGCAGAAGAAAGATCAATGTCTTTGAAATGTGGTGCTGGAGAAGAGTGTTGAACATTCCATGGACTGCCAAAAGAACACGCAGATCTGTCCTAAAGAGGGTGAAACCAAGTTGCACTATGGGGACAAGGATTTTGAAGCTCCTTCTCACGAGCATGTTGCAAGGAAGGACCGGTCCTTGGAGGATATCATGCTTGAAAGGGTGGAGAGAGAACTCAAGAGAGGAAGGTCCTGGGTGAAATGGATTGACACAGTGACTGGAGTAATGGGGTTAGGTGTGTTGGGGACAGTGGGACTAGCTCAGGATAGGCACTCAGAGCTATTGTGTATAAGGTCACTGTGAGTTGCAGCCAACTGAACACCACATAACAACCACAACATGTCTCCTGAAACCATTGACCATTTCAGTGTTTCTCTATCTATCATGATGCTTTCTATTGGCCCAGTGATAAGGTATTTTGTCTTTTTGCTGTGCTATGAAATCCATATTGAAGGTTAGTCTTTGATCCTTTGGCAAGTACTTCAGGTCATCATTAAGTTCAGCCAGCAAGGTTGTGTTATTTGCATAACACAGATTGTTAATAAGCCTTCTTCCCATCCTGACACCATTGTTGTTGTTATGTGCCATCGAGTCGCTTGTGACTCATAGCGACCCTATGTACAAGAGCTCTAAATGCTGTTCTATCCTGTGCCAACCTAGCCATCTCAAACACACTTACTCCCACCGCTCCAGTCACAGAATTGATCCATCTCACCAAAGGTCTTCCTCTCCTTCGCTTCCCCTCCACT
>NW_006399759.1:14992181-14993207 GCF_000299155.1 Elephantulus edwardii | reverse complement strand
ATCTGCGTTATGCAGATGACACAACTCTGCTTGCTGAAACTGAGGAGGACATGAAGCACCTGCTCCAGAGGGTTAAGGACTGCAGCCTCCAATATGGATTGAGGCTCAATGTCAAGAAGACAAAAAATTCTCACCACTGGACCAAATGGCAGCATCAGGATGACACAACCTTGCTTGCTGAAACTGAAGAGGAACTAAGGCTTTTGCTGCATTAAGTTAAGAATGCAGCCTTCCATATGGATTGAAACTCAAAATCAACAAACAAGGCTGGGCCAATTGGCAGCATCATGATAAACACCCAAGACATTGAAATTGTTAACTGTTTCATCAGGCTTGGTTCCACAATAAACATTCTTGTTACCAATAGCCAGAAAATAATAATAATTTAAAAAAAAATAAAAACAAAAAAAACCCCAAAAACCAAATTGGATTTGGAAAATCTGCTGTCAGGAATTTCTCCAGAGTACTGAAAAGCAGTGATGTCAGTCTAGAGACTAAGGTGCACCTGATCCTAACTATGGTCTTTGCAATTACTTGCTTTTCATCAGAATGCTGGACAATGACTAAGGGTGATAAAAAAAGAATCAATCCCTTCGAGGTGTGCTGGAGAATAGTATTGAACATACTATGGACCACCAGGAAAACAAGCAAGTCTGTCTAGGAGAGGGTGAAACCAGGCTGCTCCTTGAAGTCAAGCATTTTGAAGCTTTTACTCATATACTCTGGCCATGTTTCTAGGAGGGACCAATCCTTGAAAGACAATGTGCTTGGAAGGGTGGAGAGATAGCACAAGAGAGAAAGACCCAGGAAGAAATAGATTGGCTCAGTGTCTGGAGTAATGGGGTGGGGGGGGGGTATATGTGTCAGACACAATTAATTTGGCTCAGGATTCAGTAGGGTTCAGAGCTGTTGTACATAAAGTTGTTATGAGTCACAAGCAACTTGACAACACATCACAACAACAACATGTACAATCAAGGTCTTTAGACTACTTATGAGCAACTGCCATTTTAAAAAAAAAAAAAA
>NW_006399759.1:14986594-14992081 GCF_000299155.1 Elephantulus edwardii | reverse complement strand
ACTCCAGGAAACACTCTGGCTTCACCCTCTCCAGGACAAACCTGTTTGTTCTTCTAGCAGTCTGTGGTATATTCAACACTCTTCTCCAGCACCAGAGCTCAAAGGCATCAATCCTTTTTCTATCAGCCCTATTCACTATCCTGACACCATACTCTTCTTAATAAAATTAAACTTCTCTCATGATTTTACAAATGAATAGGTATGTAGAAAGGATACAACACTGACGTACACCTTTCCAATTTTAAACCATGCAGTGTTCCCTTGCTCTGTTCAGACAATGGCTTCTTTTGAGGTCTAGGTTAAGAGTTCATATAAGTATAAGAAAGTGTACTGAATTCTTAATATTCTATGGTTCGCCATAGTTTTTGGTTTGGTCGATTTTGGATTTTTTTTTTAATGACCCAAAGAATCGAATGTCTTTGCACTTCAATAAAACACAAATAGTCATTCTTGTGATTTTAGTTATTTTCAGCCAAAATCCAGATGACATCAACAATAATATTCTTTGTTTAAGAGCCTCTTCCAAACCCCATTTGAACTTTTGGCTGTTATCTGTCCATATACTGAAGACAATAGCGAAAAATAAGGCCCCAGAAATTAATAGGATATCAATTGACATGCTATAATTAACATAGGTAACCCTGGATATGCTGACTAATCTATGTCAGGAAATATGGAAGAGAGATACCTGGTCAACTGACCATTGTTTACATTCTTAAGAAAGGTGATTCAACAGAATATGGAAACAGTCAAACATTGTCCTGTACAGACCTAAAAGCTGGAATTTACATCAAGGAAATGGACTTAATTATGAATGACATAGATTAACAGTGTTGGTGTTTTGCATTTTTTTTTCCTCATCCCGACCCACCGTTGTTATTGTTATGTATCATTTCAGTTGACTAAGACTCATAATGACCCTAGGAACAGTGGCTCTAAACCTTGCCCTATCCTGAGCCCACCTCACCATCTCTTTCATACTTGACCTCAGTGCCACAGTCACTGTGTCAATCTACCTCATCCAGGCTCTTCCTCTCCTGCACTGACCTTCTACCCTACAAGGATGATGATGCCCTTCTCCAAGAACTAGTCTCTCCTGGCAACATGCCAAAATGATGTGAGACAGAGCTTCAAAATCCTTTGAAACTCAGGACGCTAAATGGGTTCAAACCACCATCCTTTTAGTTAAAGATGCTTTAAAATATTTTTTTGTTGTTCTACAACCTACTAAAGAGTGGGTACTGGGAGGGGTGTGTCATAAATAACAAAATAAGACCACTTCAAAGATCCCTTTAGATCTGCATACAGCTTTAGAAGTTCTCCCTTCTCAGGTCTGCTCTCCCACCAAGGATAAATCACTGCAAAGCACCATGTTCCCAACAGGGGGCTGTTAATTAGTTTTAAAGGCTCCTGCAGTTCCTCTACTGCTTCAAGGATGTATACAAGCCCCAGAAATGCACACTTTATTTATTTTCTTTTTTTATGGTCCATCATGGCTGAGCTTTTAACAAGCTTCCCATGGTTGTATGAAAGTTAAGCTATATGCAAGTGTGCAAAGAGAAGGCTGTTAAAATTGACTGGGATGCATGTTTTGTTTACCTTGTAGTTGGAATACTACAGTCAATCTTCACATTGTGGAAATGGAAGTATACAAAATATTGCAAGACTTGCGGTAGGGGACACTGCTCTGTGCCACCAGATGCAACCAGTTTCCACCCAGCCCACCTTTGGTGCTGCTTTTGTCCTCCCAGAAAGCAATATTTGTTCATCTCAAATACAGGGGACTATGTCCAGGCAGAAAAAGTTTCAGAACTTAAGTATCTTTGAATGTATATGAGGTTTCCAGGAAGAAGTTTTATTTCTTGCACATATAGAAAATGAGATCCCTAACTGTTAACCTCAAACTGTCTTCGTTGCCTTCCTCAGGATATGAAAAGCACCATAAGAGATACAAGAAGTTTTTTTTACTAAAGAAGTTTATTGTTTGGCTTAGGAAAAAATCAAACTGAGTGTATTCCAAGTTTAACACATGTGTATCGATCATCTACCAGCATTGTTGGATTATCCCATAAACAAGGCTAGCATAGGTTTCCTGTCCTTTTTATTAATCTGCTCTGAACAGTTTTGCACTCTTTTACCACATTTGTGGTGAAACCTGTGTAATAATATTGACTGTAGATTAATTGTGAAGCACAAGTAAGCACATGTTTACCCTGTTTAAAGAGGAATCTGTACTTGTATATGCCCCTACATATAAGGGCTGAAGCTCTGGTGGTGCAGCAGTTAATTATTATTCTACAAATTGAAAGTTTGGAGTTTGAGCTCCATCAGCCACTCCACAGAAGAAAGCAATGCCATTCATTTTCTGTAAAGATTGCAGACTTAGAAACTCTATGGACAATTCTGTTCTGCCTTACAAGGTCATCAGGCATTTAAATGAACATGATGTTGAGTTTTGTTTGGTTTAATTTGAACATTGTGATTTGAACATTGAGAGCTCAAAATGATCTTAGTACCCAAGGAACTTATAAATCAATTTGTTTTGTTGCTATGATAAAATGATATCACCTTGTGAAGCCATATCAATATTTTTTTCTTTGACATCACAGTAACACAACATCCAAAATTTGTCTCTGGGTGGGATATTAATATCCTAACAGATGATATATGAGTGTTTGCTCACTCCCAGTATGGCAATAAGATTTGTACAAGGGATAGCTCCACTCTTTTATATTTCACAAATAAAAAGGTGATATGAAGGCAATAATTATCATCCCCATTTTATAGAAAATACAACTGCATTTTATATACACTATGCAACTGTAGAAATAATTCAAATGTGTGATCAAGTAGGTGAACTTTCAGAGTCTCTAGTTTACTTGGTCATGCAGAATAATCCTTCAACTTGAAAGAATAGTACAATTGTAGACTATTTGAGTTAAAAAACTATTTATGTATAGATGTATTTAAAAATCTATAAAGTACATGACTAAATGTTGAAATAACATTGGCATTCTACATTGGAGACATCTTTAAATCAAACAGAATATTTCACATATTCTTATATCTATTCTCAACTGATTTACAGTAACCCCTTGACTCAAGCCTACTTTTTCTCTAGTGAATCCAAAGATAACTATCTATTTTGTTGATACTCACACAGATTCTACTGAGTTCCAAAAACTGACTACATAGTTGAAGTTGAATTTGCCTTCTTAGACAAAATCTTGCAACTTATTGGTTTCAGTTCTTACAGGTAGCATAAAATATACTCTGAAATTATGTAGAGGTAGAGAGCCTTTTATCAATCATATTTTAATCAGGCAGTTCCTTATCTATGAACTGTTCTAATAATTTTTGAATGATCTTCAGCACTATTTTGCTTGTATGTGATAACAAATATGTTGTTACATAATTTCTATATTCAGTTGGATCACCTTTCTTGGAAATGGGAATAAATATGGAACTCTTTTAATCCTTTGGCCAGATAGCACTCATCCAAACTTCCTGGCATAGACTAGTGAGTTCATCCAAGACTTCATCTGTTAATTGAAACAAATCAAGATAAGGAACTGCCAGAAATTCAAGAAGGATTTAGAAGAGGCTGTGGCCCCAGGAATATCATTGCTGATGTCAGATGAACCCTGGATAAAAGTAAGGTCTATTTGTGCTTTATTGACTATGCAAAGGTGTTTGACTGTATGGATCATGACAAGTTGTGACTGACATTGAGAAGAACGGGAATCCTAGAGAATTTGACTGTGCCCATGAAGATACCTATACCTGGACCAGCAGGGCTGTTGTATGAACAGAGCAGGGGAGCACTGCAAGTCTTGAAACTGGGAAGGGAGTGTGTCAGATTATAAAAAAATATTTCACTAATAAATGATATATCTTTGAAAATAAATAATAAAAGCACTAACCAAAAGACAAATGTATAGATATGAACAAATGCCCCAGAAAGTAAAAAATATAATTCAATGCTATTAAAAATTATGTGAAAGATTATATAACTCCTTTAGCAAATAAAAATATTTTTAAATACTGGAGAGTTTTTTTTTTGTTTTGTTTTTTTACAATCAGGATATGTCAAGGATGTTGACGGTGCAGTGAGGTAGATATTGTCAAATGTTTCTATTAGGTGAATAAAATAACACAATGTTCCTTGTAAATCAAGGGCTATATGTTTCAAGATCATTAAACACAATTCTGTTGTTTCATCAAATAATTCTGTTTCTATGAATTTGTATTGAAAATATTTTAAATTATAAAATTATTTAAATTATAGTTTAAATTATAGAATGATATACATAAGAATGTTCATCATAATACTTGTAATGTAATTTTGTAATGTATTGTCAAGCCAGAACCAACCCATACTGACCCTCTAGTGATTTTTCAGAAGTAATTAATCGCACGAGAGGAGACTACCCTATTTTCTCACCGAGAGCAGCTAACAGCCACCAGAGCTCTCTAATATTTGTAACAGGGGAAAAAATCTCACACAAAAAAGGGTGATCATTTCATTTCAAAATATTCGGTAAAGGAATAAAGATACTTGTAGTCACGAAAAGTAACAGAAATAGTGAAACTAGTCAAATCTCATTTTAGATAAAATTTTATTCAATTGTGATTTTAACAAACATCTACAGAGAAGTTACACTTTAATTCATCCATTCATTTTTTTTTACATTTTACCCTCTTGCCCTCACATTACCCTTCCTCAGTTAACTTTTTTAAAAAAATTATTCATTGTTGGACAATAATCTCCTTCCTCCCCACATAAGAGTGGATAGATAATGATTGCAATGGAACAGATAAAAGAAAGAACTGTCTAGAATGGATATATGACCAGGCATTATATGTACAACAACAACAACCCAGAATAAGAGATGACATATCATTGCAAATAAACTAGTCAAATATTTTAAAAGGCAGGTAAAAATCGTAAATGTGATTTGTGGTTATGAAACAAATTAAAAGAAGGTTGTTGTATGGTTCCTTTTTCGTGAGAAATGGCTAATTTAAGTACTTTTGAAAATTTAAATATTATATAACAAATTTTTAAATGTAAGCATAATAAATTAAAGGTATAGGCTTTTTAAACATAGTGCAATCTGTTCTGTTACGAACATTTTCTTGGCTTAAATTTGATTAAAATGTTGAAAAGTTACTGTAGAAAATCATATACATATATATCTCCCCTAATAATTAGATTTTGAATCTTCTGTATAGAATAAGGAATACATTCTTAATTGAATTTAAGGAAATTGGATATGAAGGAGACTAGGTCAAATTACTAAATGGGGTATTCAGACTATGAAACTAAACCAGGGTCACCACCAGTCACGGAGCCTTAATGGCACAATAATATAGATGCGAAATTGCCCAACCTTATTTCACAGTGCTCTGTGATTCAAACTACAAGCTTTTGGAATTGCAGGGCAGTTTCTCACCACTAGGCCACCTAAATTCTCTAGATTATAC
>NW_006399759.1:14975858-14982505 GCF_000299155.1 Elephantulus edwardii | reverse complement strand
GCGAAGACTAGAACCTGGATCAGGCGCACCTTAGTCTCCATCCTGACGTCATTGCTTTTCAGTACTCTTGAGAGGTCCCTCACAGCTGACTTTCCAAATGCAATTTGTCTCCTGATTTCCTGGCTGCTGTTACCAAGAGTGTTGATTGTGGAGCCAAGTAAACTAAAACTGTTAACTATCTCAATCTCTTCACCATCCATTCCTCATTAGTAGTCTAAAGACCTTGATTGTACATGTTGTTGTTGTTATTTGTTGTCATTTATGTTATGTGACGATGCCAATTGGCCCAGTGGTGAGAATCTTTGTTTTCTTGATGTTGAGCTGCTAACTACGGGTAAGTAAAGAAAAAAGGGCTGAGACATGGTTTCCTAACAATTGTCATCTGCCCTATGGGAGCTAGCATTATGATGACTCTTCAATCCCACACACTTTTTCTGTGGAGTCAATTCCTATGTACAGCTACCTTGCTTCCAATGTTAAAAATCCTAATGAGAGGAGACTGGTTATCTTTTGCTTTTGAAGAAACTGGTGGATTCAAACCACCAGGCATGCATGGACTTAGTTAGCAGGACAACAGGCTATGAACTATATCACCACAACTCCTTTGATGGGCTTAGAAATCTTCAAATAGCCTAGGATCTGACTGAAGATTCCTCCTATTTCAGCTTAACCAGGGAGAAAAAGGAGAACAAATTTCTGTATTTACCATCTACACATGAAAACATTGAAACAGTTCTTATTGTACCATGTTTCCTATACGAACTCCTGAATACCTAAACATCAAATTAGACTGTAGTTTGTGCTGCACTTTTCCTGCCAACCTGCTCTATCCAATGACAAGTGAATAGGGATAGAAGAACCATTCCCTTGACTACTTTCTACTTTAATAAAGAATGTCAAGGTTTGGGAAAAAGGAAACAAACATATACAAACAGTGGTTTTGAAAATAAAAAAATTAGAAGAAAGTCAATTTTGTTAGCAAGTCCCTTTCTCGGGACATTATTGGGCTGTTTGTAATTTTCTCTCTTACTCTATTTTCTTGATTTCAAAATAGAAAAAGTACCAGGTGAACAAGTCAGTCTCTTATGTTTGGATAATTCACTCATAGCACAAATCTCTCCTTTTAGAAAAGTGGTTCTGGCAAAGATTCTACTGCTGCTGCCTCTGCTTATTTTGGATTTAAAGAACTTGTTAGCATTGAACTTCATTAACTCTAAAACATGGGAGCCTTGTCTTTTTGCTCTGAGTTCAATACTCAAAAAATGGTCCTTTAAATGATAACAAAATATTTCCAGTAGGACTAAAGTCATAGCATGCAGGTGACGTGTGAAATAGACATCACATTCCATCTGTCCCTGAGATAAAGATAAAGGTAAAAGAAAATGTGATTGCAAGTTTTCTCATGTAGATGAAGCAGCCATTCTCCATACGGAAGATTTAGTGCACTTACATCATCCAAGTATTCTTTAAATTGCAATTTTTTCCTGCTTTTTTCTAGACTTACATACGAATCTTTCTGGAGGGTTTATTTCTTAATCATATTTCACAGATGCGACATTATTTTGTGGTGTGGAGAGAAAACTGTGCCTACCTGGATTGGTAGGCCTCCTCTTAGTGGAAAGTGCTGGATCTACCAGGTAAACTAGAACTAGACAATAGTTGCATAATTTAAGAGATGCTAAAGGTGCTTTACTTTGCAAATGTGTCATTACTATGTCATCCCTTTAAGTCCAAACTGACTCACAACACACACACACACACACACACACACACACACAGACACACACCCCAAATTCACACTGATCCTCTGATAATGTAGCCCTTCCTGCAAATATTTAGGCAACAACATTCACTCCCTATGGTTTACTTTTCAAGTTTGTTTTCATTGACCTAACTTCACTACTTTCTCTCTTCCGGATGACATCACTCCTAACTCCTCTTCAACATGAATCTTCATCATAAGCTGAGTCATTTCCACTAGGTTGTTTGTTGTTTTTTTTTTATGAAAGACAAGAAGTTACTATAGGCTTTCTTAGGCTGTTTATGTACTTGTTTGCATGATTCCATGTTATAGGATTGTTACCCAGTTGGAGTATACACAATTCAAAGTGAACTTTCATTTTTAGAAGCTTTAGTATGAATCCAACATATTATTTCATTCTTGGTACTTTGTAATTGTGGATCCTGTGTCTGTGCGCCTATGGTGTTCTTGGTAAGTGTGAAGAATGTTGCCACTTTCTGCTTGTAGTTGCTAAATTAATGAGTCAGCACTGCACACTGAACACCTACTTGTGTCAGATTATCTGCTAAATATCTGTTTAGCTATTTAAGTTTCACAAAAACTCAATGATGTCTTATTGGACAGATAAGAAAACTGACAATCAGTGAAGCAAAGCAAACTTTCTAAAGCCACAAGCCAGTAGATGGACGAAGATTCCAACTAGAACTTCTTGGACTTTTTGATCAAGGTGAATTTCCTGAGGTGTTGATTGCATTTTCAGCTTGAATGATTATCTGTGGCTACTAAATCTTAGGGATTATTGTTCACTTACTAGTACGTTATACTTGTCATCTAAAAATGGTATACAGCTCAATTCATTCTAATGTTGTTGTTGTTGTTGTTAAGTGTTGTCGAGTCGCAGGCGACTCAAAGTGACCCTATGAAGGAAAGTCCTCAACACTTGTATGGCTTTCATCCTCTCTCCAGGTTCATAGGGTTTCTGGAGGCAAGCTATTATGGAAGTGGATGTCACTCCTCCCTCCAAGCTTGTTTTAATCGGGGAGCTCTACCAAACACTTTCTGCCCTGGATATTTTTATTAACACATTTGACAAGTCAGTGTCACAGTGTTCAGCTTCACAGTGACCACAAGTTACCACTGTACAACAAGTGTACACACCAGGGCTATATGACCTCGAAGAATGTTTGAACAAAAGCAATGAAAGACAGGCCTGAGGGCTGCGGGTTAAAAGTCACCACCTTTGGATTGTTAGCATCGCTTTCTGTTCACTGGGCCAACCGATCTCTCTCTATGTTGATGTTATTGTTAAGTGCCGTTGAGTTGTAGGCAACTCATAGTGACCCTATGAAGGAAAGTCCTCAACACTTATTTGACTTTCATCCTCTCTCCATGTTCACAGGGTTTCTGGAGGCAGGCTATTACGGACGGAATGAACTCCATTCTAATGAGTAAATATAAATCCATCTTACCCCTCTACCTTAATTGAAGTGATAAAAGAACTCATGAAGTCAGAGAAAAAAAATTTATGTTACTGTTTATTTAGCATACCAGAGATCCTAGCCTCCACCTAGAATTGATAATACTGGGAAAGAGAGTTAGAAGTAAGACGATTCAACTTCTCCCAGGCGATCAGGCAAATTATCACCAAAGCCAAACTTGTCTGAACACTTGTTATACATCAAAGCCAGCTAGCTGTTAAGGAGAAGTATAAAATAATAGAAGTTCAGTCCTTGTCCTATACAACCCTAAAATTTTATCTGAGTCCATCTTCAAATGCATTTCTTCATTTCTTATTGGCTGTACCCAGCCACCAATGATGTAAATAAAACATTCAGGTTTCTTGCAGAAATGCTACTTCACTATTCTTCATGCAATAATGCAGCGCACTGTAACAAGCTTTATAATGAGGCTATGAATTAAAGTGATGCATGGCTTTTCCGAGGTACAATATGCATCACAACAGCCTGTATTAACAATTTAAAACCATATAATGTGCTTTATAAGCTAATAAAGTAGCTACTTCTAAATGATTTATCAAATATGAATAATACATTCAGAAATAACTTACAGGAACAGGGCCAGCCTCCTCCCTACCCCCTTCTTTTGCTAGCTTTCTCTACAGATAATACTGAGGACACATGGGAGCCCAGTTACTGAGCTCTAGCCATCAGCCTTCTGCACTGCCAGGAAGCCTGCAAGAGTCCTCCCCAGAGTCTCCCTGTCTATTCCCTTATCCCCTATATTTTAGCATCCTCCTCTGCTTCTTCCCCATTTCTGCTTTTGTGACTACTCTATGATGCTATCTCTAGCTTTTTATCCATTCCTGGTCTTCCTTATTTCCTCTTCTTTCCAGTTTATGCTCAAAGAGAAGGCAGACGGTAATCTAGATTTCCCTGTATAAAAATAGATAGCCACAATACATTAAGCATAACCTATTAGGGACATGCTAAAAACACATAGTCATGACGGAGAATGATTTCACATGCTTTCTAAATACTCACCTGAGAGTCTAATCTATGCAAACTATTAAACAGGTGTTGTGGTCACTTCTTGGTTGACTACTTACCGTTTTGACTGCTAAGCGATGATTACCTAAAGATCTAAAGCATACTGGATTGTAGTCTGGGCTTCTTAGGTGGGATTTGACTTAAGGAATAAAAATTTACATAGGTAGAAACTACAAGTATAGTGACAGTCACAAAAGAAACTAGCTTTTACTTTAACTATAAGAATTAATTAGAAATTCTACAGAAAGTCACAGTCTCAAAGTCCATCAGACAGTTGAGACTATAAAAAAAGAAAAAAAATAAATCACCAAATGTTCTGCATTTTCTGGGAAGGAAAAGAATTTTTGTTTCTAAAATCTCTACAGAAAAATCAGGAAGAGAAAAATATCCACCACAGATAGGACATGGACATAAAAAACAACATTTTGCAGTTTTATAAAGTTTGTTGGGAGGCTGGCAAAATGTACTAGAGTCCTGAAGAGCCTCTGGCACATGTTGAGTTTACATCCACATGAAAACTCTTTTCCATATGAAATGAAATGAAACGTTGTAATGTGCCCAAACAGAGCCAATCACTGTCTGGTAGTAAAATTCTCACATTCATGTGAGAGAACTAGGTTAAGTTCCCAGACAATTTTTCCCATGTGCAACCACCAACCATCTGCCAGTAGAAGTTTGTATGTTGCTATAATGTGAACTTTATTTGATTAGATTTTCTCTATTAGGCTAGGCTAGGGAAAAAAAAATAACCTTGTGATCTACTTCTAAAAATCACTCAGTGAGGCCTCAAGAGGGTCACCCCAGTGAAGTAGCCATGGCGTCCTTGGCAGAAGGCTATGAGGGTAGGGGGCAGTGGCTTTAGGGTGTGGCTGGACAGATGGGATGCTGGAAATGGACCGAGCTATGCATGGCACTTACATTCTTGGTGTTCTACAAGAGGAAGAGGAAGATGAGAAACTGGATGCTCTGCAGGGGATCCTCTCAACTTTCCTGGAAGAAGACTCCTTACGTAATATCTGCCAAGAGAGTATAGAATGATGGTTAGAAACCCAGAACATTGTCACCAAAGTGAAAAAAAGATGATGAGGTACAAGTGAGTGCTACCTTAATTGAGAAGCAGGCACAGATTGTGATGAAGCCCAGGGTGGTGTCGGAAGAGGAGAAGCAGAGAAAAGCTGCCCTCCTGGCCCGGTATGCCAGTGTCACAGATGAAGAGCATGAAGCAGATGAAAAGAATGATCCAGGTGCTTCCACAATAAACACTGGTTCTGACAAGTCTCTCTTCTGAAACAACCAACGTTGAAGATGTTCTCAGTGCCCAAAACCAGAAGTGAGACTCACTTTGGGATAAGTCCCAAAGGAAGAAGGGAGAAGACAAGTTGCAGAGGGAGAGGGACAAAAGGGGAGTGAAAGTGATAACCAAGGCCCGCTCTCTCCTTTCTCCCAAGAACTTGCTCAAAGGGAGAACTAGTGGTACACATATCTTTAAGAGAAATGAGAGAACATTGCAGTTTCCCAAGACATTTATCCTTTCATTTACAAGGTCAAAAGGAACATCACACATCCTTCTAATTGTAACATGTGCTCTATCATTGTGATATGGGCCATCAGATTTTTATAGTTGTTATTTTTACCAAAGATCTGGACTGGAGAAACCTTTTCCTTTTAAAATACTAAGTTCTGTTCTCCTTTTTATCACTTTTCAGTATTCGGTGTCATCTTGGACAAATAGCATGAGAATCCAGAAAACTAACAGCTAAAAGAAAGTTTGCCAACCTCTATTTTGTACCATAGACTAGAAATTAACAATAAAGTTTACCATTGTGCAGAAGGTAAAAAGATGCATGGTTATACCCCTATTTATACCCTTATAGCCATGACATTTATCAAAAACAAGCTCCATCTTCTTAAGTAAAATCTATTTTTTTAAAAATTTGTTTTTTTTTCCATTCATTCATTATTGCAGTTTTCTCCCTGCCCACCCCTCCCCTCCAGTATTTCTGTCATGACAGGACTCTAGAGCAATGGCTACATGGTAGAGTGGACATGCGGGAGGATTTGTAAAACAATGAGAGAATTTTCCTTTTCCAAGAGAGGAGGGAGGGGGAAGGCTTGGAAGGGGAGAAATGTGCAACAATGAATGAATGGAAATCCAAAGCCTCTGTAAACTTTTACTGAAATTAATAATAAATTTAAATTTTAAAAAATTAAGTTAGAGTAAGGATGGCAATGGATTTATAACTGCTCACGCTAATAACACTATATCGTGGCATGAAGGAGGAATAGTGGAACTGTATCCACATTTACAATATTTTTCTTATCAAAACCATTTATGGAAAATAGGAACTGCATTGGAACATGTATCTCTGGATTGGATATTATGATATTGCTAATATTTC
>NW_006399759.1:14974451-14975758 GCF_000299155.1 Elephantulus edwardii | reverse complement strand
GCATATAACAACAACAACAACATACAAATGATGTTTTGAAGAAAAGCCTGGTAATTCTGTTCTGAAGCAGCAAATGTTGAAACCCTAAATATTCTACTTTGACAGATATGTTAGCATCACTGTTAGAAACTGACACAACAGCAATTTTAACATTTTTTATCTCTAGACATTTTATAGTTATCTACCAGAAATTGCACAAATGAGCTATAATTATGAAAACAAATAAATGAATCTACTCTAATTTATTACACAAAAAACAAACAACAAAATAGCCTTGAACCATGTTAATGGCAATAAGGTGCTCAAAGTACTGTTGAAGAAGATAGAGGAAACTTGGAGGAAGAAAGAGGTTAAACTCTACCATCTACCCCAAAATAAAAAGAATAGGAATATAATTTTATCATCCCGTGCAATGGATCAAAAGTCCCGGGATGAGTAAAGTGATAAATCATGGAGTAAGGAGACTCAGTACTTGCTTCAGAAACGGAGCAGGTAGTATGAAACAATATTCCGGTCTATAAAACTGGGAAGAAAATTTCTCTCTTGTGGGTTTGTTTTTAGGATCAAAGGATCATACATATGCATATATGACTTGGCAAATGCTAAATGCTGACAAATTATAATCGCTTTATCCCCCTATAACTAAGCAAATTCTCAAAGACTGTTACTGGCTCTTGCTAAGATTTTTCTTTTGTGTTTGAAGAACCCAGGCAGACAGCAGGTTCACAAAAAAATATTAAAAAAATACATTACCATCAAATAAGACTTGACTAAAAATATTACAATGAAATGTGCAAGGAGTTGGAGTCAGAAAATCAAAAGGGTCGAACTCGCTCAGAATTTCTTAAACTCAAGGAACTGAAGAACAAATTCAAACCTCGAGTTCCTTTAATCAAGGATGCTTTCAGCAGAATGTTAAATGATCCAGGAAGTATTAAAAGAAGATGCAAAGAATACACTGAGTCACTGTATCGAAAGGAATTGGCATACAGAGAAGAATTTCATGAAACAACATATGAGCAAGAGCCTATGGTGACGAAAGTAGAAGTTCAGGCTGCTTTGAAGGACATGGCCAAAAATAAGTCTCCAGGAATAGATGGTATACCAATTGACATATTTCAGCTAACAGATGCTGCTCTGGACGTGCTTACCAAGTTGTGCCAAGAAATCTGGAGAACAACCACTTGGTCAACTGACTGGAAGAGATCTATATTTGTTTCTCTCCCAAAGAAAGGTGACCCAACAGAGTGTGGAAACTATAGAACAATCTCACTGATTTCACATGCAAGCAAGATTTTACTGAAGAT
>NW_006399759.1:14945519-14965678 GCF_000299155.1 Elephantulus edwardii | reverse complement strand
TCCCACTCACTTGCTTTAAGAGTGGATCTGAAGGACACTTGGCCAAGGGTGGCCCACATCAGATCCTCGTGGCAGACAGGACTGACAGGCCCCAGCTTCCAGCTGGAAACAAAGGAGGATGCTTCAACGATTTAGATCCTCCAAGAAGAGTTGTGGGTGAGCATTAACATTACTGGTAAGTATATTCATTTTCTCCTGGACACAAGAGCCTACTATTTGGTCCTAAAAGCCTTCTGGGGTCCCAACTCTTCTCACTATTTCTTAGTTGTTGGAATGGATGGAAAACCTCATAAGCAGTTCCTTACTTCACCTCTGCCTTGCATGCAGACTTCCGAGCTGTAAAACAACCCAGTGGTAGATGGAATTTGGTCCAGGAATAAGAACAATAAATGACATAGTTGTGCCTCTACATCTTGTGGTTCCTAACCTTTATACTGTAATAGACAAAGTGATAGTCAGTAGGCCTTTTATTGTAAGAACTACCTTCCCTCTGTAACTTGATTTGTGCCACTACTAGAGCCTCTACTTGGAATATTATTGCTTTTAATTTTTGACTCATGTACTTTTAACTTGTTAGTTAAATTTGTGTCTTCTAGGCTGCAACAGTTCCATGATACATCTTCAAGGATATGAACATGTATGGTTAAGCACAATTTATAACAGTGAGTCTAAATTCCAAAATCAATCTCCACAATAGTCTACGTGTTTCCTACTGCCAAAGAGGCCCTTTAGCGTAGTGAGAGAAGATCTTCACCCTAAAACCTACAGCGTCCCTTTTCAGCAGGAAGTAGCTAAGAGAATACTCCATCCCCTTTTCCTTATGAATCAGGGTGAAATCTCTCTCAGGGAAGAGTGATAGGGAATGACAAAAGACACACTGACAAAGTAGATTAATCAGAACTGGCTTTGACAAGCACTGTGGCAATGGGATAATTAAAACAGACTTTTAAGGGGGGGAAGAGAGGAGTGAACTGGGGGGAGGGTAGAGAAAATAGTGCAACAACGAATGAATGGAAACCCAAAATCTCTGTAAATGTTCATTAAAATTAATAAAATTTAATAAAAAAAGAAAATAAAAGTAAAAGAAAAAGTCTTTCATTATTATACAATCCCTCCCCCCAAAGTCCACTCCACTATGCAGCCTTCATTCTGGACTCATGTTATGACAATAATACCTAATCATGTATACCTTTTAAATAGTTCTATCTCTCATCTGTTTCAGTTCAGTATACATAATTTATCCCATCTTTCTCAGTCTTTCCCCAAACCCCTATGTCCGTTCCATTTTACAACAGCGGCACTGTGCAGTATTTGTCCTTTTGTGACCGAGATATTTCACTCAGCATAATGTCCTCCAGAGTCACCCATTTTGTATATTTAATGATTTCCTTGTTTTTCAATGAAGCATAATATTCCATTGTGTGACTATACCACAACTTCTCTATCCATTCATTTGTTGATGGCCACTTGGGTTGATTCCAGCTCATAATTAATGTGAACAAAGCAGCAATAAACATAGGTGTGCATATATCTACTTGAGTGGTGGTTATCGTTTCATTGGGGTATATTCCAAGTAGTGCAATTGCTGGGTCAAACGGTATTTATATTTGCAACTTTTTGAGAAAGCCTTCAGTAGTGGTTGCACCATTTTACACTTCTACCAACAGTTTCTTCACAACCTCACCAGCATTTGTTGTTTGCTGTTCTGTTAAAAATCAATCAATCAATCAACCAACCAATCAATCAATCACTCAATGGTCTGATCTTCATTCAGTCATGAGATAGGGAAGACAAGACATTATTTCATGCAATTGTTCATGGAGTGACCATGAGTCAAGGTCAACTGGACAACAACAGCAACAGCAAAGTACAAAATTATGAACTCAGGGAAGAAAAACCCAAAAGAACCTCTCTTCTCATATGTGTACTGAAACTCCCCTAGGGAAATTAGATACTACAGCAAGCATGGAAGAACACAGAAAATCAAGGGATAAAACTAGAGATCAAAGAGAACTCACAATCCAAAAGCTAAAAATTAGTATGCAAATAAAGGGAGACATCACAGATTTGAAAAAACCTAGCCAAATCTATTCTAAAGTTTAAAGATATCACTAAACTATCACAGTCTTTCATCTCCAAACCAAACTCAGTACCATCAAGTCAATTCTGACTTACAGGATTTCTAAAAGATTTGGAGGCTATAAAACCATAACTGAGAAACTCTTTATCATACAAAGCAACCAGTGGCTTGAACTACTTAACTTTTGATTAACAGCACAAGGCATTATACCAGTTGTTTTTGTTGGTATGCATCCTTGAGTCCCCTGTGACTCATGCACAATAGCTCTGAACCCTGTCTTATCTTGAGCCAATTTCTGTGTCTCCCACATAAATAACCCTTTACCCCAAGCACTATTTCAATCCATTTCCTCCAAGTTCTTCCTCTCTTGCATTGTCTCTCTATCCTTCCAGGCATAATGTCTTTCTCCAAGGACTGACCCAAAATATGTGAGACAGAGCTTTAATATCCTTGCCTCCGAGGAGCAACTTGGTTTCACCCTCTGCAGGACAAACTTGTTTTTTCTATTGGTGGTCCATGGGATGTTCAGTACTCTTATCCAGCATCACAACTCAAAGAAATCAATCCTTCTTCTGTCATTCTAAGTCATTGTCCAGCTCTTTGATGTATAGAAAATAATTGCAAAATCTATGGCCTGGATCAGGTGCATCTTACTCTCTAGACTGACATCATTGCTCTACAGCACCCTGGAGAGGTCCTGACAGATTTCCCCGATGTAATTGGTCTTTAGATTTTCTGACTGTTGGTGCCAAGACTGTTGATTATGGAACC
Source organism: Elephantulus edwardii (assembly GCF_000299155.1). Classification (NCBI taxonomy): domain Eukaryota; kingdom Metazoa; phylum Chordata; class Mammalia; order Macroscelidea; family Macroscelididae; genus Elephantulus; species Elephantulus edwardii. The sequence goes on along the minus strand of NW_006399759.1, from coordinate 14,962,827 downwards.
CAGTAAGCTGAAACTGATAATTTCAATTTCCTCTCTAATTGACTCAATAGTGAGAATCTTTATGTTCTTGATGTTGAGTGTCAATCCATGTTTGAAGACTACAATCCCTGACCTTTTGCAGCACACACCTTGGGTCTTTCTCATTTTCAGCAAGTAAGGTTGTATCATCTGCATAACACAGGTTGTGATGAGTCATTCTCCAATTCCAATGCCACATTCCTCCTAATAAAATTCAGCCTCCTGAATGATCAATTCCCCATATAGATTGAAAAATATGGAGACAGGATGCATCCCTGATGCACTCATTTCATGATTTGGAATCATGCTATACTTCCTTGCTCTGTGCTAATGACTGCCTCCTGGGCCAGGTATAGGTTCTACATGGGCACAATCAGTTGTTCTGGAATTCCCAATCTTCTCAAGGTAAACCACAATTTGTTTTGATCCACACAGTCAAATGTCTTTATGCAGTCAACAAAACATAGACATCCTTCTGTTACTCTCTGCTTTTGGCTGAGATCCATCTGACATCAGTGATGATGTCCTTAGTCCCACGATCTCTTCTATATCTAGCTTATATTTCTTTCAGTTTTCTATTAATGTACTGTTCAAATCGGTTTTGAATAATCTTTGCTTGCATGTTGTATTAGTGATTTTTTTAATAATTTCCACACTCTATTGGATTACCTGTTTTCGGATTTTGAATAAATATGGATCTCTTCCAGGCGGTTGTTCTCCAGATTTTTTTTGTGATAACCTGACTAGCACATCCAGCAGTATCTATTAAAATAAGTCAATTGGTATTCTATCAACTCCAGGGACTTGCTTTTATTGTTGTTTTTCTTGTTGTATACTGTAGAATCTGATCCAGCTGGCACAGGAAGAGATTGCCCCTCCTTCTCCAGGGGAGCATCTGGTGGATACAAACCGTGTGACTTTGGAATTGCAGCTCAGCTTCTTGCCACTGGGCCACCAGAGCTCCCCAGGCAGGGGCGGGGTAGAGGTGGAGGTTGCTTTCTGTCAGCTCTTTCACAGTAGCTTGAACTTCCTCCTTCATCACCATTGCCCCTTTATAATATGTTGTCCCATGGAATTCTTCTATGTCAGTCAGGTTTTTTTGTTGTTGTTTGTTTTTCGTTTTGTTTTTTTTTTTTTTTTACAGTGACTCTGTGTACTCTTTCCATCTCATTTTGGTGCTTCCTGAATCATTCAATGTTCTTCCCATAGCATCCATTAGATATTATCCATAGTATTTCCACTCAAGACTTGAATGAATGCTAAGTGAACATGTTCTTTTTGATTCTCTAATTCCAGCTCTTTGAACATTTTGTTATAATATTTTGCTTTGTCTTCCTGAGCTGCCCTTAGAAAATTTCTGTTTAGCTCCTTCATCTCCTAATTTTTCCCTTTACTCTGATTTTTTGGTGTTTTAGTACAACGCTCAGAATCTCTTCTGACATCCATCTCAGTCTTTTCTTCTTCCTCTTTGTAATGACTTTTTGCATTCTTCATAGACAATATTCTTAATATTCTTCCACAAATCATCTGGTATTCATTCATTAGCATTCAAGTACTCAAACTTGTGCCTAAGATGGTTTTTAGATTCAGGTGGGATCGACTCAAGATCAAATTTGGTTCTGGAAGTTTTGTTTACAATTTTTTTTAGCTTCAGCTTGAACTTGCACATGAGTAGTTAATTGTCTTTTTCCACACTCAACACCTGGCCTAGTTTCCACAGCTGATATTAAGCTTCTTCCATGACTTTTTCCACAGATGTAATCAATCTGATACCTATGTAGATTATCAGGTGAGATCCATGAGTGTAGTTACCACTTGTGTTTCTTTAAAAAAGGTTTTGTGATGAAAAAATTATATGTAAAATAGATCTACGTTTAAGTCTATAGCAATCTTCCTGACTGTAGCAACCTTCCTTCAGGTCTCTGAGGCTGTACTTTGGGTCTATTGCTATGAAAGGCTATTCCTTGGAGAAGGACATTAAGCTTAGAAAGGTGAAAGGTCAGTGAAAGAAAGGAAGATCCTCACCTAAGTGGATTGAGACAGTGATTACAACAAAGAGATCAAGTATGTCAGAGATTATGAGGGTGGTACAGGATAGTACAGAGTTCAGAACTGTTGGTCATAGGGTCACTTGCAACTTAACAACAACAAAAAGAAAAGTTTCTACAGAAGTAGACAGTCCATCTTTCTCCTGAAGAACAGCTGGTAAATTCAAGCTGTTGACTCTTTGTTTAGCAGTGTGACACGTTGCACATTAACCCCAAATGACTCTTAATTAACAATGAAAAAAATTAATAAAAGCTGAGTTTTCACTTCTCTTAGTGATAGAGTGACTTTTACCAAACAAATGCTCTTGTCATAAAAGTGATAAAATTCTTTGGAAATTTGTTTTTGGGCAATAGAAAACATGTATCCCAGAATGTGATCTCAAGGTAAAAAAGAGCTCATGGAGTGAACTTATTAATCATCAGTTCACTGTCTGGAGAAAGTTTCCCTACTTGGGCAAAAGTTCTGCAGCTCAACTAGGGCTTGTGTTGAAATATTCATCTCTTACATTGCTGTGAATCGGAACTAAATCATAGCCGACCTACCAATGGATTTTCAGAGGCTGTAAATCACATGGAGACATTATCGACCTTTCTTCCACACAGCTGCTTTGACCTTCCAGGAAGGCACTGCCTTTGGGTTAGCGGTTCAATTCTTTGTGAATTATGTAACTAGAGCTCCATGGTTTGAAATTAGAAAATAGAAAGAAAACACACACACACACACACACACACACATACCAAGCCAAAACCCCCTTCTGAAATGTTTCGAAACTGTGAGGTATATTATAGAAACAACATGTGAGAAAAAAGGGGTCTAACATTCACTGTTGATATAGTCCCCCTAATTCTGAATGGCGACTTTAGTCTCAATAGTTTGTGATTTGACGTCTAATATGCAACTGTTGGCCTATTCTTTTCTGGAGCATAGAAGAGTGGAGAAAATCAAATAGATATGGGAACAATTAGGCCAAACTACTAATAAATAATAGGAGCATAGGAACTTCAGCCTTATTGATCTTCACATTGGAAGATCTAGATGGTCTCTGGCTCCATTGCTGACCATTCTGAAAGGGATTATATTATAAAGACCTGAATAAAATGGAGAAAAATGTGGACAAATGATAACAGCAAAATATTAAATTTACTGATCAGATGTTGCTGTTGTTTTAGATGCCATCGAGTTGAGTACAACTCATAGCGGGTCTATGAACAAAAGATCTGAATCTAGACCTGTCCTGCGCCACTCACAGTTCCTGATACACAAGAGCCCAGTCACCATGTCAGTCCACCTGGTTGAGGGTCTTCCCCCCCTCTCCAACTCTCCACCCTTCCCAATATCATGTCCCTCTCGAAGGAATATGTCCTCCTAGCAATATGACCAAAATATGTAAGGTGAAGCCTCATCATTTTGCCTCCAAAGAGAACTTCGGCTGCACCCTCTCCAAGACATATCTATTCATTCTCTTGGCTGTCCATGAGATGTTCAATGTTCTTCTCCAACACTACAGCTCAAAAGCATCAATTCTTTTTCTGTCACCCTTATTCATTGTCCAAAATTTGGATCCATAGCTAGTAATTGGAAAGACTATGGCCTGAATCAGACACATCTTAGTCTTCAAATTTACATCACTACTTCTCAATAATTTGTAAATGTCCCTTACTACAGAATTTCCCAGTGAAAGACTCTCTATGAGGTGGATTGATTCAATGACTGGGGTAATCAGGGTAGGTGTGTCAGAGACAGTGAGATTAGCACAGGATGGAGTAGGGTTTAGGGCTGTTGTACATAGGGTCGCTACAAGCCGCAGGTGACTCTACGGCACATAACAATAACAGCAATGAATCTCCTTATTTCCTGACTGCTCATACCAAGGATATTAATTATGGATCCAAGCAAGATGAAGATGTTGACATTTTCAATCTTTCAATCCATTGTGACACTGTCTATTGGTCCAATAGTAAGAATCTTTGCCTTCTTGATATTGAGACACAAGCCATAATGGAGGATACATTACTTGATCTTCTGCAACAAGAGCTTCAAGTCCTCCTCACTTTCAGCAAGCAAAATTGTGTCATCAACTGATGAGTCACCTTCCAATCCTGGTGCCACATTCCTCTTCACAGAGTTCAGCTTCTCAGATAATTTGCTCAGCATATAGATTGAACAAGTATGGAGACAGAATACATCCCTGGTGCACTCTCTTCTCAATTCCAATCCATTCAGTGTTTTCTGCTTCGTTCACACAACAGCCTTTTGATCCAGGTATAAATTCCTCATGAAAACAATCAAGTGCTCTGGGATTCCTGTTCTTCTCAATGTCAGCCACAACTTGTCAGGATACACACAGTCAAATAAATAAAGCACAAATAGACATTCTTCTGGTATTTCTTACTTTTAGCCAGGATCCATCAGACATCAGTAATGATATCCCTGGTGTCAGAGCCTCTTCTAAATTCCACTTGAACTTCTGGCAATTCCCTGTCTATGTATTGTTCCAGCTGTTTTTGAATTATCTTCAGCAGTATTTTGCTTGTATACTGTAATATCAATAATATTGTTTCAAAATTTCTACATTCAGTTGGATCACCCTTCTTGGGAATATGACCAGTTATGGACCTCTTCCAATCCATTGGCCAAACAGCCATCCTCCAAATTTCCTGGCATAGACTGGTGAGTGCATCCAATGCTGCATCTGTTAATTGATACAAGTCTATTGATATCCCATCAATTCCTGGGGCCTTATTTTTTACCAATGCACTCAACATAGCTTTCACTTCCTCTTTCATTACCATCAGCTCCTGGTAATATGATACTTACTGAATTTTTTCCATGTCAAACAATTCTTTCTGGTACAGTGACTTTGTGTATTCCCTTCATTTTCTTTTTATGCTTTCTGGGTCTTTCAGTGTATTGCCCATAGAATCTTTCAGTATTGCAACACGAGGCTTAAATTTGTTTTTCAGTTCTTTCAGATTGAAAAATGTAAAGCGGGTTCTTCCCTTTTTATTTTCCATTTCCAGCTCTCTGCACATTTCATTATAATACTTTGCTTGGTCCTCCCACATTGCCTTTTGAAATCATTTGTTCAGCTCTTTAATTTGAATGTATTTTCCTTTAGATTTGGCTACTCTGGATTTCAGTGCAATTTTCAGAGTCTCTTCAGATATCCATTTCGGATTTTTCCTTTCTTCTCTGTTTTTGTAATGACCTTTTGATTTCTTCATGGATGATATCCTTGATATCATTCCACAATTTGTCTTGTGTTCTACCATTGATGTTCAATGCCTCAAACCTATTCCTAAAATGATCATGAAATTCCAATGGAATTGATTCAAGATCATATCTTGGTTTCTATGGACTTATTTTCATTTTCTTTGACCTCAATTTGAACTTGATTATGAGTAATTGATGATCTGAGCCATAGTCTGTCCCTGGCTTAGTTTTGACAGCCAATATTGAGCTTCTCCAGTGATTCCTTCCACAAATGTAGTCAATCTGATTCCTAGAGACTGGTAAAACCCTGATGACTATGACTTTAACTAAACTCGGGCTTAGAATTGAACTTATATCTCTGTTTTAATTTTTAACCAAATAATAGATATGTGAACAGCATGAGGGAAGTGGACATTCCTTAGATCAATAAATCAACAAGATTAAAGGATTGCAGTTGCCAGAAAGGGTTAGGAAAAAAGAAGGAATGAGAAGGAGAAAACCCAGAGTAAGTGAGATGAATAATACTTCATTTGAGAATTCCAGTCAATGACATGAAACACAGTTTGAATTCCTGAATGGAAAATTGTTCTACTCTTTATCCATCACTCAATTTACAATAAATGATAATATCCTAAAGAAGTAAACATTATAAAGCAGATACAATTTTATAAGATAAGTTATTTTTAAGAATTCTTAATTATAATTGTTATTATAAGTGAGTGTTTCCTTGGATTCCTGTTCATTAATGCATGGAATCATAAGTCTATGTTGGGGATTTGGTGGTTCATTAATTGATCTAATACCATAATCATGTCAATATTACCTTGGAAAAAAGCAAGCACGTTTTTTATATAGCCTTTCTATGCAACACAGTTCTCATATCTAGCCTCATAAATACATATCTATTCATGGTTTATGACCATTTATAGTTCTTACTACAGCAAATTACAAGAAAAAAGAATATAAGCCAAAGAGAAAGTTTGTAATAGTTTGAGAGTGAGTAATATACTAAAAAAAGAAAAATCTTAATTACCCCACTCATCTATGACACCTAGGAATTCTTCCAGATAAGAGACAATAACGAGAATTAAAACCAGGACCTATCTACATGAATATCCTAATTCCATGGCATTGTTCATTTTTCTGACACTCCAGCAAACAGTCAATATTCTTCCCCAACACTGTGTTTCAAAGACATTAAAATGCTCTTCTTTTTCATTATCTAACTTCCACATGCATATGAGGAATTTGAAAAATACCAAAACTTGAATGAAGAGCACCTTAGCTCTCAGGGTATTATTTTCCTTTTAATATATTAAAGAGACTGTCCAAGTGAGGATGTTGGCTTACTGGTCTTTCAATGATGTAGCAAGGTCATTAATAACTTCTCATCAGCCCTAGCATTCAACTGAAATACCAAAGCGATCACTCATGTGACGAATTCTGCTCTTGTTAAAATTTACTTTAAAGATTATGAACAAACCTTAACAAAATTCTCAGGAGACACATAAATTGAAAGTTTACTATAACAAGTTGGAAGGCCTTAATGAATTCTGTAAGCATTCCATAAGTCTCTATGAACAAATAAAAAAAATCACCTTAGAGATTAAAAATATTTAGTGAGTAAAACAAGAATTCAGCCTGGCAAAAAAGAATAAGTATACTACAGAAGAAAGTAGAAAAAATATTTCATGGAGGCACTAAACTAAGGAAATGTGTGTAGTTATATCTAATTATTCAATGTAGACTTTAAAATAAAGTTCACAAAGATGAATGAAGGCACCAAAAAGAGACATTAAAAACCCCGCCATAAACACACACACACACATTCTTAGAACATTTAAACAAAAGTAATTAAAAATAGATAATTTAGGAGGAAAAATAATAAGAAAAAAAATCCCCAACATAAAAACAATTGTCAACCAATTCAACAGAATTTACATTTAGTTAACATGATGCTAGTAAACTGAAGAATACACATTATTTTCAAGTAAGAAATACAACATTCACCAAAATAGACCATGTTCTGAGCCATAAAGCAAAGTTAAAACATGTAATTGTAAAATAAATAAATAAATAAACCAACCATATAATTGTAATATACAGAGACTTTTCTAAGTACAGTGGAATTAACATAAAAATCTATGAGTGGCAATGGACAGAGATAGTGACATAATGTTAAGGAAAAAAGTTCACTACATAGAACAAAATACAATGTAAATTAAAGATTGTATAAAATACAATGTACATGCATGAAATGTAAAGTGTATTAATAATAAAAAGAGTACTCATATTTGAAAGGCCACTTGGGAACTGAACGTACCTTCTGGGAGACATTCCAATCAGCCTGATGTAAGATAGCTACAGCCAATCAGAAGAGAGCATGGTCACCGGAAACATTCTGTCAGCTATGACACAACCCACCTAAGGGTCCTGAGTAGCTCCATATATGGGAACAAGCAGAGGGCATACAACCAGTGTCCTTCACAGAGAGCTGACCACTGAACAAACCACTGTACCTCTAACACCCTGCATATAAAACTTTACTTGTAGCTTCTCTACACGCAACTTTCTGTCTTTCTCTGCCTTTCTCTGCCTTTCTCTGGTCTAAGACAGCAAAATCCCCTGAGAACTGATAGTAAACTACTTTTTTCATTTCATCTGTTTCTCTGTATACTTTTTACCTTACAATAATAATAAAACAATAGTTGTTGTATACCATAGAGTCAGAACCAACCCATAGCTGATCCTCTGGCGGGTTTTCAGAGGCAGTTAATTACATAGAGGAAATTGCCCATTTTTCTCCTGTGGAGCAACTGGTGGCCTCGAACTGCATGCCTTTGGGATTACAGTGCCGCTTCTTGTCACAAGGCTACCAGAGTTCCCTAATAAAACAATAGTGAAATAATTTTTTAAATGAGGACACATTGTTGTTGTTATGTGCTGTTGAGTCATCAACAACTCATAGCGACCCTATGTAAAACAAGCCCTAAACCCTGTTGTTTCCTGTGCCAATCTTATTGTCTCTGATACACCTACCTCCATTTTCCAGCCACTGAATCAATCCTTCTTATTGAGGGTCTTTCTCTCTTGTGCTGTCCCATCCTTGGGGCACACCCTTCCCAATTTTGAACCATGCAGTATTTCCTTGCTCTGATACCTTCAAATTTTGAGACCATGGGCCTAAAGCCTTCAGGCCAAGATAACAACAACATGATATGCCAAATGTATAGGATACATCACCCTCCCCTGGGAACTATTGCATTATAACTACAATGTAGTACAAATGGACGTAAGGCCCTAAGCGACAAGAAGTCAATCCTGGTGCAGAAGTTAAAGGTAAAGGACTCTCTCCTCAGAACAATCTAAGACAGGAAGTCTTACTTGATACTAGGCCCTGAAACTCAAGACATACTGCCTTCACTAGAAGAAATTGGCAGCAGCTTGAGATGTTTGGAATCACAGTGATAGAGTGGTATTAGTAAGTTCAGAATTCTCTATATATGTATCAGTTATAAAACTGTTGTTGTTGTTGTTATGTGCCATCGAGTTGCTTACGACTCATAGCGACCCTGTGTAAAACAGCCCTAAACTTTGCTCTGTCCTATGCCAATCGCACTGTCTCTGACACACCCATCCCGATTACCCCAGTCACTGAATCAATCCACCTCAGAGGGCCTTCCCCTCCTGTGCCTGCCCTCCACCCTTCCAAGCATGATGTCCCTCTCCAAGGACCGGTTCCACCTTATAACATGTCCAAAGTATATCCTTGCCTCCAAGGAGAAGCCCTGTTTAACCCTCTCTAGGATGAATCTGTTTGTTTTCTTAGCAGTCCATGGTACCCTCAATACTCTTCTCTAACACCAAAGCTCAAAGGCATCAATTCTCCTTCTGTCCTCCCTAGTCATTGTCCAACTCTCTGATGCATAACAAGTGATTGCAAAGGCCTGTATCAGATGCACCTTAGGCTCCAGAGAGAAACCATTGCTCTTCAGTACTTTATAGAGGTCTCTAACAACAGACTTTCTCATGGCAATATGTCTTAATTTCCTGACTGCTGGTTCCAAGAGTGTTGATTGTGGAGCCAAGCAGACTAAACTTATTAACAATCTCAATCTCTTCACCATTCATCCTGATGTTGTCAATTGGCCCAGAGGTGAGAATCTTTGTCTTCTTGACATTGAGCCTCAATCCATATTGAAGGTTGCAGTCTTTGACCCTCTGCACCAAGCACTTCAGGTCACCCTCAGTTTCAGCAAGCAGGGATGTATCATCTGCATAACACAGATTTTTTGATAGATCTTCTACCAATCCTGATGCTGCATTTCTCCTCATAGAGCCTAGCCTCCTGGATAATCTGTTCTGCTTGCACGTTCAAAAGGTATGGATATAGGACACATTCCTGGCTTACGCCCTTCCCAGTTTTGAACCATGGAATGTTTCCTTGCTCTGTTCTGATGACTGCCTCTTGGTCCAAGGTTTCACATTAGCATGATCAAGTGTTCTGGTATTCCCATTCTTCTCAGAGTCAGCCACAGTTTGTTATGATCCACACAGTCAAACGCCTTTGCATAATCAATGAAGCAGAAATAGACATTCCTCTGGTACGATCTGCTTTTAGCCAAGATCCATCTAATATCAGCTACAATATCCCTAGTACCATGACCCCTTCTAAACCCAGCCTGGACTTCTGGCAGTTCTCTGTTGATGTGCTGTTCCAGTCGTTTTTTGGATAATCTTGAGTAGAATCTTGCTTGCATGTGAAATCAATGGTATTGTTCTATAGTTTCCACAGTCTGTTGGGTCACCCTTCTTTGGGACGGAACAGATATAGATATTTTCCAGTCAGTTGGCCAAGTGGTTGTTCTCCAGATTTCTTGGCACAACTTGGTAAGCATGTCTAGGGCAGCATCATCTGTTAGCTGAAATATGTCAACTGGTATACCATCTATTCCTGGGGCCTTATTTTTTGCTACTTCCTTCAAAGCAGCTTGAAATTCTTCCTTCATCACCATAAGCTCTTGCTCATATGTTGTTTCATTAAATTATTTTGTGTCTGCAAATTTCTTTCAATACAGTGACTCAGTATATCCTTTCCATCTTCTTTTAATACTTCCTGGATCATTTAATATTCTGCCTAAAGCATCCTTGATTATAGCAACTCGATGTTTGAATTTGTTCTTCAGTTCTTTCAGCTTAATAAATGCTGAGCGATTTCGGCACTTTTCATTTTCTGACTCCAGCCCCTTGCACATTTCATTGTAATATTTTACTTTGTCATTCCGCGCTTCCTTTTGAAATCTTCTATTCAGCTCTTTAGTATCTTGAATTCTTCCTCGTGCTTTGGCTTCTCTGTGCTCCAGTGCAATATTCAGAGTTTCTTCAGACATCCGTTTTGGTCTTTTCTTCCTCCTCTGTCTTTGTAATAAATGTTTGCACTCTTCTTGGATGATGATACCCTGATATAGTTATATAATTATAAAACTAACATCAGTTTTCTTCAGCATGCAAAATAAGTTACTTAGCCTCTGAATTCTGTTTCCTATCTTTAGTCATGTAGTTTGATCTGCCTGTTTACCACAAGAGGAAATGCATGTCTCATAGATCTCTCTGAGGCTATTTTTTTAGTCATATGTAAATTGTATCTTAGCTTGCCTGTTTACCAGGAAAGGGACTGTGTCTTTCCTGAATTACTAGTACTTAAATATGAACCGTTCTTTTCAGATGTAGAAATTCTTTTTTACTAACAAAAGTGCATTTTTAAGTGAGTCTCACCCTGCTATGAAAGCCCATGACCACTCCCAGAGGAGGAGGCAGTCTTGAAGGTGACTTGCTGTCTTCCAGATCTGTGTAATAAAGTGCTTATGGATATTGCAATCCATTTGTCTTATTGGTGATTGATTATGGAAAGAACTCCTTGTGTTCAGTAAAAACAGAATCCAAAAAGATTGAGATATAAGCTATCACATCAAGGGCTAGATAGAGGAGATATTTGTTGTGCAGTAGGTGGGAGTAATAGTGAATGCTGGTGGAGCAGGGAAAGGGGTGGATTAAGACACAGTGTCAAGGGCAGGGACAACACTTAATCTAATCTATTGGTTATTTTTATAATTGGGAAATATCTTTAATCTGCTTTTTTCCATAGCATGCTTGTATGCTTGTCTGTCAGATAAGTTCTAAATCTGAGCATTCAAATTAAGATAAACTAGAAAGAAGGATTGGCCATCTGTTTCTGAAATAGCAAGCCTTCAAAAATCCTATGTACAACCAAGACTGTACATTAGGAAATAAAGAATAAAATAACTCATGAGGAGAAAAAGAAATCACAGAAGAAATTGAAGCCTATCTCCTACTAAATGAAACTTACATTATTAAAGTGTAGGAAATGTAACTAAAAGATAATTAATTATAGGTAATTTCATAACTTTAAATGCCAATATCAGAAAATAAAAATGTGTAAAATAATAACGTAAGATTCCACTATAAAAGTAAAAAAGAAAAAGTAAAGTAAGTACAAAATAAGAAAGGTGTCATTATTGTTTTGTTACTGAACTCTAGAATTTCTTTCTGTAGCCAACTGTTAATAATAGAGACAGATTACTATATTCATAAGCACTTTATTATAAATCTGGGAGGACAGAGATTTCTCCTCAAAAACTGCCTCTCTGTCTGGGAGTGGTTTTTACACTAGGACTTGATAGTAACTCATTTAACAATATGCTTTTGTTAGTAGTGTTACAGAATTTCTACATTTGAAAAGAACAGTTCATATATAAGTACTAGGAATTCAGGAAAGGCACACTTCCCTTACTGGTAAACAGACAGATTAAGATAAAATTTACATATGACAGGTAAAAATAATTTCAAAGATGTAAATGCTACTCTAGGAAAAATACGTTTTCTCTCCTGGTAAACAGACAGTTTACAATATTTTACATTACTTAAGAAAGAAAACAAAGAATTCTAAGACAAAGTAACTTGTTTTGTAGGCTGGAATAAACTGATGTTGGTTTTATAACTATATAACTATAGTTTTATAACTGATAAATATTTAGAGAATTCTGAATTTACTAATACCACTCCATTAGTTTGGTGCCATTAGCATTGATTCTAACTGCCAAAAGCACACACAGATATGCCTTGGAGAAAGTCCAGCCAGAATGGTCCTTGAAGGCAAAGGTGACAAAACTTGTCTCATATACTTTGTGTATGTTGCCAGAATAGGACTATTCCTTAGAGAGGACAAGGTGGAGGGTCAGCAAAAGGAAACAAGACTTCAAAGATACGTATTAACACAGCAACTTTAGCAATGGGCTTAAATGTGTCAAAGATGATGACAGGGTTGCTATGAGTCATTCTTGACTCAACAACATCTAACAACAGTAGTTACTCTGTGAAATACTGCATGACCGTCACAATCCTTATCACAACTGAATTCATTTTAGAAGCCACTAGATTAATCTGTATCTGTTGGATCCGCAGAGCCGAACCTCAATGAGATCGGACGCCAGCACCAATCACTCACAAGAGACTGTCCTTGATGCAAACAGCGTGAGGTTTTATTCCATCCAGCGGCGCTGGGGCACAACTCTTGACCTAAGCAGAGGCAGAGGAGTTGAGCCCTGAGCTAAGGGTACATACAGTTTATAAAGGCAATAACCCGCGCAAACATGGGCTAACACACAGGGAGGGTTGCTGATTGGTGTATTTGAATATACACTGAGGTAGGCAGTTCTGATTGGTAATAATTTGGCGCGCGGGGGTAAGCGAGGAAAACTATCTGATTGGTACATTTAAAAGCAAGTTGGTGTGGGGCAAGCGGGGTCCCCGCAAGGGGTGGGGGAGTGGGGAGTAAAGTTCAGAAAAACAATTCCTGGAATTTCTCTTATCTGTACTCACAGATGTGGGTGAGCCGTTTTATGGCCTTGTTTTTCTAAAAGAGGGCAAAAGTCCTGTGAGGTTTTATGGCTTCTACCTGAGAAGGGTTAAAAGTTAACTTTTTCATAATCTTTCATATCCTTGGGAGTTTTTCTTGTTTTTCCCCTGTAAACTTATATTTTATTTAAAAAATGATGTCATTCTCTAGGAACTAGTTGCTCTTGATAATTTGCACAAAGTATATGTGGGGAAGTCTTGCCATTCTTTCCTTAAAAGTACAATCTGACTAACCTCCTTCCAAGACAGATTTGCCGTTTTTTTAATCAATAAATTAATATCCTCCCATCTTCTGAATATGTCTAACATTCACTTTGAAGTAATATTCTGATTGTACTTAATCTAAGACATATATGCTCTTTCTTCTGGTATTCCATGACAGAGTCAATGTTATTCCTCAACATCATATACCAAAGGCATTAAATTGGCCTTCTTTTGACACTGTCCAACATTCATATGCATATGAAGAAATTGAAAAGACAATGGCTTGGCTGAGGCATATCTTAATAGGCCAGATGTTACCTAGGCTTTTTAACACTTTAAAAATCTAAAAATCTCCTGAAACACATTTGCACAAGATGATACATCCTTCGATTCCACAGACATTAATTCTGAATCCAGATAGAATGGAATCTGTGAGAACTTTGACTTTTCTCCTTTTATCATGATATTGCTTGTTGGTTCAGTTGTAGGGATTCTTTTTCTTTTAATTTTTCTTAAGGTGTAATCCATATAGAAGCCTATAACCTTTGATGCTGATCAATAAATGTTTCAAGTGTTCTTTGTCTTCAGCAAGCAAAGTTGCGACATCTATATACTGCAAGTTATTCATGCCTTCTTGGTGTCATTTTTGTCTTCATGTGGTAGAGCTTCTTGAATTACTTGTTTGGCACAGTTTAAACAAACAGCCAAAGTATACAGCTTTAACATGAAACTTCTTTATTCTTTTAAATTCCATAATAAAATCTTCTATTCACATAAATTATTTTTTTGTCTATATGCAAGTTTCACATGACTACATTTTATTATGTATTCTGAAATTCCCATTCTTTGCAATACTAATCATATTTTTTATAATCCACAGATCTGGATGTATTTGCTTAGTCATTGAAACAGGGAAATATCTTTCTAAAATCCACTACTTTTAGCCAAGACCCAAGTTACATTAACAGAGATACTTTTATTCTATGTCTTCTTCTAAATCTAGTTTATAATACTCTCAGTTCTATACTAATCTACTGCTGCAACACTTTGTGAATATTTTATATAAAATTTTACTTGCATGTAATATTAATGATATTTTTATCACGTTTCTTTTGAAAAGAAAAATATAAATAATAAAATAGACATTTTTAAAATCAGCAAAACTAACAGATGTTGTTGGCAAGATAAACATAATTTATTAAAAGATCCTAAAATAGCTAATGAATGAACACAAGAGAATACTCAGATAATCGATATGTAGAATATAAAAAGGAAATACATGGATCATACATATTTTTAAAAGATAATAGAAAGACATTAGAAATAATTTTGAGTCCCAGGGTAGCAGAACAGATGAAAGTGTTCAGATCCTAAAATAAAACTGCTAGTTTCAGTTCACCGAGAGGCAATTAAAAAAAGCCCAACTACTTCTGAATGTGTTTTTGTTTTTAAGTTGTAGACAACTCATAGTGACCCTATGAACAAAAGACCTGAGCACTTGTATAACTTCCATTGTTTTTCCAAGTCCATAGGGTTTCCGAGGCAAGCTATTTCAGAAGTGAATGCCACTCCTGCTTCCAAACGTGTTTTAATAGGGGAGCTCCACCAAACACTGTCCACTATGGGGGACCATTATCACATTTAACACTTCAGTGTCACAGTGTTCAGCATTACAGCAATGAGTTACTTCTCTACAGCAAGTGGACAGACCAGTTCTATGCCACTTCTAAATCTACTTCTGAAAATTTTGCATTGAACACAATGGAGCACAATTCTCTTGTGAAACACAGGGAAACACTATAGGTTAGAATTGACATGAAAGAAAAGTTTCATAAACAATATTATAGCAATAACTTTGACAATCTAGCTCAAAAGAATTAATAACTTAAAAAGTATCAAATATGAGTAGAAATTGAAATTCTAAAGTTGTACTGTTATTATAATAATTAAATCATAATGAAACATTATCCCACAGAGAAACCTAAGGGACCTTACTTAAGAATTTTTATTAAACATTTAAGGAAGAAAAATACTAACCTTACATCTTTTTTTCGAACATAGATGAGAAACTAATTTCATTACGTTAGTAGTATAATCATAAAATTGAAAATATATTAAATAGCTATATTTCTTATAAAATGTATGCAACATTTCTTAATTGAATGTTAGAAAACTAAATCTAGCAGTAAGTAGTAAACAATATATTAAAACCATTTGCATTCATTTCAAGATAATTTAAATTTAACAAATATATAAGCAATGTAATTCTGCATAATAATAAAATAAAAGATATAATTCACAATAATTGGTAGTTGTTGTGTACTATGAAGTTTGTACCAACCCAACCATAACTTACCTTCCTGTGAGTTTTCAGAGGTAGTAAAATTACATGGGAGGAGAATGTCCATCATTTTCCCACCAAACAGCTAAGGAATTCCAACAGCATGCCTTTGGGTTTGCAGCAGTTTCCTACCACTAGTCCATTCAATATTCATCATCATCATCATCATCATAATAATAAGTTCTCATAAATTGTGAATTTAGAAGAGGCATAAAGTTTTCTAATTAGTGAGATGTTATTAGGTGTCATCAGATCACCTGTGACTCATACGAATTCTATGAACAGCACTAGTAATATTAACCAAGACATCAAATAAAATAAATGGAAAAAGAAAAGTATTTTAAAGTAGCGTTATAATGCCTGGAACCATATATGCAATTAAGTTTCACTCTCTTTACTCTAAGCACTTACAAAAGTTATTTTAAATAAATTGTATATTGAAATATCTTAAATACAAGTTCTGCAGCAATAATGCTTATAACATTAAAAAAAATCCATAGTATAGCTTTATGGCTTTGATCATGCAAATTTTTCTTAGATAAAACCAGAAAAATATAAGAATGAAATGACAAATACTTTTTATTGAAATAAAAATTTTTATCAGAAGAAAATATTAAAAAAATCACAAAGGTCACATTGGAAAGTAATTGAAAAACATATTTTTGAAAATAACTTATGTACAGAATATATAAAACACTTTTATATTCAGAATCAACAGCAAAATGTAAACCCAATAGTAACAAAAATGTGACAAAAGAAGTTTCATTGTAATCCTAAGGCCACTTGGTTTGAATCAAAGAACACTCTTCTCCCATGCAATTTACTGTCTCTAAAAACCTACTGGAGAGTCAGCTAAAATGCATAAGATTTTCTAAATATATGAATCAATTTGGACTTGATGCCAAAGATCAGTAACAACAACCACACTACATGAAAGAACATATATATGGCCAATAAACATCTCAAAAGAACACTTATTATCAAGGAAATGAAATCATGAACACAATAATAGACCTTTTCATAACTATTAGAGGGGCTAAGGGACTCTGGGGCATAGTCTTCAGCTCATCTTGGGGAGTTCACCAGTGACTTTGGACAGTCTCTGCCGATTAAAGCTTATGATGTCAGAAAATGGATGGTGAGTCACTAGGAGTCAGAACTGAAGGCAGGGAGTGAGTGCATGATTGAGATAAGCTAAAATTAAAAAAAAAAAAAAGAGTGAATGTTGTCAAGCATGTAGAAAAACTGTACAGTAAAATAGTACTAACATTTGCAAAAAAAAAAAATGACAGATTCACACAATCACACATCTTTACTAGTAGCTTGATTCATAATAGTCCCAAGCTGGACATAAACCAAATTTCTAATAATAGGAGACTAGATTTCACATGCAAGCAAGATTCTACTGAAGATTATCCAAAAATGATTAGAACAGCACATCAGCAGAGAATTGCCGGAATTCCAGTATGGGTTTAGAAGGGGTCGTGGTACTAGGGATATTGTTGCTGATGTTAGATCGATCTTAGCTGAAAGCAGAGAATACCAGAA
>NW_006399759.1:14942803-14944565 GCF_000299155.1 Elephantulus edwardii | reverse complement strand
TGGGAGGGTGGAGGGTCAGCGCAGGAGGGGAAGACCCTCTATGAGATGGATTGATTCGGTGACTGGGGTAATCGGGATGGGTGTGTCAGAGGCAGTGTGGTTGGCACAGGATAGAGCAGTGTTTAGGGCTATTGTGCATAGGTTCGCTATGAGTCGAAAACGACTCGACGGCACATAACAACAACAACAACAGATAGATAACTTGTGATATATTTGTGTGGAGAAAGAGCAATCAGTGATAAGAAGTAATAAGCTACATATTATTTAAGCAATATAAATTAATTAAAACTTGTTGTGCTGAACACAAAGGTCTGATTATTCCTTCGTGAGGAATGCCATGCTGGGAGTGTCCCTACATCTGTCCTGTCCTCTGTCTCTTCCCGACCGAGCTTCCAGGCTGACCATTTTGGATACCATCATCATCATTAATGCTAACTATCTTCTAGATTGGTTCACTAGAGTGCAGTGTTACCAAAACGGTAGCAGTTCAAATCCACCAACTACTGTGTTGGAGAAAGATGGACAGTCTCCTCCAATGAAGATTTATAACCTCAGAAACATGATAGAGAGTTATCCTAAATCAGAGTTGACCTGATAGCAGTGAGTTTTGAGATTCTTAAACTGAGATGTACATGTTCAAGTGGAAAACAATCTCATACATCAGAATGCTGTTCATTTGA
Organism: Elephantulus edwardii; assembly: GCF_000299155.1. Taxonomy (NCBI): domain Eukaryota; kingdom Metazoa; phylum Chordata; class Mammalia; order Macroscelidea; family Macroscelididae; genus Elephantulus; species Elephantulus edwardii. The sequence continues at coordinate 14,943,885 of NW_006399759.1, read as the reverse complement.
GGGCCCATTTATTTGATTCATTGTTGAACCAATGTGGAATGTATGAATGAATAAATGGGCAATGTGATAATACCATGCTTTATTTTAAGACATGAAGAATATGCAACATGTCCCTTTAGTTTATAGGATACATGAGAACAAAGAAAATTAAAAGCACAAAACAAAAGCATCAACAGGATGGCCCATACATTTGTGAGGGTAGTACTTTAGGCAAGTTTTGAAAGAAGGAAGTGCTAAACCACTGCCTAATAACTCCAACTAGAAGCTGTGACAGGTTCTCATCAAGAGGAGCACTAACTACTTTGAAGTGGCATTAGAGAGATTGTCATGCATATGTTATCACTGTAGTTCATATTGATTCATTCTCTGTAGTTGAATTATCTTTGAAAAATTTATGGTGCATTTTTATGGCAATAGCCAATCATGCATATCATTACTGTGCATAGTAAGGAGCTTAAGACAAGAGGAGACTGATGGCTTCTCAATTATTGATGTAAATGAATTGCCAAGTGTAGCTAGCTTAAGAAATGCAATAAAGAGCAAAAAGTCAAATCTCTATCTCTGTGCATATATACATAAAACCATACTAAACAAACTCATATTTCATCTGAGCAGTCAGGGAAGAAGGCAATTATGTTATTTAAGGTTTCATAGACTTCCAGAAAATTGCATCATGAAATGGAATTGAAACATTGTCATTTGGAAGAGGGATAGTCAGAATTTCAAGTCAAGAAAGGTTTTCAGTGGACATCAGACTTGAGCTGAGTCCTAGCAGTTATCACTGGCAGGGTCACTTGGCCCATGTCTCCCACTCTATGCTCAAGCACTGGTTCTCACTACAGATGGGTGGTCAGTACTACTCAAAGAGTGATTCCAACTTGTGCAGAAAGCAAATTTAATAAACTAAAACAAAACACTTGTACATGTAAATATGTTTTCACCACTGACTTTCTGAATTTCACTCATGATCTTTAGAATTTATCTGAACAAATTTTTCATTATTTCTAAGTCATATTTTATTGGCAGATACAGAGGAATTCAAGGAAATAACATATGAGCAAGAGCCTATGGTGATGAAGGAA
>NW_006399759.1:14936290-14941308 GCF_000299155.1 Elephantulus edwardii | reverse complement strand
CAAATATAATACCTTGACGCCATGGGATTATTTAATGTATTTAAAAGATAATATAAGGTGTCAGCAGCAGCCACCACATCAGCAGCAGCCATGGATCTGTTCCAGTTGATTAACTAGGTACTTTGAGGGGGATCACCCTGCTTCATTAGACCACACAGGACCCCTTAACCACAAACTGAATAGAGCTGGAGCAGCTCGTGTGAGGTGAAGGAACCAGTTCCGGAAGGGAACCAGTCCTGGTTTCCCATTCAGGTACTTTGAGGGGATCTTTGCTATTTGAACCTGGGCCCTGTGGGAACACAATATTCAGATCCTTCACAAACATTGCCATTCTCTTGGTCACTATATAGTTAGAACAACCTAACATCTACTAAGAAAAGACTCACACAATGTTAAAAAAATAGCAGTCTGCCTCACTTATAATAAAATAAACCCCCCAAAACCAAAAAACCTACAAAAAACTTTCTCCTAAAATAGGCCGACACAATGAATATTATAGATAGAGAGAACCAGAAGAAATACATTGGTGTGGATTTATTTGAATAACTACAGAAGATGCAAAAGATAGAAGAAGCAATTAAGAAAATCAATAGCAGAAGAAATATATTAGTGAGGAGGAACTTGAACAGCTATAGAAGAAAATACAAAAGATGAATGAAAGAATTGATATTGTAGAGAAATAGGCATAAGAACTTAAAAAAATCATCACAAAACAGAAAAGGTACAGCCAACACAGAAATAACAGAAATCATGAAAATGCAATCCAGTATATTAAGACCGAAATGGCAGAAATGTCCAATATGCTGGTAGCATAAAAAAAGTATAATTGAAGAGATGGAACAGAGAGTCAGAGAGTTGGACGATAAGAATCTCACAGAAAACATACTAGAAAAAAAATCAGAGATGAGATGCAAAGAAAATGAAGAAAACATTAGAATCACGGGGATGACATCAAAAGAAAACATACATATGATTGGAATTCCAGAACAAGAGATTGACAGGGAAATCACTGAGAAAATTGTGGAAGAAGTACTAGAATAAAACTTCTCAGGTATTTTGAAGAACTGGTAAATCCACATTTAAGAGGCACAGTGAATACCAAATAAACCAGAATTAAAAAGGAAAACATCAAGACTTATCATTGTAAAATTCTCCAAATTAAAAGGTAAGGGTAAAATTCTAAAAGCAACAGGAGAAAAATAATCACCTATAAAGGGGGAAAAGTTAAATAAAGTTCTGGTTTCTCAGCAGAAACCAAGTGAACTAGAAGACAATGGGTTGACATATACCGAAAGTTGAAAGAAAACAACTGCCAACCAAGGATCCAGCAAAATTCTCTATTAAATATGAAGGATAAATTGGATCCTTTGCAGAAAAGAAGGAAATTAAGGAACTTGTGAGAACAAGGCCAAAAATATGGGATATTTTAAGTGAATTTCTTCACATGGAGATGCCAAAGGAAAGTTTATGGATCATCGTACCAGAAACACTAGAAAAAAGAAACACAGCAAAATGGCAAAAGTAAAATCTGGCCTGACAACAGTCACACTTAATGTGAATGGACTAAATGCACCAATTAAGAGAATAAGAGCAGCAGAACGGATAAAAAACAAAGCTCATCAATATGTTGCCTACAAAAGACACATCTAAAAAAATGAAGAAAATGATAGACTCAAAATCAAAGCCTAGAAAGAAAAAAATATATACCAAGCAAATGGCAACTTAAAAAAAGCAGGAGTGGTAATACTAATTTCCACTAAAATAGATTTCAGAATGAAAACCACCGTTAATGATAAGGAAGAGTCTTACATACCAATTAATGGCAAAATAGATCAAAAAGACATAACCTTGTTCAACAGTTATGCACCCAATGATTGTTGTTGCTGTTGATTGCCACTGGGTTGAGCATGACTCATACTAACCCTATGAACAAAAGACCTGAAGTCTTTCTATAACTATTGTTGTTTCTCAGATTTCATAGAATTTCCTGAGGCATGTTGCTTCGGAAGTAGATGCCACTCCTGCTTCCAAAAGACCTGCTAACTATGTAAAACAACAGAATTGAAGAAATAAATAAGCAGCACCACAATAGTGATATGAAATTTCAACGTATCACTATCACCATAGGATAAGTCCACCCAAAATAGAAACTCAAGAAAGATGCAGAAGATCTAACTTATACAATCAGCAAACTCAACCTCGTCAATGTATTCAGGATACAGCATCCAACTAAAACTCAATTCACTTTCTTCTCAAGTGCACATGATACATTCTCCAGGTTAGATCACATATTAGAACACAAAGCAACCCTCAACAAATAAAATAAATACATAACTAACTAACTAACTAACTAACTAACTAACTAAATATTGAATTAATACAAAGTATTTTCTCAGGTCACAATGCCAAAAAATAAATAAGTTCCTTGAATCAAATGAAAATTAAAATACAACATACCAAAACGTCTGGGATACAGCTAAGGCAGTCCTCAGGGAGCAGTTCATAGCAACAGCAACACACATAAAAAAAGGAAGAAAGAAGAAAATCAATGATCTAACTCAACACCTTCATCAAATAGAAAAAGAACAACAATTGAAATTATCAGGATAAGAGCTGAAGTCAATGAGATAGAAAACAATTAAAACAATTTAAACTATCAAAAGATCAGGAGCTCGTTTTTCAAAAGGATCAATAAAATTGACAAACCATTGGCAAACTTAACAAAAGGGGGGGAGGAGAGGTAAGACACTGATAAATTGATTAAGCAATGATAGAGATGAGTTAGGACAGACTTGAGCAAGGACAGAACAGAGTGAGGGCAGAGAGCCACCAAAAGAGGGCTTGAAAGCTGGAATTTGAGTACAGTCCCATCGCATGCCCAATCAGCCTAAGTCTGAGAGTAAGCTTGCCTTCTGTGTTTCTGTGCACATGCCCTGAACCTACCGTGAGTCTGTGCATGTGTCCTTGTTCTGCAACAGTTATAAACAGAAGAGGTTGCTTTCACAGGCCTGAATAGAAACCTTCTTGCCCCACTCTCCTTTGGAGCAGTTACTTCAAATCAAGAACCAACCTATCATTGCCTCAAACATGAAAAACTCTACCACAACAATGCCACGAAAGATGCAGGCTACATCACACCCTATACAAGCCCAAAACAAGATGTCACCCCCAAAGTGACCCAGTAACAATGGATTTCCTGAAGCCAGAAAGTCTGATGGGACTTTCTGATACAGAATTCAAAGGAATAATGATTAACTATTTTCTATGAGTGAAAGACAAACTTAAAGAATTATAGGACATTGCAAGAAAAAAACCAGGAAGAGCTTAGAAAAACAACACAAAACAGATAAAAAAAGGAGGTATGAGAGGCATTGGTAAAACAAAAAAAAATCATGATCCAAAATATGAAATCCAATATCTCATATGCTGTCAACATGATGGAGGGACACATGAATAGAGCTGAAGATATGGATCACAGAACCAGTGAAATAGAAGATAGAACTGTCACCACTGATCTGCTAGAGCAAAAAAAAAAAAGAATAAAAAAGCAATAAAAAAAGAAGAAAACCTAAGAATAATGTTGGACATAATCAAGAGAAATAGCATGCACTTCATCAGAATTCCAGAACAGGAAGAAGCAACTAAAGGAAGTGAAAAAGGTGTGGAAGAATTACTACAAGAAAACTTCTCAGGCATAATGAAAAATGAGAGAATATATATTTAAAAAATGAGTGGAGACCGTATAGAATAGATCCCCTCAAAAACAAACAAAAAAAAAAAAATCAAGGCATAACCTAGTCAAATTTGCCGCACGAAAGGTGTGGAGAGAATTCTAAAAGCAGTGAGTTGAGAAACAAAGAATAACCTAAAAGGGAGAACAGGTAAGATTAAGTGCCTCTTTATGAGCAGATACCATGTGAGCAAGAGGTCAATGGAAAGACATATATTGAACACTCAAAGAACACAACTGTCAGCCAGAATACTGAATGCAGCAATATTTTCCATCAAATATGAAGGAAAGATCAAGATTTCCCCAGAAAAACAGAACCTAAGAGAGTTTGTAAAAACAAGACCAACATTGCAGGAAATACTGAGAGGCTTCCTTCTTACAGACCTATCACAGAAAACAGGTTGGACCAAAGTGACTAGCAACAACGCCAAAAATAATTCAACAAAATGATAGCAATATAACCTTCCCTCTCAATAATCACACTGAATGTGAATGGTTTAAATGCACCACTGAAGAGAAAAAGAGTAGCATATTGGATAAAAAAAAAAATCTGTCAATATGCTGTCTACAAGAGACACAGAAAAAAACAGGATTGCAATATTAATCTCTGATAAAATAAATTCCAATGCAAAAACCATCGCAAAGGACAAGGAAGGTCCCTACATAATTCTTAAAGGGTCAATAGCACAAGAGGACATAACAATAATAAATATCTATGCACCAGAGGATTAAATTGGGCTGCTCCTCGGAGGCAAGGATTCTGAGGCTTCGTCTGACATACTACAGATATGTTGTAAGGAGGGACTAGTCTTTGTAGAGGGACATCATGCTTGGGAGGGTGGAGGGACGGCGCAGGAAGGGAAGGCCTTCTATGAGGTAGATTGATTCAGTGACTGGGGTAATCTAGGTGGGTATGTTGGAGACAGTGCGATTGGCACAGCACAGAGCAGAGATTAGGGCTGTTGTACATAGTGTGGCTAGGAGTCGCAAGCAACTCGACGGCATATAACAAAAAAAACGTGTATCAAGTGAAAGAACTACAAAATACATAAAACAAATATTAACAAAACTGAAAAAGGAAATAGACAGCATTACTATAGTAGTTGGAGATTTTAATGCAAGTCCCTCTCAAGATAAGATAGAGCTATCAGAAAGAAACTCAAAAAAGATGCTCAAGAATTAAACCACACAATAAACCAACTCAACCTCATAGATATTTATAGGATAATGTACCCCCCAAAAGCACACTATACCTTCTTTTCCAATGTGCATGGGACATTGTCCAGAA
>NW_006399759.1:14929559-14933435 GCF_000299155.1 Elephantulus edwardii | reverse complement strand
GCAAAGAGGAGGTAAAATCATCTGTTTACGCAGATAATATGATTGTATACTTAGAACGAAAACTATTGGACATAGTTGACTAATTCAGCAAAGTGGTAGGATACAGAATCAACATACAAAAAATCAATTGGATTTCTCTGCAGTCACAAAGAAAATACAGAACTGGAGCTCAGAAAAACAATACCTTTTCCAATAGCAAATCACAAGATTACATACTTGGGAGTAAATATAACTATAAGCACAAAGGATCTATTCAAAGAAAATTACAAAACATTACTATAAGAAACAAAAAGAGACTTGGAGAAATGGAAGAATATCCCTTGTTCATGGATAGAAAGACCTATTATTTTGAAAATGACAATACTACCAAAGGCCATTTACACTTTCAATGCAATCCCAATACAAAAACCAATTCCATTTTTCTATGAGATGGAAAAGGCAATCTCCAATTTCATTTGGAATGGAAAGAGGCCCTGAATAAGCAAAGCACTCCATAAAAAGAGAAACATGGTAAGATGTCATATCCTACTACACTGCAGTGGTGGTCAAGACAACATGTTACTATTAAAAGGAGAGACACATAGATGAATGAAATAGAATTGAGAAACCAGAAATCAGTTCATCTACCTATGGTCAACTGATTTTTGAGAAGGAAATGAAATCAGTTAAGTCGGGAAATGACAGCCTTTTTAACAAATTGTGGTGGCAAAATTGGAAAACTATCAGCAGAAAATTCAAGCAAGATCCAGACCTAACTCCATACACAAGAACTAACTCAAGTGGATCAAGGACCTAGGACTAAAACCAAGGACTATGAACTTAATTAGAGAAAAGCAGCTTGGAAGAACTCTTGAAGCCCTAATCCATAACATGAACATTCTTCCAAGCATCCTGAAAAACCTACAATCAGGAAAGAATAAAATAGATGAATGAGACCTTTTAAGAATCAATTCCCTATGCACATCCAAGAACTTCTCTAGCAGGGTTAAAAGGAAAGCCACAGACTGGGTAAAGTATTTGGCACTGACATGTCTTATAAAGGACTTATATCTAGAATTTATAGAATACTTGAGTGCCACAATAAGATAAACAATCCAATTGAAAAATGGGCACAGAATATGAACAGACACTTCACCAAAGGAGATGTTCAGATGGCCAGAAGCACATGAAGAAATTTCCAAAATCCCTAGCTCTAAGAGAAATCCAAATCAAAACAAGTATGAGATATTATCTCACCCCAGTAAAAAAATAACAAAATTCAGCAGAGCAACAAATGCTGGTGAGATTGTGGAGAAACAAGAATTCTTATTCACTGTTGATGGGAGTGTAAAATGGTGCAACCACTATGGAAAGCAGTATGGCGCTTTCTCGAAAGATTTCAAATAGAAATACCAATTGTCCCAGCAATTCCACTACAGGGAAACCATAACTGCCACTCAAGCAGATATATGAACACCCATGTTTATTGCTGTCTGTTCACAATAGCAAAGAGTTGGAAACAAACCAAGTGCCCATCCAAACAAATGGATAGAGAAGCTCTGGTATATTCACACAATGGAATACTATGCTGCATTGAAAACAAAGAACTCATGAAATATTATACAAAATGGATGACCCTGGAGGACATTATGCTGAGTGAAATATCTCAGTAACAAAAGGACAAATATTGCATAGTGCCACTTTTGTAAAAAGGGACTGACATCAGGGTTTCGGGGAACCTAAGAAAGGAGAGGATTTATAATGTATACTGCAGTGAAACAGATGAGGGAAAGGACTTTTTAAAAGGAATATTTGCTTAGGTATTATTTTCTTGACAAGATTCCAGAAAAAGAAATGCACAGTAATGTAGACTGTTGACTTCGAGGGCAGGGGATTGTAAAACAATGAAAGATATTTTTTTTTCTTTTCAAAGAGAAAAGTGAACTGGGTTGGAGGGTGGGCAGGAAAAAATGTACAATAATGGGTGAATGGAAAAAAATTAAATGAGAAGTATACGCTGTAAAAAAAATTAAAAGTATACAACTTGAAAAACAAAAAGATATAATAGAGAGGACATCACAATAGGACCAGATGTAATGAATAAGTAATATCAGAATACTATGAAAAGCTATACTCTGATAAATTTAAGCCCTAGAGGAAATTAACAAATTCCTTCAAACTTATGCCCTATTCAGATTTATAATGACAGATATAGAGCACTTGTACAGATCCATCACAAAGAAAGAAATTGAAAAGATCATAAAACAACTTCTCATTAAGGGCAGTCCTGAACCAGATGGCTTCATAGCTGAATTCTACCAAACATTCTGAGAAAATCTATCATCAATTCTACTTAAGCTACTTCAAAAAACTGAAGAAGAAGAAACACTCCCCGAGCCATTTTATGAAGCAAGCATAACCCTAATACCAAATCCAGGCAAAGATATTACCAAGAAAGAAAACTATAAACCAATATTTCTCATAAATATAAATGCAAAAATCCTTAACAAAATCTTAGACAGTAAAATCCAAAAGCATATTAAAAAAACAATTCACCATGGGATTTATAACAGGTATGCAAGGGTGGTTCAACATAAAAAAAACAAACATAAATCACCATATTAACAAAGTAAATAACAAGAACTATATGCTCTTAGCAGTTGATGCAGAAAAGCATTTGACAAAATACAACACTGCTTCCTTATTTTGACACACAGTAAAATTGGAATAGAAGGGAATTTCCTCAACAGAATGAAAAGTATATTTACTAAACCAAGAGCCAACATCATTTTACATGGATAAAGACTAAAAACATTTTCCTTGCAAACAAAGACTAGACAAGGATGCCATCTGTCATCACTTCTATTTAATATTGTATTGGAAGTGCTTGCTACAGCAGTAAGACAAGATAAGGAAATAAAAAAGCATCCAGATCAATAACAAGATAGTTAAACTATCTATATATGCAAATAATATAATAGCGTACACAGAAAACCCAAAAGACTCAACAAGAAAACCTGTTAGAGTTAGCAGGTCAATTTAGTAGAGTGGCAGGATATACAATCAATATTCAAAAATCAGCATGATTTTGCTACAGTAGTAAAGGGAACTAAGAGAAGGATCAAGAAAGAAATAACATTTGCAATAGCCAACCACAAATTGAGATACTTGGGAGTGAACCTAACTAGAGACACGAAAGTCCTATACAAAGCAAACTACAGAACATTTCTGCAAGACACTGTAAAAGATTTAAAGAAATGGAAAAATGTGCCATGTTCATGGATAGGAAAACTCAATATTGTGAAAATGACGGTCCTACCAAAAGCAATATACATGTTCAACATAATCTCAAGAGATACTAAATTCATTTCTCAAGGAGATTGAAATAGAAATTGCCAAGTTTATTTGGAGAGGTAAAAAACCCCAAATAAGCAGAACATTTCTGAGAAACAGAATGAAGTTGGATTCATAGCACTCCCTCTCCTCCAAACCTAATACATAGTGGTAGTAACCAAAAATAGCATGGTACTACTACTGGTACAGTGACAGGCACATAGACTGATGGAACAGAATTGAGAAATCAGAAATAAACCTAGCTATCTATGGTCAACTGATATTCAACGAGGAAATAAAATCTATCAAATATGGAAACGACAACCTCTTCTACAAGGGCCCTGGCAAAACTGAACTGCTACCTGCTGAAGGAGGATAAAAAAACAACAGGAAAGCTGAAACAGGATCCACATCTCACATCATACACAAAAGTCACCTCTAGGTGGATCAAAGACCTAGGAGAAAGTCATATGAGACAAACTTGGATCAATCTATAGTACAAAGAGAATGCTAAATATAGCCAGAAATGTACAATATGAAGAGAATAAAATTGATAAATGAGAA
>NW_006399759.1:14927053-14928198 GCF_000299155.1 Elephantulus edwardii | reverse complement strand
AAAACAACTAAACAATCCACACAGACCTTCAATCAAAGCAAGAGCACCATCATACAGAGTCTAGCCACTTCATCCAAGTCCGAAATGGAAGACAAAGGCTTGGCATTATATGTAGTTGTTGTTGTTAAATGCCTTCTAGTACTGACACTATAAACAAAATACTTTAACTTTGTTCTATAACTATTGTCCTTTCTTGAAGTTCATAGAGTTTCCACAAGCATATTTAGGAAGTGGATGCCACTTCTGCTTCCAAGTCTGTCTTAATCTGTAAACTCTACCAAACATAGTCAACCATGTATAATAATCATGGCAATTGATAGACCAATGGTACAATATTCAGTATCACAGCAATTCAAAGTTACCTCAGTATAGAGAAATAACAGAATACTGCTCAGGAGTGTTGACTTAAAAAACGATTAAACAGTCCTGAGGACCTGCTGCCCTAAGGCCCAAATGAATTTTAAAAGGCTCTCATTGATTCCCAGCAAGAGGCTTCTGGCCAGCCAAAAAGTATCTAGAGCCTGCCCTCATCCAGCACAGAAAAGGTGTTAATGAAAGGGTTGCGTAATCAATGGGTGGGGGTCATGAAGGAAATGGAAAGAACCTTTTGTGAAAAACAATGTATTCAAACTTTGAAAATAAGTCAGTATATAACAATAATAATAAAGATAAAACTTATGGAAAAGTTATTGGCAAACACTTTCAGTTCACATTATAGTTGCTTGATGTGCTTTTGTCTGCAACATTTTTGTTTCACTGTCATGTGGTCCCTAATAGGCCACATCACTATCTATTACCCAAGAAAACTACAATGAGTTCTGACTCTCTGTTTGATTGCACCACTTAACAACTCCTTTCTGTATTTGTTTTCCATTCAGTAATTATCTCAAAACACATTGCCTTTAAGTTGTCATATAGCCCTACTACATCTACATTGAGTAGATGATTTTAATTCTTACATTAGAGAGAATGTGTTTTCTCCAAGCCTCTTTAAAAACAAATAGCTTTATAACCGTTGTCAACCTTGTCTTTATCCCACTAATCTTAGATGATACCTGTTTAGGATTAATCATTGATCCTTAAAGTCTTCACTCTTCTCAAACTCTAGATTAAATCTTGAGCATAGTATCTTTTCTGTATTGCAG
>NW_006399759.1:14921567-14926835 GCF_000299155.1 Elephantulus edwardii | reverse complement strand
ATATTTATTTAAATATATATCTCACAAAATTTGCCATCTTAACTTATTTTAAGTGTTCAGATCATTGATATTACAACACAGAAAAAAAATCCCACTGTAGTTTTGCAAAAATTGTCATTTTCCCCATTCTCAACAGAGCTTCACAATCTTTTAAGCAAAAAGTTTCTGACTCCAAATTGTTCAGGTCCTGGATAACTACTAACTTATTTCTCCTTCTAAATATTTTATTTATATTGGTTTAAGCTGTATTTATTTTCTTGTGACCAATGTATTTCATCCAACATAATGTTTATAGATTAACCTGTGGCTGAATAATATTTAGTTGAACGTGCGTACCACATCCTCTGTCAGCTTCACAATCTCTGACACTAGAAACCATTGGTACAGTCATTGTGTCGATCAAGGACTGGAGAAGGAGAGAATGATCCACAACCAGGTAGACTAATACAGTGAGTCCAACAATAGGAGCAAGTGTGCCAGAGATTGTGAGGATGGCACAGGATAGGACAGGGTTCAGATCTGTTGTTCATACGGTTGTTATTAAGTCTGAGCAGTACTCACTATGTATCACATCTTGTTTATTCAACTCTTAAATAATTCATCACTATATTTATTCATCTGTTGGTGAACTCATTATCTCTTATTTCTATCTTTAGATATTATAAACACTACTGCAAAAACTAGTTTTGTTATGGTTGATTGGCATCAAGTCGAGCACGACTCATGGATATTTTATGGAAAAAAAAAATCCCAAAACAAACCCCAAAACAAAACCTGAAGCCTTACTATGACTATTGTCATTTCTCAAAGGTCATAGATTTTCCAGAGACATTCTGTTTGGGTTTTTTTTTTTTCTATTGTGTACCTTCAAATTGGATCCAACTGGCATAGGAAAAGATTGTCCCTCCTCCTCCAACAGAGCATCTGGTGGATTCAAACCACACCCCTTTGGGATTGGAGGGCAACTTCTTGCCATTAGGCCACCAGAGTTCCCTGAGTCATCTGTTTAGGAAGTGGATAGAGTACAAGAATTGTGTGAGTCCCTTCTTTCAAGTTTTTCAGGGACCTAGGAATGGAGTTACTGAATCTTGAACTGTTTCTTTAATCTATTTACTTACAGTAATACAATAACTAATATGACTTTCATGGCAACAGCTTAAGTAGCCTGATGACTTAACTTCTTGATTCTTGTCTACTATTCTAAAATAAAATCTCCAAGTTATGCTAAGAGTTATTTCTACAGCTTATACGCAACAACATTCAAAGGATGTTGCTGTTGTTATGTGCCATCAAGTCACCTGTGACTCATAGCAACATTATGTACTTTATCTTTAAAACCTGACTTATCCTGAGCCAATCTCACCATCTTCAACAGACCTAATCCCATTTCTCTAGTCACTGAGTCAATCTAACTCATTCTGGAGTTTCTTCTCCTGTGCTCTCTCTCCACCTTCCGAACACGATGTCCATCTTTCAGGACTGATCTCTCCTGGCCACATGTTCAAAGAATGTGATAGAGAGCTTCAAAGTCCTTGCCTCCAGGGAGCAGCCTCATTTCACCCTAAGACAGACTTTTTTTTAATTTCCCCTTTTCTACTGGCAGTGCAAGGTATGTTCAGCACTCTTCAAAGGCATCAATCCTTTTATCATCCTTAGTTATTGTTCACCACTCAGATGCATAGCAAGTAATTGTGAAGACCATGACCAGGATCAGGTACACCTTAGCCTCCCGACTGACATCTTTGCTTTTCAGTACTCTAGAGAAATTTCTAACAGCAAACCTTCCCAATGCAATTTGTCTTTAGATTTCCTTACTGCTGATGCCAAGAGTGTTGATGAACTAAGCAAACTGAAGTTACCAATAATCTCAATCTCTTCTTCATCTTTCATTAAGCTATCTATCAATTGGCCTGGTGGTGAGAATCTTTGTTTTCTTTCTTTTTTTTAATTTAATTTTATTATTTGTTGTGTGTGTGCCATCAAATCAGATCTGACTGGTACAGGAAGAGATCGTTCCTCCTTCTACAGCAGAGCATCTGGTGGATTCGAACCACATGCCTCTGGGATTGCGGTGCAGCTTCTTGCCACTAGGCCACCAGAGCTCCCTGAGAATCTTTGTTTTCTTGATGTTGAGATCCAATTCATATTTAAGGCTACAGTCCTTGACTTTCTGCAACACATGCCTCATGTCCTCTGCAATTTCAGCAAGCAAGGTTATGTCATCTACATAACGCAAGTTGTTGAGTCTTCTTCCAATCCTGATGCCACATTCCTCCTCATAAAATTCAGCGTCTTAATTGATCTGTCCTGCGTATAGATTGAAAAGAAATGAAGATAGGATGCATCCCTGATGCACACCTTTTCTGATCCTGAACTGTGTAATGTTTCCTTGCTCTTTTCTGACTACTGCTTCCTGGTCTAAGTATAGGTTTCTCATGAGCTCAATGAAGTGTTCTTTGGCCCTGCTTACCTTATTAACCAAAATCTTCTTCTTTACTTTCACACTTTGTGCTTCTATCTTGATAAAATCCATGCAGTTCCACTTTATTGCCTTGAGTACTTTGTGTTATTTGGCTCCACATCTCCTTGGCTAACTCATATTATACAATCTCAATATATACCTCCTGGCAGATCCTTGACACTAAAGACAAAGTTAGATGACCATAGTATATGTGGTTGCATATCACTTTGAATAACATTTTTATTTTTTAGTTGTTTATTTTACATTAAAATGCTCAATTTGTTTGGTTTTGTGTTTGTGAAGACAAGAATATCTTGTGAAGACAAGATAATTGAAGATGAAGTGAAAAAAAATTAGAAATATTGAATTGAAAATTCATGTATTTTTAAAATATCAGCATATATGACTATGCTGAACTATAAATCTAGGTACTCAGTGTTGCAAAAGAACTATAATCTTTAGGAAGATTGCATGCATTAATTTGCCTATGTGAGAACAAGATCATAAAAGAGTTGTAGAACCAGCTTTGGAGGTGTGTATTATTTTAGCACAACAAGAAAAGTACCAATAAAAATAGCAAGGTTATTTTAATATGCTGAAGCAAGTTCCAATTTGGAGAGTTGAAGCTGTTCTAGAAAAATAATTATCTCTCTAGAGTTAATATTGGAAGCAGGAGTGGCATCCACTTCTGAAATGGCTTGCCTCCAGAAATTCTATGAACAATGCTTAGGTCTTTCGTTCATTGGGTTGCTATGAGTCATCTATGACTCAATGACACTTAACAGCAACAACAACAACAACAACAACAATAGTGTTAATAAGGATGACAAAATATGAGAAGCAAAATCAAGTACATTGAATTTTAGTTTAGTATTTAGGCTACATAAACACAGAAACATTCTTTTAAAATAAGTGTCTGAAAAAAGGAATGTTGTTGTTGTTATGTGCTGTCGAGTCATTTGCGACTTATAGCGACTCTATGTACAACAAACCGAAACCCTGCTCTATCCTGTGCCGATTGCACTGCCTCTGACACACCCATCCCGATTACCCCAGTCACTGAATCAGTCCACCTCATAGAGGGTCTTCCCTTCCTGCGCTGTCCTTCCACCCTCCCAAACATGATGTACCTCTTCAAGGACCAGTCCCTCCTTACAACATGTCCAAAAAAGGAATAGTGAGTGTAAAACCAAAAATACCTATCAAGACAAAAAAAGCAAAGTGTAATTTATAAGATTCACGAATACAACAGAAGTTGAATTTAGCCCTTTTACAAATCCTTTATAGTAGATAAAATTGGACTGAAAAATAGCAGCGTATAAAGTATGATTTCTAAAGGCCCTTTGTTCTGAGTTCCACCTTTTACCATAGTTTGAGGTTCCTTGATTTTTTAATCCCATTGGGTTTACTTTTTATGCAGGCTAAATCACCTGTTGTTAGCATATGGTTCTGGGTCATTACATAGTGAATTTTAATAAATTAAGCCTGCTGTCTTTTGAAAAACAACACATGGGTCAACAACTATGATTAAGTTGTCTATATTAATAAGTGGTTATCTGTAGGATAATTATAGTTTCCTCTAAGTGATTCATATAAATGGGAAATATCTTTAAATAGATTCAAAGTTATTTTTATTCACACCTCTGAGATGTCCTATGAGCTAAAATTATTGTCTGGATATTCAGGAGTGTTAATGTCAATATACAATGCAATACTCTGTGCCACGTCTTTCAATAAGGAGGCAGTATATTAATGGTTAACTACATAGAAAGTGCAATTTAGTTCCTCACTTAGAACTGTGGCTCTGTAAATAGTCCTTGAACATGCATATGTTTCTAACCTTTCTGTGACTTAGTTGTTCATTTGTAAACTAGAAGTAATAGTAGGACATACTAAGTTAGATCATCCTCAAAATTAAATAAAGTGTTACCTTTACAAGGAATTATATAGAGAAAATAGTTTGTAAAGGTCTTGTAACAGCATAAGTTTCAAAATGAACACTTAAATTAGTCAACTATTGTAATTTAAGCCATTCTAGTTGCCTCTTCTATATCGAGCAAATCACCTGTTATTTGTCTTATTTCTACTATTTCACCAAAAACTGCAACATAAGTAGATAAGGAAAACATGGGGGAAAAGCAACAGAAGAAGAGTAAAATACTAATTTAATACTAGAATGATAGTAATAATAGGATATCTCAGTTAAAAAAACAGCTTTGCAAACTGATATAAATGCTTTTTCACATTATATAAATTATTATTACTGATAGATAAATATGCATATTTTAATTCAAGAATTTGATATATGTGTAAAAAATCTTAAAGGACAAACTCCAAGGAAATTTGTCCAGGTGCACTTAGAGCAGATCTTCATAGTAGCTTGAGTAACATAAATCAGGCCCTTGGGATATAAGGGCCTTATTAGAGGAATTATTTAAAGACCATTTGAAGCTAGTAATGAAGGTAGGTATCACTTCACTTGTCTTCCATGTGATTCATGTTTATGTATTTTTGAGATTCATTTGAGTGTCTGCAAGCTATCTATGCAGACAGAAAGGTCTTGGAAAATAAAAAATTAAAACAATAGAGTTTTTCCCATATTTTTATTGATTTGCACATAAGTATTTATGTGCATTGTGTTTTATAGCAATTTCTATT
This sequence comes from Elephantulus edwardii, assembly GCF_000299155.1. Taxonomy (NCBI): domain Eukaryota; kingdom Metazoa; phylum Chordata; class Mammalia; order Macroscelidea; family Macroscelididae; genus Elephantulus; species Elephantulus edwardii. The sequence continues at coordinate 14,921,716 of NW_006399759.1, read as the reverse complement.
GATCAACACCTATTATTACCCCATCTTTTCAAGTCCCCATTGAATGTATTCTATTCTATTCCTTCACCCTTCATTCACCCTAACCTCTGCTATTTTAGTGATTTTCCTCATTCCCCTTTCCCCTTCCACATTTTTTATTTACCTTCTGA
>NW_006399759.1:14918920-14920361 GCF_000299155.1 Elephantulus edwardii | reverse complement strand
GTTGAAGCATCCTCCTCTGTTTCCAGCTGGAAGCTGGGGCTGTCAGTCCTGTCAGCCACGAGGACCTGATGTGAGCCACCCTTGGACAAGTGTTCTTCAGAACCACACTTAAAGCAAGTGAGTGGGAGCTTCCTCTTTACTCCCTTGCCTATCTGTGGCTCTTGTCTCTGACACTATCTACTGAAGTGGCCCATCTTTCCACAATGGAAGCAATTTTGACCTCCTTTATTACCTTTGGGTGGCAAGGTTTATGAGTAAGACTTCCTTTTCCTGACACAGGCCCTACCTAAACTGGCAGCAATAGCTGCCCCAATAAGTTTGGCCATTTTCTGGTCTTTTCCTTCTAGATCCCTGTTTTAAAAGAGGGAAAAAATGTAAATAAATATATAACAAATAATTTTGAACATTATAATCTTTTAAGCTTAAGGCTAGAAATATTAACAATATCATAATTTCCAATCCAGAGATACATGTTCCAATGCAGTTCCTATTTTCCATAAATGGTTTTGGTAAGAGGAATTTTGTAAATGTGGATACATTTCCAATATTCCTCCTCCATGCCATGATATAGTGTTATTAGCATGAGCAGTTATAAGTCCATTGCCATCCTTACTCTACCTTAATTATTTTTTTAAAAAATTTAAATTTGTTACTAATTTCAGTAAAAATTTACAGAGGCTTTGGATTTCCATTCATTCATTGTTGCACATTTGTCCCCTCCCAAGGCTCCCCCCGCCAAAGAACACACTACCCTCTTGGGAAAGTAAAAGAAAAATTCTTTCATCCCCCATGTCCACTCCACCATGTAGCCATCGCTCTAGACTCCTGTCATGACCTAATCACATATCTCTTTTTAACAGTTTTCTCTCTCCTCTGTTTCAATGCAGTATACATTATTGAACCCATCTTGCTCAGTCTCTCCCCAACCTCAAGGTCAGTGCCATTCTACAACAGTGGCACCATGCAATATTTGTTCTTTTGTGACTGGGATATTTCACTCAGCATAATGTTCTCCAGAGTCATCCATTTTGAATAATGTTGCATGAGTTCCTTGTTTTTCAATGCAGCATAGTATTCCATTCTGTGAATATACCACAGCTTCTCTATCCATTCATTTGTTGATGGGTACTTAGGTTGTTTCCAACTCCTTGCTACTGTGAACAAAGCCACGATAAACATGGGTGTGCATATATCTGCTTGGATGTCAGTTACGGTCTCTTCGGGGTATATACCCAGTAGTTGAATTGCTGGGTCAAAGGGTATCTCTATTTGCAACGTTTTGAGAAAGCGCCATACTGCTTTCCACAGGGGTTGCACCATTTTACATTTCCACGAACAGTGAATAAGGGTTCCAGTTTCTCCACAACCTCGCCAGCATTTGTTGCTTGCTCTTCTCTTAAATTTTGCTATTTTGACTCGATTGAGATGATATCTCATAGTT
>NW_006399759.1:14912873-14918332 GCF_000299155.1 Elephantulus edwardii | reverse complement strand
AAGATAATGGTAATCAATCCATTCATTTTTTACGGGATAGCTTTTTGAGAAAACACCAACTTGTCTTCTACCAGAGTGGTTGTACCATTTTGGTGGTTGTACAATTCTAGCAGCAGGTACCTGAGAGTTCTAATCTCTCCATATCCTTGCCAATATTTATTGCTTGCTGACCTATGATCATTTCATATTTGACAAGGAAACAAGCTATCAAATAAGGAAATATTAGTCTTTTCAACAAACAATTCTGGCAAACTGAACATTTTCTTTCAGAAAACTGAAAAGGAACTAGATTTCACAGCATACACAAAAATCAACTCAAGGTGGGTCAGGGAACTTCAGGAATAACATAAAACCACAAGGATCCTGAAAGATAAAATGGGACCAAATTTAGAAGGCTTGCAAATAAAGCCAGAAATAAATTGAACACTGTTTTTCCAAAATGAGAAGAGATATTGATATTCTAGGGAAAAATATTAAGAAGAAATAAAAACAATTAAATTATATAAACTCTAAGAGGAGATGTGGGTGGAGAGATTTTAAATAGCCCTGAAATCTAGACTGCAGTGAAAAACAGTTCAAAATGTACCACTTCGCTGCATATGGGCCTGGCTGTCACGGAACTCATTCAAGAGACCCAGGGAGTCAGATTTTGTCCTACAGCCAATAAGAAGCTAAACACTTAAAAAAAAAAGAAAGTCAGAATTGTATGATGAATTTTTACTTTAGAAAAATTCCATGAAATGGAGAAAAGCATTGAGTCTAGAAACTCTAAGAGAAGAGAGCTTATACCAGAGCAGAGTCTGTGGGAACACAGAAAAAGGGACAGAATCTATAAATGGTAAAAAAAAAAGAAAAAGAAATCAAGAGAATTCAGTGCCCAATTAAACAGAAAAGCATACCATGAAGAAGACACTAGAGTGACCCCATGGTTTCTGATTGAATAATTGGATTATTCTTTTCTTCTTGAGATCAAAGTGGCAGGTTTGAGAGGAAAGAGGAGGGCTTTGTTTTTGATCATTGTGCACATGAAGGGCTTATGGTACCTCCAAGGGCAGACACCCATGGATTGTGGAAATAAGGTTCTGGGATACAGAGACACCTCTGGGCTCAAGATAGAGATTCCGAATATAGGCAAATAACTACTTGAAACCAACCAAAAATGGAAAAATCAAAGAATGAAGCCTTATAAACTTGAAAAGTTAACATGTAGCCATAAGGCCCAAACAGAAAGTAAAATGGGGCTACCAAAGAAAGACGCGAGATTGATGAGCCTGAACCTAATGGAGCCAATTTAACATAGACGGAGTGTTGTTAAGATACAAATTCTCTAGAAGGATTGGGTAAATTAAGTTTTAAAAGAGACCATTTGATTTGACACCTACGTTATCAATTCTATAGAAATAATAGTTGAAAAAATATTTGATGGGCTAAGGTATTAATTAAAGGCAAAAAGAGTGAAGATTTTGCAGGGGAAAATGAGCAATTTTTATTAGAACGAAGAGCTAGATTAATATGTTAAACATTATTTGTAGACACAAAACATAAATATAATGAAAAGAAGAATAAAATTAATATGCTTAGGATAAGCTTACTGAAATCCACTACCTTGGACCAATCATAAATAAATGGTGGTGGTGTTGACCTTAGGTACCTTCAAGTTGACTAACTCACATCAAACCTATGAAAAACAATTCTGAACTTTGCCTTATCCTTTGTTGCTTTTGTTATCTCTGATATGCCAAAGCCCATTTTACAACCAAAGCCCAGAATAAATCTAAAAACTCAACCAATTGCAGCTAAGTTGATTTGAGTTGTCCCCTGGCTACCTCGTGTGTATCAGCGTAGAATTGTGCTATCCAGGGTTTTAAATGACTGGTTTGTCAGAGGCAGAGGACCAAACCCTTCATCTGAGAGACCTCTAGGCACACTGAACCTGACAACCTTGTAGTTAATAACACAGCCCTGTAGTGTATTCACCAGCCAGGGCCTCCTCAGTGCATACAAGCCTCTCAAAATCCTGGGTTTGTAACCTCCTGCTTGGTTCTGTTAGCAAGAGTTTCATCTGTGTGGTTAAAAGTCCCATCTAATGTGTCTAGCTTCTTTTGTTTCCTACATAGACTAATACTTAATGAGGACTGCATTTCTTGTTTGAATTCTAAAGTTTGTTTCTTATTGAAAACAAAGGAAACAGAAAACAAGCAATACTAAGTGCTGACAAGTCCCCGGAGGCCTGTGGTTCTCTTGTTCTTTAAAAGCTCTCAGTAGCCTTTGTGGAATTACTAAGGTTCATTGTAGAGACAAATAAAAAAAGCATAGTTCTAAAGTAACAATTGTATTCACCTTTAAAGAAAAAAAAATCAAGAAAACAAGAATCACTTAAAAGTCCAAATGTTTGGTTCCAGGCAATATTTCACTTTACATTCCACTCCAATCAATCTTGAAAAAAAATCTACTTTAACTTTTAAAATATAAGACTATAAGTTATCAAAGGAATACATTCTCACCTCAGAAAACAAGAGTGTAACCATTGACAACACAACATTGAAATGCTAAGAATTTTGTGCCCGTGACACATTAAAAACAAACAAAATAGAACAAAAAAAAATCACTTTTCATCAAAATTATTTGATCATATTAAGGGTTGATAACCTTGTTTGCAATTATACACACACATACTCTTAATATAAAATTACCTGTATGTCAGAGTAAGAAGAAACAAAAACAAGTATTTCTTACTGACTGCATTTTACACCCACAATGACTTGATACATTATAACCTATTTTTCCTTGAGATTTCCAAGAATCTGTGTTCAGCCTTGTCCTACAATCTTTACAGGAAAATGATTAATATCAATTTCACGGAATATGTATAAAATATGTTCTCAGCATTGGATATTATCATGTAGCTCCAGACTGGTTCAGTGTCTTATTCTGCTGAGTTTTCTTTACTTATTGTTGGTCTTTGTTGCTTACACACTGATAAAATTGACCACAATTGACCCAGGATTTCTGAACTCCTCATTCTCTCAGCGGAACTTTGGTGGTATCTTGTGAAGTAATATTTTTAAAAAGAAGGAAAACATATTTAAAATGTTTATTATTTTCTTGTAAAATGTGAAATCTCTATTCATTTTCCCGCTTTTTATGTTTCTTAATAGCTTTCTTCATTTAGGACCTAAACATTTCAACACATTCATTTCCAAGTGTTTTAATGATTCATCTGTTATTGAAGGTTGGCATTTTATTCTCTAATTAACTATTGCATTCACACATAGAACTGACAATTTTCTTTTGTAAATAAAAAAAATTTTTTTTCTATTATTTCAGAACTGCTTTAGATTTACAGAGAATTTGTGACAATTGTACAAAAGGTTTCCATATCCTTTCTACTCAATTTCCGTTACTAATGTCTTGACTTATCATAATTTTAAGCTAATATCAGTATATTATTATTAACTAAAACAAAGCCAAACTATTGTGAAGTCAATTCTGAAGCATACTAATAAGGAAACAAATCATAAAGAAATTTTCTGAGATGTCCTGGAGAGATTCAAAACTAAAATCCTTTGATAGTTGTATAAATAATTATTCATATTTTCTTACATTTTACCTAATGCTCTTTTTCCTTTTACTAATTTCTATCTAGATAGTACATTCAATTTAGTGTTTGAAAATCTTAAGCTCCTTTTGGCTGTGAAATTTTTAAGAATTGACAACTCACAAGAAAAGAACTCAGGTATTTCGTAGGGTGTACTTTAACGAGGATTTCTATGATACTTTTCATTATTATACTCAGGTTATTATATAGGTTTGAAGATGAAGATTGAACCAAAAAAAGTATCACTAATGACACTTTATGAATAGCAAAAAGCAAAAGCAAATTCTTGACTGTCCAATAGACTTTAATTCAGAGCAACTCGGAAAGGATAGAATAAGGCCCACAGGTTTCATTTTGTTTTGTTTTTATGTTAATTAACTGTCTTCTATTAACTCATAATTACTTTTCCTCTTGTTTGTTGAACCAATAGGTCACATAGTACTTTCCACAGTAGTGTCTGTCAAAGTGGCTGGCCATAAAAACTCCAGCACCGTGTTCATCTGAAGGACACTCCCGATGAGGATGACTAATTTTGCGATTCCCATCCACCTTTTAGTATGTCAGAACAGCCACCTTGACCTTCTTTCTCTTATGCGTATTCTTCTTGGGAGTGGTGTAAGACTGCTTCCTTTTCTCAGCACCACCACGAAGTCTCAATACAAGATGAAGAGCGGACTCCTTTTGGATGTTGCAGTCAGATAGGGTGCGCCCATCTTCCAGCTGCTTTCCAGCAAAGATGAGTCTCTGCTGACCAGGAGGAATTCCGGGATCTTGGCCTTGACATTCTCGATTGTATCTGAGGGTTCAACCTTGAGCGTAAAGGTCTTCCGCGTGAGGTTTTTTATGAAAATCTGCATCTTGACTGTGGTCCCACCAGCAAACGGCGGGAACAAAGAGGCGGATTTAGACCTAAGGCCACATAAGACAGGAAATGAAGAACTCTTGATCCGAGAGCAGCCAGAGATACACACTTACCGCGAATGGCTTCCCACAGGTTTTTCAAGAAATAAGGCTGACAGAAGAAAGACGGGTGCCTTTGAGTTGTGATTGAAGAAGGGTGACGAGTGTTCCATGGACTGCAAAAGAAAAAAACAGGTATGTCTTCGAGAAAGTGCCGCCAGAGTTTTCCTTAGAGACAAGAATGGTGAAGTTTCTCCTCATATTTTGAGCAATTTCTTGAGAGAGGGTATAATTTGGACATAATGCTTGGAGAAGTAAATTGTCAGCGAAAGATAGGATGAATCTCAATTGGACGGGTTGACACAGTGTCTGTAGCAATGGGATCAAACAAATCAGAGAAGATATGAATGACATAGGATAGGACAGGGTTAAATCTGTTGTTCATAATGTCACTATGAGTCATACTGGACGCAACAGTGCTTAGTAACACCACCACCACCAAAGTCTTTACAGAAATAGACTGTCACATCTTTCTCCCATGTAGTGAATGAAAGATTCAAACCATTGACCTTTAAAATAGCATGCAATCACTAAGTGAGGTGCTATTCACACTCTTAAAGTCACTGCTGTTTAATATTACTTGTCAAAGAGAAAAACTAACTGGAGGGTAGGGGCGGGCAGGGAGGAAAGTGTGCAACAATGAATGAATGGAAATTAAAAAAAAGTTGCAAGAAAAAAATAAGAGACCCTCGATTGAGTTTCAGAAGCTGTTAATTGTTACAGGAAGAGAGTGCCCATCTTCTGCAGAACCAGATGAATATATCCATTTCAAAAAAAAAAAGATGATGGTATGCAGAAATTTTCCAACAACAGCATTGATTATCGCATGAAAGTAAAATCTTGCTGAGGATAATTTAAGAGTTATCAGACAAGAACCAAAAATACAAGTCAGTGTAAAAGA
>NW_006399759.1:14896771-14906808 GCF_000299155.1 Elephantulus edwardii | reverse complement strand
CCCAAAGTTATAAATCTTAACTGGAGGAGATTGCCTTATCATTCTCCTATGAAGCATTGGGCTAATTAAAGCGTCAACTTTCAGTTAGAAGTTGATATATAACAGGTTATATCCTAAAGGTTCATTATTTGTAGACCAGTGAAAAGAAATAAATAAGAAAAATTTAAACAACAACAACAACCCAACAATGAAATAACAACAAAAAATATTACAATGAGAACCTTCTGTGGTTCAAGGTATCCAAAAGAAGAGAATTGTAATATTTTTCAGTAAAAGCAACTACTACATGGTCTTCTAAGACATTCACTTTTCTAAATTTCTAGGATCACAAATGACTTCTAATAAATTATCTGCTATGAAAGTTTCCTGTTGCATTAAAGATTGAGCTGACTAATGATATAAACTTTCTAATTCTTGTCATTTGGAAGTAGATGTAATTTCAGCTGGGAAGCTTTTATTCAGACATTTATTTTATATAGTTTGCTACTTTTTAAGGGACATGTTTCTGTGCTACCAAAGAAACAACACTTCTCCAATAGAGGGCAAATCATCCACTCCCAGTCATTAAAGGATTATGGGAAGGGGATCGACAGTGTAGTCTTAAGCATGTTGACTGCCAATCTAAAGACCCTGTGTCTGAAGTAATTAAAATCCATTGGTATCTCCACTGGGAAAAGATAGTCTCCTTCCATCAAGGTTTACACTTTTAGAAACCAGTGGAAGGTTTCTCTGAGTTGAAATGGCAGTAAGTGTATGAAAAGGTAAGTGGTTACAGGTGAAGGTGAAAAATGCCCAAATCTTTTAGTAATAGGATTTAGCATATTTGAATAATGATTGACAATATTTATATAGAACCTCTTATAACAATATGGATATAGAAAAAGGAAAGAACAATAAAATTTAGGGATTTTTTGTTCCCCAAATTCAAAAGCATTTATCTGATAGCTTACTTGATTTTAGTTTTAGTATTCTATTCTTATGTTCATTTTCAAAGAATTTAGTGATATATACAGTAAAACATTATTGTAGAAGGACAAAGCTACTGAATAATGACCCTAGTAATATGCATTCTACTATTTTTCAATATTTTGTCTCAGTACTGTGAGTGTTGTTTTTGTGATATATAATTGAGTCAGAACTAACTCCCAGCTGACCCTCTAATGGGTTGTCATTGATAGTAAATTGCACGAAAGGAGACACTCCATTTTTCTCCTGTGGAACAGCTGGTAGATTCGAGCTATATAATTTTGGGTTGTCAGCAGAGTTCCTTACCACTAGGCCACTAAAATTCAAATACTTTTAGTATTAGGACTTATTTGAAACATTTCAACTTTTATGAAATTAAATATACTGTTAATAGTATATATTTGTAACTTATGGTGTTGGTTTTGACTCAGCAGAATTTTAAGATAGAATATAACTACTTTATATGATGTGTAATGGATTTGGCAGCTAACCAAAACATCAGCTGTCCAACACTACCACCCATTCTGTGGGAGAAAGATGGCAGATTCCTACTCTAAAGGCTTACCATCTCACAAAGGAACCTGAAGTGAGTCAGATCTGATGTATCAGCAGTGGGTTTTGTTTTTGTTTAATCATTACAGGAGAAAATAAGTTTCATAACTCTTGTAGAGTGATTGGTGGGTTCCAGTTGCTTATTTTTCTCTTAGCATGATTGCTTTTATTTATAAGATACTAGAATGTCTGCTCGTGGTGGTTGTTAATATCATGGAGACAACTACTGGCCTTATACACAAACAGATAAAAATGTGACCTATTTTGCACCATCCTTATTATCTCTGTCATGCTTAAGTCAATCTGTTTTATTGAGAGTCATCCTCTTTTACAGTGAAGCTCTGCTTTCCAAGCATGATGATTTCTGCAAAGAACTGGTGCCTCCTGACAACAGGCCCCAAGTATGTGGAACAGAGTTTCACTGTTTTTGCCTCTAAGGAGCAATATGGTTAACTTCCTCCACGATATATTTGGGATTTTTTTGGGTTTGTTTTTTGTTTTTTTTTTCATTTTTTGTTTTGTTGTTGTTGTTTGTTAGTCCTTAGGATATTCGATACTATTTGCCAATACCCCAATTCAAAAGCATTGATTCTACTTTAAGTGTCCCTTACTCATGGTCTAACTTTCACATCCATATGAAGTAATTGAAAATACCATAGCTTGGATCAGGAACATCTCAATTTTAAAACATCTTGTTCCTAGCATTTTTAAGAGATCTTTAAAGAGATTTACTCAATGTAACACACCTTTTGATTTCTTGACTGCTGGAAGGATGCAATTGTATTAGCGGAAAAATAATGGAGATACTGACTAGAGTCATGACCTAGTTCTAAACTCACTTGTGCTGTTTGTTTGCTTTGATTTGTTTATTTTATTAGAAGTGAAGGATAAATGGTAATCATTATTACAGGACAAAATAATATCTATGATGTTCTAGAAATACTTCTTCATTATTTAAAATAATAATTCAGTCCTTTCTATATATGATCAAATCAGCAACAGAAACTTCTATAATTAGATATCAAAAGTAGTGTTGGGGAGTTTGTGTTAATAAAAGAACAACTCAGAAAAAGAAAAAGAAAGTGATAGTATTTGTACAACAGGTAGAATGTAATCAATGTCACTGCATTAGATACATATACATTGTTTAGCTGGTATATGTTTTGCTGCAAAAAAATTTCTAGAAAGATGTGTCCTTATTCATTTATTAACACACATTTTTTGTTCCTTCTTCTCCCTCCCCCAGTTTAGTTTGTAATACATATCTGGTTCCAGATGTTGTCATACACACAATCATTCCATTCAGATAATTCTTCCTTTCACCTATTCCAGTGTAATGTTCTTAATATATCCACACTTTTTCTGTCCCTCCAGTCCATCCTGATTTTAAAACAGTGATCTTATACAGTATTTGCCATTTTTTAACTAAGACATTTTACTGAGCATAATGTGTTACACTCATTCATGTTGTGTTCTGTTTTATATGTTCATAGTTTTTCAATGCTGCATAATATTTCACTTTATAGATGTATCACAGGCTTTTTTATTCATTTATTTGTTGATGGGCACTTAGGCTGCATCTAGCTCTTTGTTATTATGAATAATACTGCAATAAACCTGTGTGTATACATCTGTTTATGTCACAGCTTTTTTTTGATATATTGTTGTTTATATGTGCTGTCATGTTTCCTGTGACCCATAGCAACCCTGTATACCACAGCTCTGAACCTTGCCCTGTCTGGAGCCAGTCTCACTAATTCAGATAAACCAACTCCCATTGCCCAAGTCACTGTTTTAATCCATCTCATCTGGGGTCTTCCTCTCCTGTGCTGTCCCTCCACACTCCTGAGTGTGATGTCCTACTCCAAGAACCCATCTCTCCTCGCTACATAGCCAAAGTATGTGAAAGGGAGCTTCAAAATCCTAGCTTCCAAGGAGATACCTGATTTCACTCTCTCCAAGACAGACCTATTTGTTTTCTTGCAGTCCATGGTATGTTCAAGACTCTTCTCCAACACCACAATTAGAAGGTATCAATTCTTCTGTCATCCTTAGTCATTGTCCATCTCTCTGATGCATAACAAGTAATTTCAAAGACCATGGCCTGGATTAGGTGCACCATAGTCTCTAGACTGACATCATTGCTTTTCACTACTCTGTAGAGGCCCCTGACAGCAGATTTTGCCAATGCTATATGCCTTTATGGGTGTTTTTTCTTAACCGCTGGTGTTAAGAGTGTTGATTATGGAGCCAAGCAACCTGTAATTATTAACAACTTCAATCTCTTCTATATAGGTAATATAACTATATATTGGTAATATAAGCTATATTACCAAAAGGGAATAGTTTGGGCAAATGGTATGGTATGTTTATTTCCAACTTTTTGAGGAAGCATGAGACTGTCTTCCATAATAGTTGTACCATTTTACATTACCACCAGCAGTATATAAGAGTTCTAATCTCTCCACATTCTTACCAGCATTTATTGTTTACTATCCTGTTGAACTTTGCCATTGTTGCTGGAATGAGATGATATCTTATTGTTGCATTGATTTAAATCTCTCTAAAAGAAGAGATTTTTAATAATTTTTAATGAATATTTTTAACAATTAAAAAATATTGTTGTTGTTGTTGTTAGGTGCCGTCAAGTGGTAGGTGACTCATTGCAACCCTGTGAACGAACGTCCTCAACACTTGCATGACTTTCATTCTTTCTCTAGGTTCTTAGGGTTTCCAGAGGCAAGCTATTATGGAAGTAGATGGAACTCCTGCTTCCAAGCTTATTTTAATAGGGCACCACCACCAAACACTGTCCACCATGGGTAACCATTAACGCATGTGATAGATTAGTGCCACAGTGTTCAGCTTCATAGCAACCACAAGTTACCTCTATACGGCAAGTGGACACACCAGGGCTGTACCATCTAGAAAAGTGTTTGAACAAAAACAATGAAAAACAGGCCTGAGGGCCGCAAGTTAGAAGTCCCCCACCTTTGGCTTGGTAGCATCACTTTCCCTCCACTAAGCCAGCTATCTAAATTCATGTTGACCCATGAGAGTCAGAGCAGAATTGTGTTCCACAGTTTTCAGTGCTTGATTTTTCAGAAGTGGATCAGAAGTATCCAGGGCCTTTTTTTTTTTTCTGAAGATTTTTATTGTTTGTTTATTTGTTTAAGAATTTTCTCTGTAGGTATACTTGAACTGTCAACTTTTTTATTAGAAGATCCCATTATCCATTTTTAGATGCAAAAATGGGCTTTAGAAAAAAAATCACCATCCAGAAATTTGTTATGAAGATACATGTTTCTTGATTAAGGTAGCAAAAGAGTGGTGAATGGGCTTTATGGTGTTAAAAGAATGCAAAGGTATGATTGTTGTTGTTAAGTGCCTTTGAGTCATAGACGACTCATAGGGACTCTATGAACGAAAGACCTGAACACTTGTGTAACTTTCACCCTTTCTCTGAATTCAAAGGGTTTCCGGATGCAAGCTATTTCGGAAGTGGATGCCACTCCTGCTTCCAAGCTTGTACTAGGTATAAAAGTATTATTCAAATTCTAATAGAAATCACACCTATAAAGCCCAAACTGAAGCAATGATTCTATATTCCAAATTATTTGACCACCAAACAAATTAAATAATAAGTTAGGCAATATATCATTGTTTAGATAGATTACCACATGATATATTTTTATCAGGGTCCAGTTGAGGCTTGTGCTAAATATCAATATTGATTTCATTGTAACTTATCCTCCTGGATCTTTTAAACAAGTTGTCAAGGGATGATTTTTAATGAAGTCCAGGAGCCTCTTCGATTGAGAACTATAAAATTTTGACTCAGATATAAGACATTGATAGAACACTGCTTAAAAAAAACACTGAAACTGGACAAGAGCACATGAAAAAATTGGAGGTTTATTAGATGTTCATAACAGACTATGAATGGGTCACGACAGACAGATTTATATATGTTTTTCAGTGGGCATTGAGTTTATACAGCTTTATAGTGGTATACAGTTTCTGATGGATTTATGATGGCTCTTGGCATCTGCCCTTCCACTATCCCCTTTCTTAGATGAGTCTGTTTTCCTTGTGCTGTTTTGTCACTGTTTCATGCCATTGTCCAGAACAGTTTCTGATTTATTTACTTTGTGTTTCCTTTGCCATTCCCTATCACAAATCACTCTCAAAAGTTCATTCAAATTTGTGTTAACTTATGGAATCTTTGAACCTCTAAATGTATTCTTTTTATTTTTAAACAATATTTGTAAAAAGACTCTAAAAGTTCACTTGGATATTATGATTTAAAGAGATTTTACACAATGATTGTTTTAACCGTTGATAATCCTGACAAAAATGTTTTTGGAGGATATCAGATAACAATGTCATGTATTTACTTACTGCATAAAGCTACTGGAGAATTCTATGATAATTTTTTTGTCTACCTACTATTTCAACTTTTTAAACTACTTGATAAGTTTGTTTATAGTTTTTTGAAAGCTCAGTAGCATTTTGATTAATTTGAAGGGGTCTAGATATGATGGCACATAAGAACAACAACAACAGATGCATAAGGATTTATACTATTGCTCTGAATAACTATGCTTTGTTATCTTTCACCAATCCTGATTTTCAACTTGCACTGTTTGGCCGATTGGCTTATATCCACTTCTCGTGAGTCTACATTTCCAATTTGAACATCAAACTTTAGTTATCAACAGGAGCAGAACCCACAGGAATTCTTCAACAGTAAAATTGTCCTTGAGCTAATCTTACCAATTTACTGTTTATAGTTTTCAATGTTTCCTACTAGAATTAAAATTATGTGACAAGAAATTTCTAGTACTATGATCATGAAAACAATTCAAAAGTTAGAAAAAATAGTTTTCTAGCTGAAAGAACTAAAGAACAAATTAAAGTTGTAATAAAGAAGGATCCTACGGTAAAATCTTGGACGATACTGGAAACATTAGGAGAAGATGGAAGTACTACACACTGTATCAAATCTAATTGGATAAGACAAAACCAATTTATGAAATATCATATGATTAAAAAAGAAGGAGGTTTGACCTGCCCTCAAGACATAGGAAAAAAGTAAGACCTAAGGAAGTGTTAGAATCTCAATTGAGATTTTCAAGAAGCAGATGCACCACTAAATTTGTTCATTACCTGATAGCAAGAAATTCAGAAGAGACTTATCTGGCCAACTAACTGGAATAAATGAATATTTGTCCCCATTTCAAATGAAGATGATCCAGGAAAGTGTGGAAATTATTGAACAATATCATCAATTTCACATGCAATTAGAATAATGATGAAGATTACTATAAATTGGTTGGAACAGTATATTGATGGAGCACTCCTAGAAATTCTATCTAGGTCAGACCAACCCATGAAATGAGAAATGTTTTTGCTGATATGGGTTGGATCTTGGCTGAAACAGAGAATACCAGAAAGATATTTTTGAATGTATGAGTCATAAGTATTTTGGATAGCATTAAGAATTGAAATCCCACAAAACTAAATTGTGCTCATGTGATACTTGTACATAGACCAAGAAACAGTTGTTCAAATAGAAGAAGGGGACACTTAATTATTGACAATCAGCAAAGGTGGGTGTTAGGGTAAATTCTTTCTCCATAGATATTCAATTTGTATTTTCATAATATTAAAATTGAGTATTTGTATGGTGAGCAAATGATTCAAGAAGCTGGACTTGTGAAGAAGAATGTGGCATCAGAACTAGAAAAAGACCCTTCAACTCATGGTATTATGCAGAAGATGCAAACTTGCTTGTAGAAAGTAAGAAAGAAAAAAAAACCCCAAACCCACTTATTGCAGAAGGTCAATATTAAATTTCATATTAATAGAAGAGAGGAAAAATTCTTTAGAGTAAGAAGCTACATTGTCACAGATAGAGAAAATATTGAAGTTGAAAATAAATTCATTTTACTTATATTCATCATCAACACTTATGGTATCAGTAGTCTTGAAATCAAAAGCCTTATTGTGTTGTGGAAATATGATGTTAGGGACCTCTTTAAAAAGCTAAACAACAACAGTAACCATTTAAAGACTAGAGTGTACCTGATTCAAGTCATGACATTTTCAATTGCTTTGTATACAGTTACCAGTTGTATAATAAATAAGGAAGGCTGATGAAGAATTGATGAATTTGGCTTCTCTTGTTATGGAATAATATTGAATTCATCATGGACTGTCAAAAAAAGCAAACAAAGCTGTCTTGGAGGAAGTAAAAATAAGATCATTCTTAGATGCAGAGTATGAAACATGTTTTCAGGAGGGACCAATCCTTGGAAAGGAAATCATGCTGGAAAAGACGGATGATCATCAAGAGAGAGAAATATACTCAACAAGATTGGATGACACAGTGACTGTTTCAAGGGGATTGAGCATGTTGGAGATCACCAGGACACCACGAGATATGATAAGGTTCAGATTTATTGTTCATAGGGTTACTATGAATTGTAGTCAACTTGATGGGCCCTAAAACAACATTATCATAAATCATTACACTTAGAGCTAAATGTATAACATGATTTTTAAAATTCTTTAATGTTTAAGTAATATTTTACTGAGGTTTTTGTGAAATTTTACACAAAAATTAAAATTATCATCAATTTATACATACAGCATTCAGTGACAGTAGTTACATGTATTGCAATGATTCACCATTTTCTTTGTGTTTGTGATCTGTTTCTATAATCTCTTTTTCGTACTCCATAATTATTTTATCTTTGTTTTTTTATTTTTGTTAATCTCTTGGTTTAATAAAAGTGGTTTTTAAGGTGAACAATAACTTTCTAAGTAATAGCCTTTGTTTTGTGTATTATTGCCATTTGGTCAAGGTTGCATCAGAGGAAAAAAAAACTGTTCTATGTTTAGAGTATTTCAGGGAGATAGTCTCAAGATGTCAATTACCCTCTACTGTTGCAATTTTCCAGAATATTTTATCTATCTCTATCTCTATCATCTATATCTATATTTATCTATATCTTTTTAATTTTTTTAAAATTTCTTATTAATTTCAATGAAAATTTACAGAGACTTTGGATTTCCATCCATTCATTGTTGCACTTTTCTCCCCTCCCAACCCTTCCCCCTAGTACACTACCCTCTTGGAAAAGTAAAAAGTAAATCTTTCATTGTTTTACAAACCCTCCCCCAGGTTCACTGAACTATGCAACCTTTGCTCTGGACTCCTGTCATGACAAAAATACCTAATCCCATATCCCTTTGAAACAGTTTTCTCCCTCATCTGTTTCAATGCATTATACATTATTGAACCCATTTTTCTCAGTCTCCTCCCAACTCCAAGGTCACTCCTGTTTTACAACAGTGGCACAATGCAGTATTTGTCCTTTTGTGATTGAGATACTTCACGCACCACAATGTCCTCCAGGGTCACCCATTTTGTACCTATATCTATCTTTAAGACTGAGTTCTTAAGTGATATTTTACAAAGAAATCAAAGCTATCAAATGGGGAAATGATAAACTCTTCAACAAATGGTGCTTGTAAAACTGGACTTCTACCTAAAGAAAGCTGAAACAGGATCCACATCCCACACCATACACAAAAATCAACTTAAGGTGGATCAGAGACCTGGGAGTAAAGCCCCAAACAATACGGTTCATAAGAGACAAATTGGGATCAAGGTATAAAGATACTGACAAATATAACCAGAAATGCACAATTTGAAGAGGGTAAAATTGATGCATAGGACCTTTTAAAGATTAAATCCATGTGTGCATCAGAAATGTTTTCCAACATGATGTAAAGAAAAACCTACCGAATGAGAACAGACATTTGGTAATACCATCACGGACAAGAGTCTTATAATGAAAGTATATAGAATACACCTGTGCCTCCACAAGAAAAAGACTGATAACCCAATTACAAAATGGGCAAAAGACATGGAAAGAATTTTCAGAGGAAGATATTTGAATGGCAAACAGACACATGAAGAAGTGCTCCAAATCACTTGCAATAAGAGAGATGCAAATCAAAACCACAATGAGGTCACATCTCACTCTAGTAAGAGTAACAAAATTTAACAGGACAGCAAATGAAAAATGTTGGAGAGGATGTGGTGAGAAAGGAACTCTTATACATTGTTGGTGGAATTGTGAAATGGCTCAACCATTCTGGAAGGCACTTTCTCGCTTTCTCAAAAAGCTGAACATAGAAATTCCATATGACCCATCTATTCCACTACTTGTAATGTTGTGTTGTTGTTGTTATGTGCCCTTGTCAAAGGCATCAATTATCCTTCTATCCTCCTTAGTCATTGTCCAACTCTCTGATGCATAATAAGTGACAGCAAAGACCATGGCCTGTATCAGACACACCTTAGTCTCCAGAGTAATACCATTGCTCTTCAGTACTCTGGAGAGGTCCCTAACAGCAAACTTTCCATAGCAATATGTCTTTTAATTTCCTGGCTACTGGTGCCAAGAGTGTTGACTGTGGAGCCAAGCAAACTAAAGCTGTGAACA
>NW_006399759.1:14894333-14896671 GCF_000299155.1 Elephantulus edwardii | reverse complement strand
TTGTATATTAATGAAGGAATTTTTTTTCTCTTCGGAGGGGGAAGTGAGCTGATGGGGAGGGGTGGGCAGGGAGAAAATTGCGGCAATGAATGAATGGAAATCCAAAACCTCTGTAAAAAAAAAATTAAAAATTAAACAAACAAACAAACAAAAAAACCTCAAGGAGATGAGTTGACAGTGTACGGCAATGGAATAAAAAATAGCAGTAGTTGTGTAGATGGTGCGGGACTGAGAAGTGTTTCATTCTCTTGTGTGGAGATAAGTTTGCTATAACTCAGACTCAACTGAAAAGGACTTAGCAGCAATAACAATAGGCCAAAGAGAAAGAAAAATCTTTAAGATGATATTCATAGACGACTATTTAAAAGGTTATGCAATCTGAAACAACCCAAATATCACTTGTAAATAGTAGAAGGAATAGATATTTCCTAAACAAAATAAAACATACAGAGGTTATTTATAAAGTTATTATCTTACTTAACCCAGAGATTTTAAAGGCAATTATTTTAATGTCTTTAAAAAGATAAGGACACCGAGTATTCTCATTAATATTCAATATTGTGTTTGAGATAACAATGAATATAAGTAGGCTAGAGAAAATAATTAAAAATATAAGAATAAGAGGTAAACTAATTAAACTGTCACCTAAGATTATTTATTTAGATATAATTAACATGCCATAAAATTTATTCCAATAATTTCTATGGTGTTCTAAAAAATTTACTGAATCATACAATGCTCAGCACAATGTTCTTGTAGAATTTTAAGACATAACTCTTTGCTCAAATGCTATAACAGTTTATCTGGAGAAACCATAGAAAATCAATAATAAAATTAATTCAAATAGCAAAAATATTTAGCAAGATAAAAATATATGAAATTAATATCTCCAAATCAATAATGCTCATATATATTAAAAAGTAATACACAGCCTGCAGATATAATAATTAACAAAACCAAGTTTACTATGGGGAAAAAATAGTAAAATACTTGAGAATAAGCTTAATTTAAAAAAAAATTATCTAGGAGCTCAGGTGGCCTAGTGGCAGGAAGCTGCACTGCAATCCCAGAGGTGTGTGGTTCAAATCCACCAGATGCTCTGCTGGAGGAGGGACAATCTTTTCCTGTCAGATCTGATTTGATGGTACACACACACACAAATAGTAAAATTTAAAAAAAATTTAAAAAAATCTAAAACCTCTCTTCCACAAAGTTTAAAAATCACAAAAGTAGGTTTGGATAAATGGAACATTATGTCATGTTTTGGATGATTTGCCTCAATATTATTAAGATGTCAGCTCTTTCAAATAATTTATAATTAAATATTATTTCAGATGAAATCACAATGACCTCTTATATTGAGCTACACAAATGGATCTTAAAATCCATACACAAAAAAGGGAGGGAAACTCAACAAAAAAGGAAGAGATTTAAGGAGATATTACTTTATTAGATATCAGAGCAGCCTAAAGAGACAAATCAGCAAAAGAGGCCCAAATTTTTTTTTCAGATATTCACCACTGTGGTTCAATTTCCTTGAATACAAGGTTTTATTTGCACAGACCTGATTTTCAATTTGAATGCTAATCAGCATGACTTCATCTTGGTTTTGTTTGTGAATCATTTATTGCCTCAGTGGCTGCACTGAAACATTTAAGATTCTAGCCATCAGATAGTGAGATAAAAAGGATAATTAAAAATATTAAGTATTATGAAGGCTTCCATGACTATAATCCAAAGTTTCTCTGGCTTTTTCAAGAAAAGGAAGTCCTAAAAATTACTTGAGTCTATTTTAAGTCAGATTGCCTTTTCTTTTAACTTAGATGTAGAGTGTTACACTTCATCAGTCGTATTAAAAAGCAACAGACAATTTTAGAGATAATGTGTATCTATCACTCTATCCTCTTTCCATGCTAGGTCAAAAATGGCATTGAAGAATATTAATCTCAATAACTTGAGATAGAAGGAATTCTGACAATGTAGTCAGCATCATGCTGTGCTGCTAACCACAAGGCTTAGAGGTTCAAATTCACCAGGGACACTGGAGAAGACTGATGAGCAGGCTTCTCCTGTAACGATATGCAGCCTCAGAAACCCAATATAGAACTCCCATGATTTAGCATCAGCTCTATAGCAGTGAGTGCATAACTTAGGATCAAGAATATAAATTGACTTAGAACAGTTTTAGTACATGGATGCCAATATTTCTGTTGTTGTTGTTGTTGTTGTTGTTGTTATGTGCTGTCGAGTCTTTTGCAACTCACAGTGAACCTATGTACAACAGCTCTAAACCCTGCTCTATCCTGTGCCAGTCGCATTGCCTCTGAAGCACCCATCC
>NW_006399759.1:14888293-14890147 GCF_000299155.1 Elephantulus edwardii | reverse complement strand
CATTTTCCACCAGGACCCTATATCCATATATCGTGTCCCTGCATGGCACAGTCAGTGGTGATAGATGGTCACCATTTAATTCTTTTGATTACATGTTACATGATGGTATGGCATGTGTAGATTATTTTTTTTCCTTTGAGCATTTGGTTGCATTCTTACAATTTTTCTCATAGTGAGTAGATATCTAATAGTATGTTAGATAGTCACTTACATACTTTTAAGACCTGAGGCTACTTTTTTCAGCAAGATGGAAATAATTTTTTTTAAAACTATATATGTCAAGTGACTGAGTTGTTCCATGAGAATATGACTCTGAACTTTTAAATCAGAAAGCTAATCTTGGAAATTAATCTAAAAAGTGTCTATATTTGTATCTTAAATGAATATATATGTCTGTGTCTATAGTTTTTATATTTATAAATGCGGGCTATTAATTCAAAGCTTAAGCTTGGAGTTTTTACTTCACCAGTCTCTCTCCTGAAGACAAATGAGCATTTTCCATTTGTAAAGATAAACAACCTCAGAAATTCTGATAAAGAATTGTTGAAAGTCAGAATAGACTAAAAAAAAATAAAAAATGTGATGAGGTAATGGTGGCATAATTCAATGGTGATTTCTTTTAGAACAACAATATGTGGCAATGATTGCATGGCACACATTGTGAATGAAGAAATATGTGAAATACAATGCATACAAATATATGTAAGACAATACAAAATAAAATTGTCTTAAAAAAGAGGACAGATTGTAGTAAGGAGCCCCATTAGCATAACGTTTAACTATCAGACTGCTTCAACTTGAGCAGAATGGTGTCGAACAATGTCCGTCTAGGGACTAAGCTGTTCCTTATGCAGACCATGGTCCTTTCAATTATTTGCTATGGATCAAATAGTTATAGAATGATTAAGGATGATAGAAGAATCATTGCCTTTGAGAGGACTGCTGGAGAAGAGTATTGAACTGAATTGCCAAGGAAACAAACAAGTCTGTGCTTGAGAGTGAAAGCAAATTGTTTCTCGGAGGCAAGAATTTTGAACCTATATCTGACATACTTTGGGCACATGGCCAGGAGATGCTGGTCCTTGGAGAAGGACATCATGCTTGGAAGAGTGGAGGAGTGCAGGAGAGGAAGATTCTGGATAAAATGGATTGAATCAGTAACTGTGCTAAAGGGGATAGATGTATCTGAGATGGGTGATACTGGCTCAGGATAGAGCAGAGTTCAGATTTATTTTGCTAGGGTCTCTTGCTATCACAGTCGACTGATAGGCATGTAACACCAACATCAGGCTGCTTACTAAATAAAAAAAAAGGACAGTGAGAGCTGTACTGCTAACTCAGAATCTGTTTCTCTGGCTGTTAAAATCTGACAGATACTCTAAAGGAGGTCTACAGTCTTCTCTCACATGATTTATAGCTTGGAAATTCTATGAAGGGTCAATTGAGAGTTGGAAATAACTTGATGGCTGCTCAACAGGAGAAAGATCTTCAGAAATCTGATGTTAGGTTACTATGAATTAAAATCCATTTAATGGCAGGGTTTAGTTTATTTTGTGTAGATATATCTATTCTCATCTATATGCAAAGCTACAGCTACCTGTATAAGGCTATATTATCCATGGGTGCTCATTTAGTTTTCTTTGGTTATGCAATGCAAATATATTCCCATCACCAAAATTCAAGTCTTTATTATTTAAATATACTTACTCCTTCCTCCTTCTTACCCTCATAACTACCAATGAATACCAGTCTCTCTCTATATACATATATATTATGTGGTTGTTGTTATGCGTCATTGAATTGCCTGCGACTCATAGTGACCCTATATACAACAGCCCTAAACCCTGCTCTGTC
>NW_006399759.1:14876699-14883693 GCF_000299155.1 Elephantulus edwardii | reverse complement strand
CACTCAGGAGTTGTATTTTACTGGGAAATTCTGTTGTCACAGACCTCTCCAAATTATCAAGGAGCAGTAATACCAGTTGGAAGAGTAACATACAGATTAACATTCAGAACATGGCATTTTCAGCCACATTGCTAGGTATCTTAAAAGTAGACAATGATTAAGGATGGCACAGGAAAAATGGAAGCCTTTGAAATGTGGTATTAGAGAAGAATACTGAAGATCTCACTGACTGTCAAAAGAGTAAATATATGTCTTGGAAAATATGCAGCTAGAGTCCTCCTTGGAGATAAAGATGATAAAGATTCATTCATACACTTGGAGCATGTTTCTAGGAGATACTAATTCTTAGAGACATGTTGTGCTTGAAAAAGTAGAGGAAGGGATAGAGAAAAGAAGACCCTCAAACAAATGATTGACACAGTGTTTACAACAATGGCTTGATTCTGAATCAGGCACAGAATATGAGAGGATTCAGATCTGTTGTGCATAGAGTTGTTATGATTATACTTAAGTTGATGTACTTTGCAACAACAAATAATTGCAAAAGAATAAATAGACCTGTATTTTGGTACAGCCAGAATGCTCCTTGGAGGCTTCATTTCACATACTTTGTACATACTGCTAGGAATGTTTATTCCTTAGAGAATGAATGACATCATGCTTGGATAATTGGAGGATCAGTGAAAGAGAGGAAGACCCTCAATAATGTGGGTTGACATACTCATTGCTGCAATTTAATTTAGTGTGAGAGGTGATGAGGTTGACACAGGACAGGAGAGAGTTCAGATCTGTTGTTTATAGGATGACTATGAGCCATATTTGATTCAATGGCTTCTAACAAAAACAGTATCAAAAATGGATAATGAAATCAAGCCTATTGCCATCAAGTTAATTCTATTTCAGTTTTGGTTTCCCAAACTATAAATCTCTACTAGTATGGACTGCATAATCTTTACCCTAAAGATTGAAATGTACAGTCCAACTACTGACCTCTCACTAAGCAGCTCAATACATCTTTTTTTGTTAATTAAAAAAATTAAAAATTTTAATCACTTTAGACATAATCATTCACATATATACTGCTTCATATATTTAGTTTATTTTAAACAATTTTTCTTATACATTGTGTTTTATCCATGTAATTTGTGTTTTCTGCAAAAATTCACATACATTTTTATTTAAACATTTATCATTGATATATGCCTATTATCACATTGTCTTTAAATTCCCCATTTTGCCTTTCCTATAAACTCACTTTCCTTCTACTCACGAGCTCTGTTATCTCAGTGATTTTTCCCCCTTTCCCAATTTATGTTCCCTCTTCTTCCCTTCATTTTCCCATTTAGAAAATATATTTATTTTTGCTTGCTTATTCTATTTTCACAATAGTGGTATTATGTAGTATTTGTAATTATGTCATTAAGCTATTTCACTGAGCATAACACTCTCTAGATTCTCCTATTTTATATAGTATTTTACATGGTAGATGGAGAAGAGGTTGAAGTTGTTAAAAATTACAGTTTGTTCGGCTCCAAAACCAACACTCTTGGCACCAGCAGTCAGGAAATCAAAAGAAGAATTGCATTGGGAAAATCTGCTGTCATGGACCTATCCAGAGTGCTGAAAAGCAACGATGTCAGTCTAGAGACTAAGGTGTACCTAATCCAAGCTATTGTCTTTGCAATTACTTGATATGCATCAGAGAGCTGGACAGTGACTAAGGATGACAGAAGAAGAATCAATGCCTTCAAGCTGTGGTGCTGGAGAAGAGCCTTAAGCATACCATACACCACCAAGAAAAAAAATAGGCCTATCTTGGAGAGGGCCAAGTTTCTCCTTTGAAACTAGGATTTTGAAGTGCCATCTCACATACCTTGGGCACATGGCTAAGTGGGACTGATCCTTGGAAAAGGACATCATGCTCAGAAGGGTGGAGGTACTAGGGATATTATAGCTATTCTTGGAACTGGTGGTCAGGAAATCAAAAGACAAATTGTGCTTTCTACAAAGATGGCACTGAAAGCAAAGAAGGAAGCCCCTACCCCTCCCAAAACGGAAGCCAAAGCAAAAGCGTTAAAGACCAAGAAGGCAGTCCTGAAAGGCATCAACACACACACACACACACACACACACACACACACACACTGATCAGCATGTAACCCGCCTTCCAGCATCCTAAGACACTGAGACTCTGAAGGCAGCCCAAATACCCCCAGAAGAGCACCCCCAGGAGAAACAAGCTTGACCACAATGCCATCATCAAGTTTCCCCTGAAAACTGAGTCAGCAGTGAAGAAGATAGATGAGAACAACACATTTGTGTTCATTATGAATGTCAAGGCCAACAAGTACAAAATCAAATAATCTTTAAAGAAGCTTTACAACATTGATGTAACTAAGGTCAAGACCTTGATTAGGCCTCATGGAAAGAAGTAGGGCTATGTTCTACTTGCTCCTGGTTATGATGCTTTGGACACTTCCAACAAAATTGGGATCATCTAAATTGAATCTAGATGGCTAATTGTAAATACAAATTTTTCTCAGTATAAAAAAAAAAGGCAAATTGCATTAGGAAAATCTGCTGTCAGAGCCCTCTTCAGAGTTCTGTCTAGAGACCAAGATGAACCTGATGCAGGTAACAATCTTTACAATTACCTTTTATGCATCAGAGAATTGGACAGGTGACAGAGAATCGATACCTTTGAGTTGTGGTGCTGTAGAAAATTATTGGTTATTCCACAGACTACCAAGGGAACTAACAAGTATGTATTGGATAGGGTGAAATCAAGTTGCTCCTTGGAGACAAGGATTTTGAGACTCAGTCTTATATACTTTGGGCATGTATCCAGGAAAAATCAGTTCTTGGAGAAGAATATTATGCTTGGAAGGATCAAGGGACAGTGCAGGAGAGGGAGATCCCAGATGAGATGGATTGACACAATAAAAGGGGTAATGAGGGTAAGTGCACAAGACAGTGATACTGGCTCATGATAGAGAAGGATTCAAAACTATTGGGAATAGAGAGCTATGAGGTATAGTCAATTTGATGGCCCATAACAACAACAACAACAACATATATAGCAGAATTAAATCCTGTCTAATCTGGTGTCATCTTCACAGGACTTTCACTAATTGAGAAATCGTGCCTTGTTAATCTTGGCAGGAGAAGGATGGCAATCTCCTCTTGTGATTAACTGCCTCTGAAAACCCACCAGAGGGTCAGCTCTTACTCTATAGCATACAACAACAACAATCTGGCTTAGGACTGTTGGACTAAACCTGGACTTGTATTGTATGATATTCTTTGCTTCCCCCACTCCTCAACACATCTACCTAATAAACTACATAACTGTGAGTAAAGTTTGTAAATGAAATTACAACAAATATTGGACCAATGACTTACAGAAATAGGTGCAGAAGCATGTTGGGGGACGTGTCTGACCATGTAGCTATTTGTTGGGTACTATAGATGTTATTGATGAGGATAGTTTTCCTTTATGAAGCAGACCGAAATCAGACTCAGCTACCTCCACACTCCATTTGCTCCTTTACACAGACACATAGACCAGTGGAAAAGAATCAAGAACTAAGAAATTAACTCATCTAAAACACTCTTGGCATCAGTAGCCAGGAAATCAAAAAACGTATTGTGATGAGCAAGTCGGCTATTAGGGACCTCTCCAAAGTATTGAAGAGCAATGGTGTCACTCTGGAGAATAAGGTGCTTCTGATACAGGCCATGGTCTTTGCAATCACTTGTTATGTATCAGGGAGTTGGACAATGACTAGGCAGGATAGAAGGAGAATTGATGCCTTCGAGCTGTGGTGCTGGAGAAGAGTATTGAATGTACCATGGACTGCCAAGAAAACAAGCAGATTCATCCTGGAGAGGTTTAAACCAGGCTGCTCCTTGGAGGCAAGGATTCTGGGGCTTCGTCTGACATACTTTGGACATGTTGTAAGGAGGGACAGGTCCTTGGAGAAGGACATCATGCTTGGGAGGGTGGACGGACAGTGCAGGAGGGGAAGACCCTCTATGAGGTGGATTGATTCAGTGACTGGGGTAATCAGGATGGGTGTGTCAGAGGCAGTGCAATTGGCACAGGAAAGGACAGGGTTTAGGGCTGTTATACATAGGGTTGCTATGAGTTGCAAGCAACTCGACAGCACATAACAACAACAATCTATGGTCAACTAGTGCTTGACAAGGAAACAAAATCTACCAAATGCAGATATGACAACCTCTTCAACAAATATGGCTGGCAGAACTAGACATCAATCCGCAGGAAACTGAAACCTGATTTACATCTCATACCATACACAAAAATCAACTCAAAGTGAATCAGAGACCCAGGGATATAAGCCCCAAACCATAAAGATCAAAAAAGACAAACTGGGATCAAACTTAAGGCCTAATTGATGGTATAAATAGGATGGCCAATCCAGCCAGAAATGTTCAACTGGGAGAGGATAAAACTGTTGAATGGGACATTCTAAAGATTATGTCCCTGCATGTCAAAAACTATGCTTAGTGAACTAACTCAGTCTCATAAGGACAAATACTTCATAAGACCATTATTGTAAAAACAGAAGATAACTAGTAAAACATGTACGGGGACCCAAAGCAGGAAGTGGTGGAAGCAGAGGAGTGAGGACAGGTAGGGCCAAAACCACAAGGTTGCACAGTTTGATGACTGGACGGAGGGGGAAAAGGGAATTGGAAGAGTTCAGCACGGATATTAAAAGCCTGCATAATGATGGGT
Source organism: Elephantulus edwardii (assembly GCF_000299155.1). Classification (NCBI taxonomy): domain Eukaryota; kingdom Metazoa; phylum Chordata; class Mammalia; order Macroscelidea; family Macroscelididae; genus Elephantulus; species Elephantulus edwardii. The sequence goes on along the minus strand of NW_006399759.1, from coordinate 14,878,931 downwards.
AAGGAACAAATATGATTGATTTTATAAAACATAATGCATGGGAATGATTCTGTGAAACAGTATGAATGGAGTGAAACTCAATGCATATGAGCATTGTGAGCAAAGCACTATAGTTTTTTTAAAAGAAAAGTTGAAAGAAAAGAAAAATTTTTTCAAATAGTGTGAAATGAAAATGTACTGACTTGAAAAAATAGTTTGAAATGTCATCTCAGGCAGGGGTCTCATAACAAACATTTACTGAATAATGCAGGTCATCAACAAGAAAAAGACTAATGCTTCCTAAATAACATGCCTCTGGAAACTTTATGAACTTTGATAAATGTCAATAGTTGTAGAGGGGCTTCAGTTCTTTGTTCAGAGTCTTTATGAGTCATGCTTGACTCGAAGGCAATCAACAACAACAACATCCTTTTTAAAAAACACAAATGGCAACTTTGAACTGGGATCTCACCTGATTGACTGCACAGGAATCAGGTTGACTACATCTGTGGAAGTAATCATTAGAAAAGCTCAATATCAGCATTCAAAACTAGGTCAGAGGTACACTGTGGAACAGACCATCTATTACTGATGTGCAAGTTCAAATTGAGGTCAGAGAAAATTAAAACAAGTTCACAAGAACCAAACTATGATCTTAAGTTTATTTTATCTAAATTTCAAAATCATCTTAAGAATAATTTTGGAGCATTGAACACCAATAATCGAAAACCAGCTGAGTTGTGGAATGACATCAAGAAAATCATCTATAAATAGATCAAAAGTTCATTACAAAGACTGAGAAGAAAGAAAAAACTGAAAAGGATTTCAGAAGAGACTGACAATTGCACTAGATCATTGAAAAGTCAAAATAAAGGGAAAACATGTTGAAGTAAGAGAGTTGAAGAAGATTTCAAAAAGCTAGCTCAAGAAGGTAAAGTATTATAATGGGATGGATCGAGAGCTTAAATTGGAGAATCAAAAGGGGAAAACTTGCTCTGCATTTCTCAAGCTGAGAGAATTGAAAAGCAAATTTAAGCCTTGAATTGCAATATTGAAAGATGCTGTGGGAAATATATTGATCCAGGAAACACCAAAAGACGGTTATATTCTCTCTCCTTACTTAAGCAATCTTTATGCTGAGCAAATTATTTGAGGAGCTAGACTCTGAAGAAGAATGTGCCATCAAGATTGGAGGAAGACTCATCAATAACCTGCATTATGAAGATATCATAACCTGCGTGCTGGAAAAGTAAGGAGGACTTGAAGCAGTTGTTGTAGAATTTCAAAGACTACACCCTTCAATATGGATTGTATCTCAATGTCAAGAAAATTCCTACCACTGGATTCATAGACAACATCATGATAGATGCAAAAAAAGATTGAAACTAACTAACTTTATCTTTCTTGAATTCAGAATCAACACTATTGGCACCAGAAGTAAGGAAATCAAGAGACATATTACACTGAGAATGTCTGTAGTCTGGGATCTCCCCAAATTATTGAGGATCAATGACGTCAGTTTGAGGACTAAGATATGTCTAATTCAGGCCATGGTTTCAAATGACTTGCTATGTGCCTGATATCTAAATAATGGATAAGGATAAAGAAGAATTCATGCCCTTGAGTTGTGGCATTGGAGAATTGTACTGAACATCTGACAGACTGCCAAAAGAATAAACAAATAGGTCTTGGAGAAAGTGCAGCCAGAGTGCTTCCAAGAGGCAACAATAAGACAATTTTGTCTGACATCCTTTGGACATGTTGTTATGAGAGGTTATTTCTTGGAAAGGGACTTCATGATAGGAATGTGAAGGATTGGAAAAGGGAAGGAATACTCTGAACTAGGTGGATTAACATAGTGACTATCACAATGGACTCTATTATGTCAGGAAGTGTGAGGATGGCAAAGGATAAGACAGTGTTTGTTGTTTGTTGTTGCTATTGGTTGTACTCGACTTGATGGCACCTAACAACAACAACAACAAGCAATAACAATCACTATTGATTGTGATGTAATTTTATTATTGTTTACTATTTTGGTGTGTCTGTGTTGAAAATTTTGTCCGTATCTTTTATCGAATTTTTTTTTGGTTGCAATGTTTGTGTTTTTACTGTTGAGTAGTTCCAATGTTTTATACACCTTAGAGAATAGATCTCTATTGAATATATTAATTTAGAAGATTGTTTAACAGTTTGTATACTATCTATCTATTCTTTTAATGAAAACTTATTATGAGAATAAACTTTTAATTT
>NW_006399759.1:14871739-14876535 GCF_000299155.1 Elephantulus edwardii | reverse complement strand
CCACTTTGAGTTATCTTTTGTATATAAAATAAGTTATGGGTCATGATTCATTTCTCTGCATGTAAATATTCAGTTTTGCCAGCATCATTTATTAAAGAGACTCTGCCCCACTGAACAGACTCTGACCTCTTGTCTAAAATCAATTATCCATAGATGACTGACTTTAATTAAGAATTTTCAATGCTAGTCCACTAGTCTGTCTGTCAGATTGTATGTTTTAATACTGGTATATCTAGTGTATGAGATATTGCTTTTTTTCTTTTTCTCGTGTATATCTTTGGCTATTTGGAGCTTGTTTGCTTTCTATCTAAAGCTGACTATTAGTTTTCTCAATTCAGTGAAGAATGTTGCTGGGATTTTTATTTGGGTTGCATTTTATCTAGATATACTTTTAGGTTGAATTGATGGTTTAATTATTTTAGCTTTCAACCATGAGCACACAAAGTCTTTCCATTTTTGTAAGTGTATCTTATTCTCTTTAGTTGCTGTTGTTAACATTAGGTGTTGTTGAGTTGAATACGACTCATAGCAACCCTATGAAAAGCCATCTTCACACTTCCTGACGCATCTATGGCATCAGTCACCTCATTGATCCACCTGGTCCAGAGTCGTCTTCTCCTTCCCCATCCCTCCTTGCTCTCAATCATCATGTCCCTCTTCCAGAAATAGCAGCCCATCCTAGCAACATGCCTGAAGTATGTGAAATGAAGCCTCATCATCCTTTCCTTTAAGGAGCACTCCAGCGGCACCCTCTCCAAGATCTACCCATTTGTTCTCTTGACATTCCATGGGATGTTCAGTGTAATTTTCATCATGTAGGTTTTTGTACAAACCTGATTTGGTTAATTTCTAGGAATGAGATTGTTTTCAGGCAATTGCAAATGGTACTGATTTCTTGATAATTAATCTTTTCCAGTACAGAGAACTAAACTGATTTTTTTATATTGCTTGTGTGTTCTGAAATGCTTATAAATTATTCTATTAGTCCCAGCAATATTGTGGAATTGTTAGAGTCATATATAAGAGTCTATCATTGGAAGAGTTTTACCTTTCCAAATTGAGTAACTTACATATCTTTCTCTTCTCTTATTGCTCTGGCTAGAGCAACCAGCAAAATGTTGATTTAAAGGAAGGTAATGGGCCTTTAATTTTTTTTTTCCCAATACCATCAATGTAGCTGCTACTTCCTCCATTTACAATGGCTCCTTTTAATTTGGTACTTCCTGGCATTTTTCAGTGTCAGTTCTTTTTGGTACAGTGATTCTGTGTATTTCCTCCATTTTCTTTTGATGCTTTCTGGGTCATTCAATATATTGTCCATAGCATCTTTCAATATTGTGACTCAAGACTTAAATTTGTTTTTCATTTCTTTTAGCTTGAAAAATGCAGAGCAAGTTCTTCCCTTTTTATTCTCCAATTCCAGCTCTACCCACATTCCTTCATAATACTTTGCTTTGTCTTCTCAAGCTGCCCTTTGAAATTTCTCTTCAGATCTTTTACTTCGACATATTTTCCTTTCACTTTGGCTTCTTGAAGTTCTAGCGCAATTTTCTGAGTCTCTTTAGACATCCATTACAGGTTTTACTTTCACCTGTTTTTTCTAATAGATCTTTTTCACATGGATGATATCCATATGTCATCCCATAGCTCATCTGGTCTTCGATAATTGGTGTTCAATGAGCCAAAATTATTCTTAAGATGATCTTAAAATTCAGATTGAATAGATTTAAGATCACATCTTGGTTCTCGTAGTTATGTTGTTGTTGTTGTTGTTATGTGTCATTGAGTTGCTTGCGACTCATAGCGACCTTATGTACAACAGCCCTAAACTCTGCTATGTCCTGTGCCAATTGCACTGTCTCCGACACTCCCATCCGATTATCCCAGTCACTGAATCAATCCACCTCATAGAGTGCCTTCCCCTCCTGCACCGTCCCTCCACCTTCCCAAGCATGATGTCCTTCTCCAAGGGCCGGTCTCTCCTCACAACATGTCCAAAGTATGTTAGACGGAGCCTCAGAATCCTTGCCTCCAAGGAGCCACCCGGTTTAACCTTTTCCAGGACGAATCTGTTTGTTTTCCTAGCAGTCCATGGTATTCTCAAAACTCTTCTCCAGAACCACAGCTCAAAGGCATCAATTCTCCTTCTAGTTTATATAATTTCATTATTGTGTTTAGTCTCTTCAAATATCATATACTTCATCTTTAGAATTCTTCAAGTTGTTGTGAGTTTTTAAAATTTGTCTATCTCTACAAGCATTTAGCTATTTCCCCTTCTATAAATATACATATTTATTTAATAACCTTGAATTTCCATTTAGAATTCTCTCTTTAATAGTATTTGTAAAAGTGGCCTGATAGTTGCTAATACTCAGAAATTCTGTCTGAGATGTCTCAATTCCTTTACATTCCTTTTCTTAGTTATAATTTGCATTTTAATTATACTTTATAAATTTAATTATAATTCTTTGCTAGCAATTCATTTCATTTAATATTTCTTAAATGTAAGCATTGTCTTATAGCCTTTATGTAATATTGCAGTCTTTTTCTTCATACTTTCAAAATTTCACTTTTTTTTAAAGTTTTTTATAGTACTATGCAGAGTTGATGTTTGATATTTTTATTTCTTCTGATTAAGATTTGTGTAGTTTCTAATACTTGCAGACTTATTTCTATGGAGATCTGGGGATTCACTTCCTCCCACTGAACATTAATTTGAAAAATTGGTTTTATATCTCTATTTTCATTATTCTTGAATTCTAATAATTCTAAAATGTTACCTAATTGAATTAACTTCCATATTTCCGTTTAGATTTATTTCTTTTCTCTTGTTTTTCTTAAGATTTTATTAGCTCAGGTATTTTTCTTCTAATTAATTTACTCTAATATCTATCTTTTTAACTGTATCTTTGTGCACTTTTTTTTTTAGGTTTTTTTCTTTTTCACCATAGGCAGGAATTTATCAGTTACTAGCATTAGTAGGACACATTTTACATCTTACTTCTGACTGGTGTTCTTTTCTGATTTGGCATTTGTAGAACTTATGCTCTTTTAAAGTTTTATTTCTTTTTTAATTTCAGACTTCTTTTTGGGGCGAGCTCTGGTGGCCTAGTGGCAAGAAGCTGCAACTACAGGCTCACAGGTGCACAGTTCAAATCCACCAGATGCTCTGCTGGAGAAGGAGGAATAATCTCCTCCTGTACCAGTCAGATCTGATTTGATGGTACACACACACACACACAAAAGAAATAATAAAAAAATGAAATAATAAAGTTTCTTTTTGGGAGTCTGTGTATGAATTTATTTTTTAATTGAGCAACTTAGTGACACAATCACCAAACTTTTGCCTGTCAATGCAAAGGTCTAGCCCCAAACCCACATATGCTCTGGAGTAGGAAGATATGGCATCCTGACTCCACAAAGATTCGGAAGCCTGGAAACCCCTGGGGTAGCTCTATTCTGCATCATAGAGTCAGCATGTTTCAGAATCTAAAGAGCAGTAATAGAGTTCTTATCTTGTTATGAGAGTCACTGAAAGGAACTTTGCTTTGGGGTTTTGTTATTGTTGTTTTTGTTACCATTGTTATTTAAAGTGGGGGCTTTTTCTGTTGGTTTTTGGTTTGTATTTTTTTTTAGGAGTTCTGGATGCCTGATCTCCTGTTGCAAATATAGGGATTCTCTATGTGTTACCTTAGTAAGCGTTCCTTCATAGGCTCTTCATTTGGTATCCAACTATGGGCAGGATTTTCCTTATATGTTGTCCATCTGACCAAGGTATACTTCTCCATGTACTAATCTTACAGTTTCTGTCCTAGTCTTCCATCTTGAACATCAGTAAAATTCAGCAGCAGTCTCTTGTACCCTCACAACCCTCCCAGTATGCCTGTCCTTGTATACTGCACAAACTCTCATGGCAAATCAGTGTTACTTTTAGAAACTAGTCTATAGCTTCCTCAGATCAATCCTTTATCCTTCCTCCCTACCCACTTGGTATTTTATCCAGTCTTTTTAAAAAAAAAAAGAAAAAGACTAGTAATGAGCAAGTGCTCTAGATGATAGCAGATAGTTTCTCTCTGCTCGTAAGCCATTCTCTAGTCTTTTTTAACATTACTTATGGACTGACTTGTACTCTCAATCTCTTCAGTTCTCATCCAGAGTTCTGTGCTTGTTTTATACAGTTGTTTCATTGGTAAGTTTCTGGTTAAGTTAATGGGAGTATCTCCCCACTTCAACATGCTCATTTGTCCTCCCAGAGAAGCTATACTTTCATTATACTCTGTAGAATTTTCTGCACTTCTAAAAATAGTTCTGAATTTCTATTTGCAAAGTAATTCTCACCTATGAGTTTTTCTGAAGTTTTATCAAACAGAAAAGCCTGTTTTTCTGCAACAGTCTCAAAGTAAGTTACAGACTGAGGCATGAAAAAGTGCTTAGAAATGTAAGAAATTCTTCCTACTTGAGTGTCTACAGTTTTCAAAAGAATTTTATGTTTTATGTCAGTAGGGTGATAGTAGTTATACTGTCACTGATGTAAAATGAATCACACTCTTCTATCCTTTTTTTTAAAATAAAGCCCTTAGTAAATAGGCACAAAAAGGAATAACAGGGAGGTTAAAACAAAGATTGAAAGGAAGTAAAGAGAAGAAAGCAAATATCCTTACAGATTAAATTCACAAATATTTATCCTTATGGTACACCTCTAACTCAATATTTATTTTTACATTATCTAAAGGCCTGTTTATAATATTTATATATAAAATGTAAGAACACAAAAATAATAAAATATATATACATAT
>NW_006399759.1:14870979-14871639 GCF_000299155.1 Elephantulus edwardii | reverse complement strand
TATTTGCTTCTTTCTCTTAGCTTTTGTCACTGTGCTTATAATACTGACCTGTCTTAAATTTTGCCCACTTATCCAATTAGATCTCTTACCTGTCTGCAGTTATTTAAATTTCTTTCTTAATAATTCTAAAATCTCATATATATTCAAGTCTAATTTTAATACTTATGTTGTCTCTACAATATTTTCTTTTACTTTGTAGGATGCTCTGATCTCACAGGTGCTTTGAGCAAAACCTTTAATGATCCAGGAAGCATCAAAAGAAAATGAAAGTAATATGAAGACATTGTACCAAAAGAATTGGCCGCCACTGAAATATTTCAAGAAATACCGTATGAACAAAAGCCAGTGCCAATGAAAGAAATGTAAGCTGTGTTGAAGACATTTGAAAAATATAAGGCCCCAGGAATTGATGGGAGACTAATTGATATATGTGACCTAACAGATTCAACCCTAGACATACAACCAGTTAATACTAGGACATTTGAAGGACAGATGACTGACTGGCAAACTGATTGGATGAGATTAATATTTTTCCTCATTCCCAGTTGTTGTTGTTGTTGTTATGTGCTGTCGAGTTGCCTGTGGCTCATAGCGACCCTATGTACAACAGCCCTAAACTCCGCTCTGTCCTGTGCCAATCGCACTGTCTCCGACACTCCC
>NW_006399759.1:14868656-14869193 GCF_000299155.1 Elephantulus edwardii | reverse complement strand
GAAAGAAAGAAAGAAAGAAAGAAAGAAAGAAAGAAAGAAAGAAAGAAAGAAAGAAAGAAAGAAAGAAAGAAAGAAAGAAAAGAGAGAGAGAGAGAGAGAAAGAAAGAAGAGAAAGAAAGAAGAAGAAGCAAGCAAGCAAAACAGGATAAATTAATTCTTTTTAAAGTGTATTTATATGCTGCAACAGTTACCTACCATTGACCTGACTATGGCTCACAGCAATCCTAAAGACAACAGATAAGAACTTTGCCCTATCCCGCACCATCCTTACAGTCTCTGTCATATCCACGTCCATTGTTACAGTCACTGTGTCAATCGATCTTTTTTCTAGATATGCTTCTTTTTCATGGAATCATAGAAGAAGCATTCAAATAATTATAGCAGCATTATTCACCATCACAAGAACATGGCAACAGCCCAACACAATCAAATGGATTGAAAAATTACTGTACATTCACACAATGAAATACTATGCAGCTCACAGGAGCAATGATTTTGTAAATTACTGCCTAACATGGGAAGGACTGTAGAGTATTA
>NW_006399759.1:14865695-14868556 GCF_000299155.1 Elephantulus edwardii | reverse complement strand
ATTATCAAACACCATCATTAACATCTATGAATTTTAAACGAAATAAAAATTTTGCTGAAGATAATCCAAAGACAAGTAGAACAGTACATAATCTGGGAACTGCCAGAAGTTAAAGTACAGTTTACAAGAGGCCACAACATCAGGGATATCATTGTTGTTGTTAGATGGATCCTGGTTGAAAACAAAGGATATTAGAAGAATATCTTTGTGTTTTATTGACTACACAAAGGCATTTCAGTGTGTGGATCATAACAAACAAGGCTAAAATTGAGAAGAACAGGAATTCCAGAACATTTAGTCCTCCCCACATGAAATCTATACATACACCAAGAAGATGTTGTCTGAACTGAGCAAGAGACCATCGTGTGGTTTAAAATCAGGTAGGATGTGAGTCGAGTCTCCATACCTATTCAAACTGCATGCTGAGCAAATGATTCATGAAGCCAGACTCTGTGAAGTGGAATGTAGCATAAGGATCAGAGGAAGATTTATCAGCAAACTGCATTATGACAAAACTTTACTTGCAAAAAGTGAGGCCGACTAGAAATACTTCTTCCAGAGGATCAAGTACTCTATCCTCAATATGGATTATTTCTCACTATCAAGAAAACAAAGGTGTTCACCACTGGACCATTTGTTAACATTATGATAGATGGAGAAAGGACTGATTTTGTCAAAGACTTAATCAATATCAACACCCTTGGTACCAACAGTAAGGAGAAAATTGCTTTGAGGTAGCCTGCTGTTAGCAAGGTCAATTATGTGAGTTTAAAGATTTAGGTACACTTAAATTAGGCCATAGTCTTTTCAGTCACTTGTTATGCATATGAGAGCTGCACAATGAGTAAGAATTGAAACCTTTGAGTTGTAGTGTTGGAGAAGAGTTTTGAATATCCCATCAACTGACAAAAAAGGAGGAAAAAGACACATCTTGGAAAAAGAGCAGCCAGAGTGCTCCTTGGAGGTGATAATGGTGAAGCTTAGAATCTCATTCTTTGGGCATGTTGCTAGTAGGGGCTATTCCTTAAAAAGGAACATTATACTTGGATAAGCCCCTTAATGAAATGGATTAATACATTGACTGCAGCAGTGAGCTCAAATGTATTAGAAATGATGAGGACAGTACAGGACAGGACAAGTTTCAGATCTGTTGTTTTTAGGTCCACTATGAGTCATACTCTTTCTAAGGCACTTAACAACTACAAGAAGTATATTTTGAAAATGGAGAATCAAATCATTCTTGAATTTAAATCCTGTAGTATGCTCTTTTCTGTATGAACTCTTCCGAGAGTATGCACAGGTATCATCTAAGCACAATTAAAATAATGCTCTGGAATTCTCATTCTTTTTAATGTTATCCATACTTTATTATGATTCACAAAGTTAAATTACTTTACATAGTAAATTAAACACAAGTAAAGATCCTTCTTGTATTTTTTGGCTGTAGCCAAGTTGTAGACAACTCAATGTCACATAACAACAACAAAATTATCCATCATACCACGGCCTCTTCTTAATTCAGTTTGAAATTCTAACTCTTTGTAATTAAAGTACTGTTCATTTTTTAGTAAACTTCAACAAGATTTTACTTGTGTGTGGAATACCATGGACTGCTAGGAAAACAAACAGATTCGTCCTGGAAAGGGTTAAGCCAGTCAGCTCCTTGGAGGCAAGGATTCTGAGGCTCTGTCTAACATACTTTGGACATGTTGTGAGGAGAGACCGGTCCTTGGAGAGGGACATCATGCTTGGGAGGGTGGAGGGACAGTACAGGAAGGGAAGGCCTTCTATGAGGTGGACTGATTCAGTGACTGGAGTAATCAGGATGGGAGTGTCAGAGAAAGTGCGATTGGCACAGGAGCAGAGTTTAGGGTTGTTGTACATACAGTCGCTATGAGTCGCAAGCGACTCGATGGCACATAACAACAACAACATGGCATTAATGATATTGTTCATTAATTTCCATACTCTACTGAAACATTAAAAAAAAGAATAGAAAGAACAGATACTTATCTCTTTTAGTTGACTTGTTTTTTTTTCAATTTCTTGGCTTAGGCTGGAGAATATATCCATGGTTGCATTTGTTTCCTGAAATATCTCAAGTGATATACCGTCAATTCCTGGGCCATTATTTTTTAACTGCTTCCTTAAGAGTAGCTTGGATTTATCCCTTCAATACCTTAACTGTCAATCAAATTATATTTCCTGAAATAGTTCAGTATGTTGTTGTTGCTGCTGTTATGTGCTGTCGAGTCGCTTGCCACTCCTAGTGACCCCTATGTACAACAACCTTAAACCCTGTTCTGTCGTGTGCCAATAGATGTCATCCCCTCTTGCATGGTCCCTCCACCCTCCCAAGCATGATGTCCCTCTCCAAGGAGTGGTTCCTCCTTACAAGTCCAAAGTATGTCAGACGAAGCCCTAGAATCCTTGCTTCCAAGGAGTAGCCTGGTTTAACCCTCTCCAGGCTGAATCTGTTTGTTTTCCTAGCAGTCCATAGTACTCTCAATACTCTTCTTCAGCACCACATCTCAAAGGCATCAATTCTCCTTCTACCCTCCCTAGTCATTGTCCAACTCTCTGATGCATAACAAGTGATTGCAAAGACCATGACCTGTATCAGACCCAACTTAGTCTCCAGAGTGACAACATTGCTCTTCAGTACTTTGGAGAGGTCCCTAATAGCAGACTTTTCCATTGCAATACATTTTCTTTTTATTTCCTGGCTACCGGTGCCAAGAGTATTGACCATGGAGCCAAGCAGTCTAAAGTTGTTAACAATCTCAATCTCTTCACCATCCATCCTGATGCTGCCAATTGGTCCTGTGGTGAGAATCTGTCTTCTTCACATTGAGCCTTAA
>NW_006399759.1:14863883-14865595 GCF_000299155.1 Elephantulus edwardii | reverse complement strand
CAATGAATGCCATACTATTTCTTCTCAATTTGTGGTTTCCATCATAGTAGAAAATTTGATAAAAATGGCCAATAATGATCCATCTCAGGTAAGTAACTAATGTTTGGAATTCCAGTATTTATGAATTTCATTTCATTTTTTACAACTTCCAATTATCCTAGTAGTGTGTTCCAATTTTTAATGAATATTAGAAGCTTTTTCTCCTCATTTTGATTCTGGTCACATTAGTGATGAAGGTTGAAAACTTTATTCTTTTTGCAAAATTGCAGTGGACTGTGGTTTGAGGAGGCAACTCTTCTCCAATCACATCTTGAGTGGCTTTCATCCTGAATGGCTCATCTTCTGACACTATTCCTCCGTTATCACAGGGTTTCAGTAGTCGGTTATTTCAGAAATGGATGGACAGTCCTACTTCATACTCTGTGTTTTTCTGGAAGCTTTACTGAAGCCTGTAGCATTATTGACTGCCTGTCATTTGAAATACTGGTGGCATAACCTCGAGCATCATAGTAACACAAAGCGCCGCGGTACACAACTGCCACCGTTGGACAAATGGACAGATGATTGATGGTGGTTTGATATAGAATAATTCACACAGATATCCAATGATATCTGTGGATTGAATTTGGAATAATTGACAATTTAACAATACTGAAGCCTTTGAACATAGAATAGCTCTTCTTGATTTTGTTCGCAATTATTTTTAGCTTTTCTCATCTATATAATGCAAATATTTTATTAAGTTTGCATCTATTTAATTTTTTTGAAGAGTGGTTAATGTAAAAATTATTATGTTTTTAATTTCAAATTTTTGTTGATATATGAGAAACATTTTACCTTTGTGCTTTAATCTTTTAAATCATCAGTTATTTATGTTAAAATGATTTCATAATTCCAATGAAAGTTTACAGAAATAATTGGTATTCCATTGAACCATTTAAGCATATTTTGGCTATGACATTGATTACAAATTCCACATTGTATCATCACTCTTTGCACTTCTTCTCTCTAGCTCTTTTTCCCTTTCAACCTCCTGTCTTCTCTTTTTCTTTTGTCATGGGTGGGAATGGCCTTTTCAGACAGCAAGTCCAGGTCTGAGAAGTCTCATCATTTTAATTTTTAAGGAGGCTTTTGGCTGTACTTCTTTCATGAGAGAGATTCTTGTTCTTCTGGGAAACCAAGACATATTCAATATTCTTTGGCAAATCCATACTTTGCGGGTATCAATTATTTTTCAGTCTTCTGTATTCATTGTCCACCTTTTGGTGCATATGTTGTTGTTGTTGTTATTGTATACTTGTTAGGTGTCATCAGGTTGAGTACAACTCTGCAACCCTATGTATAACAGATCTGAATCCTGTGCCATCCTCACCATCTCTGATACGATTGAGCCCACAGGTGTAGTTACCATGTCAACTGGGTTTCCTAGGTTTTTTTTGCTGACCTTCTATCCTTTCAAGTATGATATCCCTTTCCAAAGAATACTCGGTTCTACCGTATGAGGTTACTAGAAAGAAAAAGATTGGGTCTGTTACATCTCAGTCCTCAAAGTAACAACTTTCTTCATTGTCAGATTGTTTGTTGATGTTGTTGTTATGTGCCATCAAGTCACTTGCAACTCATAGCCACCCTATGTAAAACAACCCTAAACCCTACAAATCTGGTACCAATCTTATTGTCTCTGACACACCTACCCTCAATATCCCATTCAC
>NW_006399759.1:14842031-14855390 GCF_000299155.1 Elephantulus edwardii | reverse complement strand
CCATTCTTCTCAGAGTCAGCCACAGCTTGTTATGATCCACACAGTTAAACGCCTTTGTATAACCAATGAAATACAGACATACATTCTTCTGGTATTCACTGCTTTCAGCTAAGATTCGTCTAACATTAGCTACAATATCCCTAGTACCACGACCCCTTCTAAACCCAGCCTGGATTTCTGGAAGTTCTCTGCTGATGTGCTGTTCCAGTCGTTTTTGGATAATCTTCAGTAGAATCTTGCTTGCACGTGACATCAGTGAAATTGTTCTATAGTTTCCACACTCTGTTGGGTCACCCTTCTTTGGGACGGGATCAAATCTCTCCCAGTCGGTTGGCCAAGTGGTTGTTCTCCAGATTTCTTGACACAACCTGGCGAGCACATCCAGGGCAGCATCATTTAGCTGAAAAACGTCAGTTGGTATACCATATATTCCAAGGGCCTTATTTTTTGTTATTTGCTTCAAAGCAGCTTGAACTTCTTCCTTCATCACCATAGGCTCTTGCTCATATGTTATTTCATTAAGTTCTTCTTTATCTGCCAATTTCTTTTGGTACAGTGACTCAGTATATTCTTTCCATCTTTTAATACTTCCTGGATCATTTAATATTCTGCCTTAACCACCCTTGATTATCGAAACTCGAGGTTTGAATTTGTTCTTCAGTTCCTTGAGTTTAAGAAATGCTGAACGAGTTTGGCCCTTTTGATTTTCCGACTCCAGCTCCTTGCATCCGGATTAGTATATACCAATCCTTTTTGGTATGATACTCTGTGTACCCTTACATCTTATTATTTTTTTTTAATACTGAAATTTATTTTCTTCATTTATGTTCATTGTGTTTTATACAGTCGTTCATATAAGTTGAATTCATTCATGTATGATGTGTATGATACAAAAATTCATATACATTGTGTTTTATATAATTATTTACTGTTGATCTATGCCTATTTTCTCTCTGCTTCTTTAAGTCCCTGTTGCACTCTTCCTATTCTTTCACCCCTTCATTTTCCCACCACACTCCAGTAGACTAGTGATTCTCCCCTCACTTTTTCCACTCTGTTTCTCTACTTCTCCTCATTTTGATTATTTATACATATTGTGCAGTTGTCCTCCTATTTACATAATAGTGGTGTTATGTAGTATTTTTTGTGGCTTTTTGATAGAGTTATTTCACTTAACCTGATGCCTTGTAGACTCTCCCAGGTTGTGTCATGTTTTACAAATAATTTGTTGTTGTTTAGTACTATATTATAGTCCTTTGTGGGAATATATCACAACTTCTTTACCCATTCATTTAATGAACATTTGGATTGTTTCCATTTTCTTGCTATTATAATAACATTGACGTGAGCATGTTGTTGTTTATTGCCATTGAATTGAGCATGACTCATAGCGACTCTACTAACCAAAGACCTGAAGCCTTTCTTTCTATAACTTTCATCATTTGTCCAGGTTCATAGTTTCCAGAGGCATGTTGTTTAGGAAGTGGATGCCACTCCTACTTCCAAACCTGTCTTAAACTGGGAGCTCCACCAAACATTGTCTACCGTAGATAGTCGTTATGCCATTAGACCCCCAGTTATGCAAAGGTCAACTTCACAGCAAAAACCAGATTGACTTAATATAGCAAACTGACAGAAGAGTGCTATACAATGTAGAAGAATGTTCCTCTAAAATAATAACACTAGGCCCTTGGGCCCAAATGACATTTAAATACAAGGGTCTGTCTCTCTCTCTTTCTCACTCTCTTTATATATACACACACAAAAAGGGCCTGGATCCTTTCTATAACTATCATTATTTTTCCAATTCAACACTTGCCAGAGGCACTTGGTTTAGGAAGTGGATGTGACTCCTGCTTCCAAGCCTGAATCAGTCTGGGAACTCCTCCAAACACTGTCCATGATGGGTAGCCTATTACGGTGTTTGACACACCTATGGCACAGTTGTCCATCATCACAGCAACTCTAAGTTACTTCAGTAGAGCAAATAGACAGATCATTACTGTGCCAATTAAAAGAATGTTCGTCCCTCAAGCCCTATGACATTTTTAAATACTGGCATGCCCAAAAGCTGGTGAACTAAGAGCCAGAGACCCCCAATTAATCTGGCAAGTCCCATCCACTGACACCCACTTGGGGACAAAAATAAAGCCACAAGAGCCCAGAGTGCTCCATACCTGTCCCTCCTCAAGAAGTGAGATGCCATTATATCATCCAGCGTAAAAACCAATTCACAACACAATAATCATCAATAGCTATGAATGTAGGGGTGCATATTTTTGTTCATATCTCAGCTTTGGTTTCCTTAAGCGTATATTCCCAGCCATGAAATAACTGGGTCACGTGAGATTTCTATGTTCACATTTTTTAATAAATGCCAAACTGCCTGATAGAGTAGTATTACTATTTTACAATCCTACCAGCAATTCATTAGAATTCCGATGTATTCTTTTCAACATTTTTTGTTTGCTACCCTGATGAACTTTGCTACTGCTGCTGAGGTGAAATGATATTTAAGTGTTGTTTTGATTTGCATCTGTGTGATTACCTGTGATTTTGAACATTTTTTTCATGTGTTAGTTGGCCTTCCAAATGTGCTCCTTAGTGAAGGGACTTTTCATATCTCTTCCATATTTTGTGATTGTGAAATTAGTCTTTTTCTTGTGGAGGTCTTGTAGTATTTTGCAAAATTTAGCTATGAGGTTTGTCTCTGAACTGTTACTGTCAACTTTTTTTCCTAATCTTTGGGCTCTATTGTCAATACATTGGAAAAGCTTTTGATGCATACAGAGACTTAATTTTTGGAAGATTCCATTGATCAGTTTATCTTCTCCTGATTGCACTTTTTTTTTCTTTGCAAGTCTATTCATAAACTAGGGTTTACAAGTCTGTTCCTAGTGGTAAGACGCTGCACTACAATCTCAGAGGTACACGGTGCAAATCTACCAGATGTTCTGCTGGAGGAGGAACAATCTCCTCCTGTATCAGTCAGATCTGATCTGATGGTACACACAAAAAATAATGAAATAAAATTGTTTTTTTCCTAATGAAGTTTATTGCTTTTGGTTTTACTGCCAGTTCTCTGAAGCATTATGAGTTGATTTTTGTACAGGAATTGAGATGTGTAAAATGGTTTCAGTTTTCTGCAGGTAGATATCCTGTTTGGCCATCATCATTTATTAAAGAACCTGTTGTTTTTCTTATTACTAAGTTTTGCTTCCTTGTGAAGTATTGGCTGCAGATAGGTCAATTGACTTCTGGGTCCTTGGTTCAGTTCTACAGGTCTATGGGTCTGTCCTTGCCATGCCAATGCTATGCTGTTTTGATTACTACAGATGTGTAATAGTTTTAAGATCAGGGATTTTGATGTCTCCTACAATATTTATATTATTTGAAAAAAATGTTTATTCAGGATCTCTTTTCTTTCCAAATAAACCTGTTAATGCCTTTTCTGTCCCTTTGAAATATAAGTTTTATATCTGTATTGGGATAGTGTTGAACATGTCCATTGCTTTTGGTAAGATTATCATTTTTACAATGTTGAATCTTCTAAATTATGAACAAAGACTAGTTTCCATTTAATTAGCTGTTATTATTTCTTGTAGTTGTGTTTTGAAGTTTTCCACATAAAAGTTTTTTGTATCTCAAGTTTTGCCTAGGTATTTCATCTTGAGGTTGGCTCTTGTAAATGGCCTTTCTAGTTTCCTTTTTCATGTTTACTTTGTTGCTTTGGAGAAATCTAACTGATTTTTGCATGCTGATCTTGCATCCTACTACTCTACCAAATTTCTCTACTACATCTAATAGGATTTTTATTGCTGTGTCTTTGAGGTTTTCTGAGTATACAATAATATAATCTGCATATAGTGATACTTTAACCAACTATTTGCCAATTTATGTGTTTTTATTTCCATCTCTTGTATTATTGTCCTAGCTAGTACTGTTAGCACAATACTGAATAGGAGTGGTGATAGTGTCATTAATGGGAAAATAAGGAAATAGAGCTTTAAAGCAATTATTTAAGCTTTTCTGCCTTGGATTTAGACTTTGTTCAGTACTTTTTATAGCTGAAGACATTCGAATACTGATTTTTCTATAATGTATCCATTTAAGTATGTTTGTAGTTTTCGGTGTTTTCCTCACCCCCCCCCCTTTTTAAAATAGGGCAGTAATTTCAACTTTTATCCTGAATGTTGTTAACATAGGCATCCTGCGTGTGTGTGACAGTGAGGTGCAGGGTTAGAGGAAAGGTTCTACAAACCTGTGATTTTGTCTCAGTTTTTTAACACGTCTATTATCTTAGTCTGTGACCTTCACAAATATTTCTCAGCCAAGACAAGAAGGCTAGAGGTTGCTGAAACTGGGTATTTCTTTTCTTCAAGGGCAGAAAAGCTCTAATAAAATAGTTTTCCTTAAAGGAAATACTCTGTTTAAAAAGCTCAAAGACTGGTGAACAGGATTATTTTTCCTTTACTTAAAAATTTTCTCTTCCCCTCCCGTTGGCAAAACTTGAATGGACAACAATCAGGAGAAAATCCATTTTTCACTACTATAAGGGTATTTGTAGGTTTAGGGATAAGGACTGCTTGCTGGATAACTTAAGAGTTTTTTTAACGATCAAACTTATCAAAAGTCACCTTCACAAATTTGTCTCAATTACTATTTTACAAAGAGCTTTCTAGTTACTCTCTCAAGCAGCTTCTGCTCCAAACAAGCTAAGATTTACTGTGTTTTGATATCTTTACAATTTCAAAATGGTTATCCAGTGACCTCAATTTTCTGATAGGTCTAATAAAAGTCATCGATTTTTAGTACATTTCGTTTAGCTCTTATTAGGAGAATGTAATGACAAATTCCAAGCTTTTTAAATGTCAGACTTATGTTGACTTTTTCACCCTCACTTTTAAATATAATTGTTAATGAATTCATTCGAAACTACTCTATCGTGTTAAAAATATATTTAAATACACAAGCTTGTTTCTGGAATCATTGAGAATAAGCTTTTTATTTTTAAAACTAACAGAAATTTATGATTTTCACTCCAACTTTCCTTTGGTGATGGATTATTTATAAACTTTTTTTTTGGACTGTATTTGGCTATTTTATACATAATTTTGAAAGAGATGTCTTTTGTAAAATGTTATTTCTTTGAAATTCTCTAAGAAAACTTTTAGTTATATTTTAATGTCTAAATTGATTTTTTAGGATCTTTTAAAATATGCTTCTGAAGAAATAAATTTAAACATTCCAGTTCAGTTACTGAATATACTGAAATGTCTCACAAAACCCCTTATGTCAGTACCAAAAAATGTCTCACACAAATAGTTGACTCTATGTGTGACTTAAACTTGGAGGTTAATCTCCAGATACTCTACAAACTGAATTTAGACCTAGACTCCATCTCCTTACTGTATGCTGCTCTAAAACTTACTCTTCCTTAGTATTTAATTGCTAACTTCTAACATTTTCAGAAAAGGTATTTGAGCCATGTGACCTCAATTTTTATTCACTCAGCATTTCTCTAACTGAAAGAACAGAAAAACAAATTCATGCCTTGTGCTACAATACTGAAAGATGCTATAGGAAAAAATCTTGAATGATCTAAGAATCATTGAAAGAAGATTCAAGGGATGCACAGAGTCATTGTATCAAAAAGAATTAGTTGATGCTAATATATTTCAGGAAGTAAAATGAACAATAGCTTCTGGTAATGAAGGATGACATTAAAATGGCACTGAAGGCATTTGTAAAAAATAAGGCACCAGAAACTGATAGAATAATAATTGTCGTGTTTTAGCTAACAGAGATAGCCCTGAATGTGCTCACTAGCTTATGCCAGGAAATTTGGAGGAGAGCTTCCCTCATTCTCAAGAATGATGATTCAATAGACTGTGGAAATTATAGAAAAATATCATTAATATCACACACAAGCAAAACATTGCTGAAGATCATCCAAAACCAATGAGAACAGTACACTTAAAGGGAACTGTCATAAGTTCTAGTAGGCTTTAAGATAGGCTGTGGCACCAGGAATTCTTTGACATTTATGTTTTATTGATTATGCAAAGACTGTGTTAATCATAGCAAATTACGGCTAACATTGAGAAGAAGTGGTATCCCAAACACTTAATTGTGCCTAGGAGAAACCTATACCTATATTAAAAAGCTGTTTTCGAAAAAAGAGTTGGGGAGTTCTACATGGTTTAAATTCAGAATGGTGTGTGCCATGGAAATATCCTTTCTCCCTACCTATTAAATATGTATACTGAGGAAATAATTCATGAAGCTGGAGTCCCTGAAGAGAAGTGTAGCATTAGAATTGGAGGAAAACTCATCAATAGAGTACATTATGCAGATGACACAATACTGCTTGCTGAAAGTAAGAGGGATAAGAAACTCTTGTTGTAGAAGATCCAGAACTACAAACTTTGGTACGGATTACATTTCAACATCAAGAAAACAAAGGTCCCCCTCATAGAACCATCAGTCAACATCATGATCAACAGTGATAGGATTGAAACTTTCAGTGATTTAATCTTATTTTTATCAAGAATCAACACCCTTGGCACTACCAGACAGGAAATTAGGTGACATATTACATTGGGCAAGTCTACTGTCAGAAACTTCTTAAATTCTGAAGAGCAAGGCTGTCAATTTGAAGATTTAAGGAGTACCTAATCCACATCATAGTATTCTCAGTTTCTTGCTTTGCAGAGAGCTAAACAATGAATAATGATATTAGATGAATTGATGCCTTTGAGTTGTAGTGGCAGAGAATCGCCTAGCTCAGGTGTTTCCTGGAATCAAAGATGGTGAAAATTCATTTCTCCTACTTTGGACATGTGGTTAGGTGAAGCTGTTCCTTGGAAAGGTACATCATGCTTGGAAAGATGGAGGTTCTGCAAAAGAGAGGAAGACTCCCCCTCCACCCAAGAAGATGTATTGACACATGATGCAAGCAAATGGGTCTGAATGTATCTGACATGGTAAGGATAGCACAGGATATGGCAGAGTTCACATTGCCTTTTCATAGAGCCACTATTAATTGTACTTGACTCGACAGTACCTAACAACAAAAACAATAATAACATGCAAAAAGTATGGAAGGCAAAGCTTCATCATCCAAGGAACACTATGACTAAATTTTCTCTGTGATATGTAGATGATGATTATTTAGCTCTGTTATTCAGAATCTGACAGAAAGATTGATCTATAGCTTTGTTTTCAACACAGAGTTTAATGATTTTATTTTTTTCCCCTCATTTAAAGACAGAATATCTGAATCTTATTTTATAAATTTCTGGTATGGTAATTAAATTTGAAATAAATATTCACTACAACTGTAATTTGGGACATGTACGATAATACCTAAAAAGTTATCTCTCTAATTTAAGTAAGAGGAGGGGATTGCATTATATTTTATCTGCAATACCATAGAACATTTATTCTAATTTTATAATACTAACTTACAATATTTTCTTGGAATAGTTCACTGAAACTGCATATTCAACTGCTTCTCCCGGGGTTAATATTTTTTTTCTTTAACATTTTATCACCAAATACATTTAAGAAGAAAAGAAATTACAACCAGACTTGTTTGTATCTGCTGAGAGTAATAATCAGAAAGAATGACAATTTACATATTGATAACAATGTAGGAATTTTATGGCATTACTTTGGAATCAGAACCTAGTCTCCGTTCACCCCTCAGTTGTTTTTGGGGGGACTGTAAATTGCTTTGGAGCAGACCGCTTATCTTTCTCCCAATGAGTCAGTGGTGGATTTGAACTCCTAGACAGGTGCTGCATTTGGGTAGCAGCAAAACTCCCTGTGGACTTTGCTAGAAGAACCTCTTTATATAGTGAGTAGATATTTATCTTCTTGTCAGTCCTAGAAGTCTGAAGATACCCTGCTAACTCGGTAACAAGGCCATGAGTCTGTGGACTGACCTGGGGCCTTGGAGTCTCCCTCTATTCTAGGAGTTGGCTGGCTAGCTAGCACCTTGATGGCAGTCTCCTCTTGATGGCAGTCAAGTAAGGGAAGTTTCTGGGGTTGTGTTTGTTGTGTGTTATTGTTCTTTATTCCCCCCTCAAAAGTGGGTAGCCCTTCTGCCTTAGATTAAGGGTGTAGGCCTGCTCGACGGTATAGCTTTAAAGTTCTATAGGGCCGCAGGCCAAATTTGTTAATTTTTTTTTTTTTTAATTTTCTTTGCACTTTTCTCCCCGCCCACCCTTCCTCACCAGTTCGCTCCCCTCTCCAAAGAGAAAAAGAAATAAAAATTTCTTTCATTGGTATATGAATGAATATTCTTTAAAAGACACAACAATCATTTGTCTATTTGCTGTACTGAACAACTTGGAGCTGTTGTGATGCTGGACACTGTTTCATTGTGTCAAATACCATAACGGTTACCCATTATGTACGATGCTTGGATGAGCTTCTAGACTGATTCATGTTCGGAAGCAGCAGTGGAATCCACTTCCTAAGCTATATGCCTCTGGAAATTCTAAAAACTCTCATATAAATGTACAGAAATGATATAAATTATAGAACAAAGTTCAGGTCTTTGTGCAAAGCTTATTCCAAGTCATATTAGACTTGACAATACTTAACCACTTCTAATGAGACTAGTGCTGTTATATCTGGAGGGACATTCTTCCGCTTTTCTCATCACTTTTTGTCAATGTGCTGTATAAAGTAACCTGGGTTTGCTGTGATACTGAACCTTGTGCCATGGGGATATCAAATACCATAATGGTTTCCCATTGTGGACAGTGTTTGGTAGAGCTTACAGTTGTAAAATAGGTTTGGAAGGAGGAGTGGCATCCATTTCCTAAACCACATGCCTCTGGAAACTCTGTGAACTTGGAGAAACAATGATAGCTATGGAAAGGCAGTAGATCTTTTGTTCAATAGAGTCACTATGGGTTGAATTCAGCTTGACAGTAATCAGCAACGACAGCAACATTCTGATAATGTGTGTGGTGTTGTAGATTTAATTTTTGAACGCAAATCCTCATGACTTCCCTTTTCACAATATGAAAAGAAAATCCTCCCTGTGCCTTTGATATTTTCATTAAGACAGTTGTCAGCAAGTAAACAGAAACATGTTGTGTTTTGGTCAGTGGAATGTTATAGGATATGATGTCAACAGATACTTGAAATGTGTATTTGTAGTGAGTTTCTTCTCTTGTATTTGTTTTACTGTTAAGCTAGTAACATGACATAGATTGTCCACTAATATGTCCAAACAGACTATGATCTAAAGTAGTAAGTGTTTCTCATATAGGTCTACTTTAGTAGTTAGAGTTGGTTAGTATTAACTAATAGAAGACCAACATAATTTTTTAGGAAATTGTATTTACCAAACACCACTGGCCTACTTTAAAAGTCTGAGATTATTCAAGTTTTAAGTGTATTTTGACACTCAATTTTCAATAGAAATAAAATGAGGTTGGAAGTATGCTTATCCACTAAAGACAACATATTCTCTACCTCTTCAGTAGTGGCTCAGTAAAATGATAGGGACAAATTCTTATGGGAAGTAGGGTCAATAAATATAAAACACATTAACTCTAGCATTTCTCCAAGTAAACAGAATTATAGCACAATAAAAACAAACAAAACAAAAAACCTTTGCACCTCTATGTGGTTTCAAATTTTGCGTAAACATGTAAACCATGAAAGTGCTGGGCTATACTAATAGAAAATTTGGCAGCTCAAGTCCACAGAGAGAGATATTGAAACAGAAAAACAACTAGTTACATTAGAAAAATATCAGCATTGAAAATGCTATAAACACAGCCTACTCTTGCTTCCACGAGGACTACAGTCAAGGCCAACCATCTTTTGTTTTAGAAGTTTCACATCTTTCCTCTTTGCAATGGGAGTATTTATTATGGTTATGTTCCCTTGTCTACTACTGTATAGTTTAACTGCATCTTCAATTGCACTTCTATTTTAAGTTTATAGATTCCTGTACTTCTCTTTTATTACTGAGATAAAGAATATTCAAGGGTAGGCTAGGAGAAAATTCTAGTGTAACTTTTATAAATTATTTGCACATCTGGTAAAGAACTTGTGTGTCTCCATCTTTAGTGACCTGTTGGCATTTTGAGTATGTTCTATTCTCTCTAAATAAAATTATTTCCTGTGGCATAGTAGGAAAATTCTCTTTTCTGTTTTAGCCTTGTCCATACTTTGACTTCTCTATTTCTTAAAGCACATTTAGTACTGGTTTTATTAACTTATTTAAAAATTAGGTAACTAAACTTTCTCAAAAATAGAGACTACTGGTGGCTTAAGAGTCTCTAAAGAGATGTAATGTTAACTCAAAGGAGATGCCTCTCCAGCAGTTCCAATTGCTCAGTAGCTCTGTGGGGGAATAATGAACTATCTATCTCAATTCTATTTACAGCCTCAGAAACCCAACAGAGTCGCATATGGGTTGGTTTCTACTCTTCAGTCATGAGTGAGCATGATCCCAAAAGAAAATGACTTAAGAGTGATTTTTTAATAAATTAATTTGACTTAAAAATTGTTTAAAGCTCTCATATATCAGTGTTACTACATAAATCAAATTTATCTATTTAGAATATTTTATAGCCACTATGTTTTTTTTCAATACTTATTAGGCACCATCAAATTGACCCTATGAACAACAGATTGAAATCTTGCTCTATCCTGTACTATATTCATGAGATCACTACCATGCTCAAGCATATTGCTATCATTGTGTCAATTTTCCTTCTTGAGAGGCTTCTTTTTTTTTTGATGACCATCTATTTTGTCTTTTTCAAGGACTGGTGTGTCCTAGCAACATGCCCATACATGCTAGACAAAGTCTCATCACTATTGTCTCTAAGGAGGAACTTGTTTGCACTGTATCCAACCAAAGTCTTTTAGCAGTCATAGGTTATTCAATCACCTTCACTGCAACTATAATTCTAAGGCATATTGTAGTCTTCATTTTTTCTTATTCATTGCTAACTTTCACATCAATACAAAGCTTTGGAAAATATCGTGACTTGCATCGGGTACACTTTAATTTTTAAACTGGCATACTTGATGTTTAGCACGTTAAAGATGTTCTTCATTTTCTGAATACAATAAATACTACTTTAGATATCTTTATTGCTGCTATGATTATTGATTGTGGATCCAAGCAAAATTAAATAACTGACAGTTTTTATCTTATCTCCATCTGTCATGTCTTTAAGGACTGCAGCCTTCAATATGGATTGAGGCTCAAAATCTTTAAAACAAAGATTATCACTGCTGGGCCAACTGGCAGCAATTTGCTTGGCTCTACAGTCAACACTCTTCGCACCAGCATCCAATATGTATTGTGATTGGAAAGTCTGCTGTTAGGGACATCTCCAAAATACTGAAGAGGAATGGTGTCACTCTGGAGACTAAGGTGGGCCTGATACATGATCTTTGCAATCATTTGCTGTATTGCAGAGAATTGGACAATGACTAGGGAGGATAAAATGAGAATTGATGCCTTTGACCTGTGGTGCTGGAGAAGAGTATTGAATATACCATGGACTGCTAAAAAAATCAAATAGGTTCATCTTGGAGAAGGTTAAACCAGGCTGCTTCTTGGAGACAAGGATTCTGAAGCTTTGTCTGACATACTTTGGAAATGTTGCAAGGGGGTACCAGTCCTTGGAGAAAGTCATCATGCTTGGGAGGGTAGAGGGACAGCGCAGGAGAGGAAGACCCTCTTTGAGGTGAATTGATTCAGGGACTGGGATAATAGGGGTAGGTGTGTTTGAGACAGAGATTGGCACAGGACACAGCAGGGTTTCTGGCTATTGTACATAGGGTAACTATGAGACGTAGGCAACTTGATGGACATAACAACCACAACAACTTATATATTGTTTGGGTATGAAGAAAGGATACAAACCTGTTACACATGTTTCCTGGTTTTTCAAACATACTTCTCTCCTTATTCTGTCCAACCAAACAACTGCATCTTGATCTATTTATAAGTTTCATATGAGCACAAATAATTGTCCTGAGACTGTTATTCTTCACAATGTTATCTATAATTAATTAAAATCCACACAGTTGCATGTCTTTTCATAAATAAACATCTTTCTGGTATTCTCTGCTTTCAGTTAAGGTCCATCTGATATCAGTATTAATATCTATCATACTACTGTCCACTGTGAATCCAGCCAGCATGAATTTCTAGCAATTCCTTGATGCATTATATTCTAGCCGTTAAAAAAAAATCTTCAGTAGTATTTCTCTTGCATTTGGTATGAATGAAATTCTTAATTTATAACTTAATTTCATATTGCGATGGGAAAGTCTGCTGGTAGGGAAATCTCCAAAGTACTGAAGAGCAACAGTGTTTCTCAGGAGACTAAGGTGCGTCTGATACAGTCCATGGTCTTTGCAATCATATGTCATGCATCAGAGAGTTGGACAATGACTAGGGAGGATAGAAGGAGAATTGATGCCTTTGAGCTTTGGTGTTGGAAAAGAGTTTTGAGGGTACCATGGACTGCTAGGAAAGCAAACATATTCATCTTGGAGAGGGTTGAACCGGGCTGTTCTTTGGAGGCAAGGATTCTGAGGCTTCATCTGACATACTTTGGTCATGTTGTAAGGAGAGATTGGTCCTTAGAGAAGGACATCATGCTTGGGAGGATGGAGGGCAGGCGCAGGAGGGGAAGGCTCTCTAGAAGACGGATTGATTCGGTGACTGGGGTAAACGGGATGAGTGTCTCAGAGACAATGAGATTGGCACAGGACAGAACAGAGTTCAAGGCTGTTGTACATAGGGTCACTATGAGCCGCAAGTGATTCGACGGCACTTAACAACAACAATTTCTGTGTTGGATTATCTATAAATAATTGATCATTAATAAATAGGATCAAGTTTAAAACCAGGTTGCTCCTTGGACACAAGGATTCTGAGGCTCTGTCTGACATACTTTGGACATGTTGCAAGGACAGACCAGTCCTTGGAGAGGAATATCATGCTTGGAAGGGTGGAGGGACAGCATAAGAGAGGAAGACTCTTGATGAGATGGATTGATTCAGTGTCTGGGGTAATGGGAGTAGGTGTGTCAGAGACAATGAAGTTGGCTCAAGATAGAGCAGGATTCAGAGCTGTTGTACATAGGGTTGCAAGCGACTCCACAACACATAACAACAACAACACAGGTTAAAATGATATATGATCAGTAGGGAAAACAACCGTCCTTGCTGACACTGAGGAAGATCTGAAGCACTTGCTATAAAAGAAGACCCTGGAGGACATTATGCTGAGTGTGGTATCTCAGTCACAAAGGGACAAATGCTATATGGTGCCACTGTTGTAGAATGAGGCTGGCATTG
>NW_006399759.1:14832301-14841581 GCF_000299155.1 Elephantulus edwardii | reverse complement strand
AAAAAAAAAAGAAGAAGGACTATAATCTTCAATATAGTTCAAGTCTTAACATCAAGAAGACAAAGATTTTCACCACTGAGCCAACTGGCCACACCATGATAGATGGGGAAGAGATCGAGATTTTTAACAAATTCATCTAGCTTGGCTCCACAATCCACATTTTGGCACCCACAGTCAGGAAATCAAAAGACGAATTGCATTGGGAAAATCTTTTGTCAGGGACTTCTCTAGCGTGCTGAAAAGCAACGATATCAGTCTACACACTAAGCTATACCTAATCCAGGACTTGGTCTTCACAGCTATTTGTTAGGCTTCAGAGAGCTGGACAATGACTAAGGATGACTGAAGAAGAATCTATGCTTTTGAGCTGTGGTGCTGTAGAAGAGTTTTAAACATACCGTGGACCACCAAGAGAACAAATCAGTCTGCCATGGAATGGGTGAAACCAAATTTCTCCTTGCAGGCCAGGATTTTGTAGCTCCATCCCACATATTTTGGGCTCGTGACTAGGAGGGATCAGTCTTTGAAGAAGGCCATCATGCTTGGAAGGGTGGAGGGACAGCTCAGGAGAGGAAGATCTCAGATTAGATGAATAGACATGATAACAGGGGCAATGAGGATTAGGTATGTAGGAGTCAGTGAGACTGACTCAAGATAGGGTAGGGTTCAGAGCTGTTGTATATAAGGTTGCTATTTGTTGCAGGTGACTGGACTACACATAACAAAATGTGAAGCAAAAGTTCATTTAGAATAAACATCATTAACTATATTACTTGTTGTTGTTGTCATTATGAATCTTTGAGTTAATTTCAACTCATGACATTCTATGTACAATAGAATGAAGCATGGCATGGTTTTGTGCCACACTTATAATTACTATGTTTGAGTTAGTTGTTGCAGGGACTGTATAAATCCATGTTGTCATGCATGACATTGTCTTTTTCCACGGACCTTCTACTTACCTTTAAAGATATCTTTCTCCAGGGAATGATGATTCCTGATAACATATTCAAAGTATGTAAAATCATACTTGCTTCTAATTATCATTGATATGGGTGTGAAATTAATTAATACAGTTCTGCTAGTCATAACTTGTCATTTCAGGGTAGCTCCAGTACAATAGCTATTAGCAAGGCTGTATTTTTTATAATATTAATCTTGCCTCTTTGTTTCTAATTTTTGTACTTCAATCACCAATTTTATACTCACATTTTTAACAGTTTGATCAATTTGATGGAAACCTTCAATTTCTTTATTGTAACTTTTAGTAGTTGTATAAGTTTGAATAATACTCATACTACACAATCAAACATACAATCAAGATGCATTGATAATAAAGGGTGACTGGAATGCAAAAGTTGGGAACAGAGAAGAAGATTCAGTAGTTGGAAAAGATGGACTTGGTGACAGAAATGGAGCTGGGGAGATTGAATGATTGAATTTTGCACAACCAATGACTTACTCGCAGCAAATACAGTTTTCAAGAGACATAAACACAGGTTATATACATGGATTTCACCTGATGGTATGCATAGGAATCAGATAGATTACCTCTGTGGAAAGAACTGCTGGTGAAGCCCAATATCAGCTGTGAAAACTAGGCCAGGAGCTGATTGTGGAACAGACAATCAACTACTCATGTGCAAATTCAAACTGAAGCTGAGAAAAATTAAACCGAATCCATGGGAACCAAAATATGACTTTGAGTCTATCCCACCTGAATTTCAGAACCATCTCAGGAACAGGTTTGAGGCCTTGAACACTAATGAGTAAAGACCAGATGAGTTGTGGGAGGATGTTAAATGTATCATCCAGGAGGAGTGCAAACAGTCATTGCAAAGATGGAGGAGGAAGAAACAACCAAAATGGATGTCAGAAGAGACTCTGAATATTGTACTGGAGCGCAGAGAAGCCAAAGAAGAAGGAAGGATTTGAGAAACTAAAGAGCTGAATAGAAGATTTCAAAAAGATGATAAAGTAAAATATTAAAATGAAATGTGCAAGGAGTTGGAGTCAGAAAATCAAAAGGGCTTAACTCGCTGAGCATTTCTTAAGTTCAAGGAACTGAAGAACAAATTCAAACCTCAAATTGTTATAATCAAGGATGCTTTAAGCAGAATATTAAACGATCCAGGAAGTGTTAAAAGAAGATAAAAAGATGAGGGAGTGAATAATTTAAAAGCGATGTATGATAGGGTATTATGGTTATCACAAGAGTCCACAATTAAGGTTGCATAGTGGAATGTACTTGGAGCGGTGGGAGGGGTGCCGGGAGGGGGGAGGGATTGTGTACCAGGGAGGGAGTCTTTCTTTTACTTTTGAAAGAGAGCAGCGAACTGGGGGGCGTGGGGAGAGGGCTGGTCGGGGAGATAAGTGCAGCAATGAATGAATGGAAATGCAAACTCTCTGTAAATGTTCATTAAAATTATTTTTTTTCTATAATTATATTTTATTAATTTTCATAAACATTTACAGAGATTTGGGGTTTCCATTCATTCATTGTTGCACTATTCTCTCTACCCTCCTCCCAGTTTGCTCTTGTCCAAATGCCACAGTGCTTGTCAAAGCCAGTTCTGTTTAATCTTCTTTGTCAGTGTGTCCTTTGCCATTCCCTATCACTCCTCCCTGAGAGAGACTTCACCCTGAGTCATAAGGAAAAGGGGATGGCGTATTCTCTTAGCTACTTCCTGCTGAAAAGGGACGCTGTGGGTTTCAGGGTGAAGATCTTCTCTCACTACTCTAAAGGGCCCCTTTGGCAGTAGGAAACACATAGACTATTATGGAGATTGATTTTGGAATTTAGATGCACTCTTATTGATTGTGCTTGGCCGTACATGTTCATATCCTTGAAGATGTAGAGGAAAAGAATACACTGAGTGACTGTATCGAAAGGAATTGGCAGACAGAGAAGAATTTTATGAAACAACACATGAGCAAGAGCTTATGGTGATGTAGGAAGAAGTTCAGGCTGCTTTGAAGGAAGTAGCAAAAAATAAGGCTCCAGGAATAGACGATATACCAATTGACATATTTCAGCTAACAGATGCTGCCCTGGACGTGATCACCAAGTTGTGCCAAGAAATCTGGAGAACAACCACTTGACCAACTGACTGGAATAGATCTTTATTTGTTCCCATCCCAAAGAAGGGTGACCCAAGAGAGTGTGGAAACTATAGAACAATCTCATTGATTTTACATGCAATTTCTACTGAATATGATCCAAAAACGACTGGAACAGCACATCAACAGAGAAGTGCCAGAAGTCCAGGCTGGGTTTAGAAGGGATGGGGTGCTAGGAATATTGTAGTTAATACTTGATGAATCTTAGCTGAAAGCACGGAATACCAGAGGAATGTATATCTGTATTTCATTGACTATGTAAAGGCATTTGACTGTGTGGATCATAACAAACTGTGGCTGACTCTGAGAAGAATGGGAATCCCAGAACACTTGACCATGCTAATGTGAAACCTATACTTGGACCAAGAGATAGTCGTCAGAACAGAGCAAGGAAACACTGCATGGTTCAAAATCGGGAAGGACATACTCCAGGGATGTATCCTGTCTCCATACCTTTTTAACCTGTATGCAGAACAGATTATCTGGGAGGCTGGGCTCTATGAGGAGAAATGTGGGGTCAGGATTGGTGGAAGATCTATCACCAATCTATGATATGCAGATGACACAACCCTGCCTGCTGAAACAGGGGGCCAAGGACTGCAGCCTCCAATATGGATTGAGGTTCAATGTCCAGAAGACAAAAATTCTTACCACTGGACCAATTGGCAGCATAAGGATGGATGGTGCAGAGACTGAGATTTAGTTTCCTTGGCTCCACAGTCAACACTCTTGGCACCAGTAGCCAGGAAATGAAAAAGTATTGCGATGGGGAAAGTCAGCTGTTAGGGAAATCTCCAAAGTACTGAAAAGCAATAGTGTCTCTCTGGAGACTAAGTGTGTCTGATAAAGGCATGGTCTTTGTAATCACTTGTTATGCATCAGAGAGTTGGACAACGACTAGGGAGGATAGAAGTGGAATTGATGCCTTTGAGCTGTGGTGCTGGAGAATAGTATTGAGGGTACCGTGGACTTCTAGGAAAACAAACAGATTCATCCTGGATAGGGTTAAACCAGGCGGCCTCTTAGTGGCAAGGATTCTGAGGCTTTGTCTGACATACTTTGGACATGTTGTAAGGAGCGCCAGGTCCTTGGACAGAGACATCATTCTTGGTAGGGTAGAGGGACAGTCCAGGAGGGGAAGGCCCTCTATGAGGTGGATTGATAAAGTGACTGGGGTAATCAGGATGGGTGTATTAGAGACAGTGCGATTGGCACAGGATAGAGCAGAGTTTAGGGCTGCTGTACATAGGGTTGCTATGAGTTACAAGCAACTCGATGGCACATAACAACAACAACAGCAACACCAACACATGTTTTCCTTATATACAGTTGAATAGTATCCTTTTACTTATAGTATTATATTTCAGGATGTATCTTGTAATATTCTTTATGACAATCAATATAATGCCCTTTTTTTTCTTCATTTTGTAATTCCCAACAAAGTAGAAATTAAGAATGCTGATTTAGAGAGGTCATGACCAGTCAATTTCAGCTTACAAATGCCTAGGAAAATGAAACTTGAGTTTCATTTTATTTAGCAATATTGTTTCAATTATTAATCAATGTGTGCAGGATGTGATTTTATATTTTGTTTCCCTCTCCTCCTCTCATTTTCAGTACTATCACATTGAGAAATGAGGGTCCTTCATTAGCTGAAATCTTTATTCTATTTATGCTATTAAGATCAACTCTACTTTGAAGATCTGTACATTTAGGAACTATATGGTGAGTACTTCCAACCTGAACTCCTTATTTTCTGGAACTATATTAAACAACATTCTGTTGCTGTTCATTTATTTTCATTGACTATTTCAGAAATGAATGGTTTCTCTTGCTATCCACTGGAAGCTGTATCTAATCTTACCCACTGTAGGTGGCCCAGGTTGTGTTTGGAATACCAGTTGCATAGTTTCCAGTCACAAAATGACAAGACACCAACATACAACAAACTGACAGAGAAATGTGTTCCCTATCTACGGTGATGCAAAAGCTGAAAACATCAAGAACTGCTAATGAAGCAAACTAATTAAAAACTGAATGTGTATTTTATCATAGCAAGATGTTAAAAGGCAAGTCTTGGACAATATCTCAAAAGTTTTGATACTATATTATTCAGAAACAACAGATTCTTAAAAATTATACTAGATTATAGTGAAGCTTCAAAGTAATAAAATATTCTTTATGTTATATCTTCAAGTAGCAAATAACTATCTTTGTGATGGCTTACATTTATTTGAATTTTTATATTACAAAAAAGATTCTGTTTTATTTGCACATGCTAATTTTATCCAGTTAAATATAGTAAACAGTGTTTTTTTAGATATCAAATGCCTTACTTTCATTACTTACCATGAAAGTTAGTGAACAATAGACAATAAATGAATAAAACATAAGATGCTTCAGGTGAAAATTTCACATTTCTATTTTTTTTAAAAAAATTAGATTTACCTTTTTTCAGTTAGAACTAACAGATTAAAAAACAAGTCACAATTAAATTGTCAATAACTCAATTCCATTTTGCAGGCACTTTCATGGTAAGAAAACATGTTCTATTTTCAACTCCTTTTATATTTAACTTTCCATACCTCTAAGGCATCAAGTAGAGTAGAATCATTATCCCAGGATATTATTTATTCCTATAAAGTAGTATTAATTTTCCTTTTTTCTAAGAGGTACAAGACTCTAACAAATGTGTACATCTTTTAAAAAAATATTTCCAATAGACGCATTTTGTTCTTATGTTGTATACAAGTGTCATAATAACCTTCTATCAAGATGTTTATCAATGGAATTTCTTATAGATAAGTGACTAAATAAAAAGAACACAAGGGAAAAAAGAGCCCCACAATCTTGAACCTAGATTGGTGAAAGGAGTGATTTGAGGTAAATTCAACACTTATTTTTATATCTTGATTATGGCTACTGTGATTATTGACTGTGGATCAAAGTAAAACTAAATCATTAACAAATCTTTTCTTCTTCAGTCATAATGATTTAATGGTATAGTTGTAAGTCTGTTGTGTTTTTGTGTGTTTTTTTAAATTTTGGGCTGTAATCCATAATGAATGCTGTTACCATTGTTCAAGATTTATCCACTTTCTGCAAATAAGATTGTGTAATTTAAACAGCCTAGGGTGTTGATGAGTCCTTCTCCAATCTTAGTGTTATATTCTTCTTCAACTAGACTAGGATCTTGAATGATTTGTAGATTAAGTGAATAAGGTGCTCTCTGATGGTACAGACCATGGACTGATAATCTAAAAGTGGCATCCATCAGTAAATTTGAATCCACAAGTGGATTTGAGGATGAAAAATGGGCAATTTTCTCTCTTGTGATTTACAGTCTCATAGTGTCAGTTCTAAGTTAGTTGCAACTCTGTTAGTGGCAATGAATGAGTGATAGATTGACTCATTCCGTAATATGGAAAAAGGATACAAGTGTGATGTAAACCATTCCTGATTTAAAAACCTCTGCAGTATCCCTATATTCAGTTCAAATGACTTGAATCTTGTTCTAGGAACAGTTTTCAGAAAAAGCACATTAAATATTCTGTAATTCTGATTTGTCTCAGTGTTATCCAAAATATATTAAGAGTCACACGCTAAAAGGCCTTTTTAGATCAAAAACCCCCACAAATTAAAAAAAAATCAGATATTCTTTGCTTTCAGTCAAGATCAGGATTAGATGCTTTTTTTCACAGTCTCTACAAAATCAAGATTTATTTTCTGGAATTGCCTTGTCAATTCTATACTCCAATCATCTTGTAATATCCTTCAACATGATTTTACCTGTGTGTGGTATTAGTGATTTTGGCTAATATGCACAGGAATCAAATAGATTGATTACACGTGTGGAAAGACTCAGTGGAGAAGCTCAATATCAGCAGTGAAAACCAGGCCGGGTGCTGATTGTGGGACAGACCACCAACTACTCATATGCAAGTTCAAGCTGATGTTGAGGAAAACTAAATCAAGCCCACGGGAACCAAAATTTGATCTTAAGCCTATCCCACTTGAATTTCAAAACCATCTCAGGAACAAGCTTGAGGCCTTGAGCACCAATGAGCATAGACCAAATGACCTCTGGGAGAATATCAAGAAAATTGTCCATGAAGAATGCAAAAGATCATTACAAAGACTGACAACAAAGAAAAGAACAAGATGGATGTTAGATGAGACTCTGAATATTTCATTAGAGTGCTGAGAGCCAAAGCTAAAGGAAGAAACAAAGAAATCAAAGAGCTACCTCGGGACTGCAACACAAGATACTGTATTGAAATGTGCAGAGAGCTGGAGTCAGAAAGTCAAAAGGGCCCAACTCACTCAGTGTTTCTTAAGCTGAAAGATTTGAAGAACAAATTCAAGTCACGGGTGGCGATATTTAAGGATACTTTGGGTAGAATGTTAAATGATCCAGGAAGTATAAAAAGAAGATGGAAGGAGTACACAGAGTCACTGTATCAGAAGGAATTGGCTGACACAGAAAAAATTCATGAAATGACAGATGAGCAAGTGCCTATGGTGATAAAGGAGGAAGTTCAAATTGCTCTGAAGGAATTGGCAAAAAACAAGGTTCCAGGAGTTGACGGCATACCAATTGACGTATTTCAACAAACAGATGCTACCCTGGGTGTGCTCACTAAGTTGTGCTAAGAAATCTGAAGGACAGCCTCCTGGCTGGCTGGCTGGAAAATATTGATATTTGTTCCCATTCCAAAGAAAGGTGACCCAACAGAGTGTGGAAATTATCGAACAATATCATTAATATCACATGCAAGCAGGATTCTGCTGAAAATTATCCAAAAACGTTTGGAACAATGTGTCAACAGAGAACTGCCAGATGTGCAGGCTGGATTTAGAAGAGGTCATGTTGCAAGGGATATTGTAGCTAATATTAGATGGATCTTGACAGAAAACGGAAAATACCAGAAGAATGTCTATCTGTGCTTCATTGACCATGCAAAGGCTTTTGACTGTGTGGATCACAACAAGCTATGGCTAACTCTGAGAAGAATGGGAATCCCAGAACATTTGATTGTGCTAATGTGAAACCTATACTTGGACCAAGAGGCAGTCATCAGAACAGAGCAAGGAGACACTACATGGTTCAATGATGGGTTGGTAGGTTGAGGGAAATGGGAAGGTTTTGGTGTGAAAACAGTGTATTTGAATTTGTAAATAAACTCACATAAAAATAATGTAAAACAGAATGCACATGAATGATTGTATGAAACACAATATAAATGAAAGCGTGTATAAAACAATGTATATGAATGAAACATACTGGAAAGCTATTATTACATGAAAATAAATAAAAAATATTAAGAAAAAAACAGAATGGACTATCTCCTTTCACGTGATTACTACTTCTGAAAAATCTGCTGAAGCGTCAGGTATAGGGTAGTTCTGACTGTTGTTGTTGTTAGGTGCTGTCGAGTTGAACACAAGTCATAGCCACCCTATGAATAAAGGATCTGAAACCTGTTCTATTCTGTGCCATCTTTACACTTCCTGACACACATGAGTCCATTGCAGCAATCACCATATCAGTTCACCCAGTTGAGGGTTTTCCTCCCCTTCGCCAAACCTCCACTTTTTCCAACATCATGTCCTTCTCCAAAGAATAAACATGTGAGGCAAAGCTTCATCATTCTTGCCTCCCAAGAGCACTCCAGCTGCACCATCTCCAAAACATATCTATTCATTCTTTTGGTCATCCATGGGATATTCTCTTCACCACCACAGCTCAAAGGAATCAATTCTTTTTCTGTCATCTTTCGTCATTGTCGAGGTCTCAGATGCATGGTTAGTAATCAGAAAGACTATGGACTGAAGAAGACACACCTTAGTCCTCAAACTGATGTTAGTACTCCTCAATTATTTGAAAAGGTCCCTAACTAAAGATTTTCCCAGTGCAATATGTATTCTTATTTCCTGACTGCTCGTACCAATGGTGTTAATAGTGGATCCAAGCAAGATAGAGCTATTGACAGTTTCAATCTCTTCTTGGTCCATCATGACGATATCTATTGGTCCAGTGGTAAAACTCTTTGTTTTCCAGCCAGTGAGATGCAGTCCATACTGAAGGTTGCATTTCTTTATCTTCTGCAACAAGTGCTTCAAGTCCACCTTACTTTCTGTAAGCAAGATTGTGTCATCT
>NW_006399759.1:14829510-14831061 GCF_000299155.1 Elephantulus edwardii | reverse complement strand
AGAAAAAAAAAAAAGATTGTGTCATCTGCATAACACAGGTTTTTGATGAGTCTCCCTCCAATTCTCATGCCACACTCCTTCATATAGAATACAGCTTCTCAGATAATTTTATCAACATACAGATTGAATAGGTATATATAGAGAAGAGAACACAGGCACGCTCCCTTTCCAATTCCAAACCATGCCTGCTCTGTTCACACAACAGCCTCCTGCTTCAGGTGTAGGTTCTACATGAGCACCATCAAGTGCTCTGGGATTCTTCATAGTGTCAGCCACAGCTTGACATGATCCATACATTCAAACACTTGCATAGTCAACAAAGCACAAATAGGCATTCTTCTTGTATTCCTTACTTTAAGCTCATATCCATCTGACATCAACAATGATATTCCTGGTGCCAAAGCCTCTTCTAAATCATGTTGATTAACTTGAGAACCTGTTTAACTGCATCTGATCTAATTTACAATCATCTGTGGGTGGGATCTGATTAACTGTCTCTGATTTTGTTTACTAACAGGTTTTGGTGGAGCTCCCTGATTAAGAAAGGTTAGGAAGCAGAATGGGCCACAAGTTCCTAAATAGCAGGCTTTTGAAAACCCTATGAACATGAAACAAAGAGGATAGTTATAGCTGTGTAGTGGTAGTTCTGACTAGACGGCATAAAATGAAAACAACAACGACCACAACATCATGGGTTGAATTAGGTGCACCTTAGTCTCTAGATTGATATTTTTGCTCTTTAGCCTTCTGGAGAGAGCGGGCATCGACAGCAGATTTTCTCAAAGCAATTTTTTTTAATGCTCTGACTGCTCATGCTAAGATTGTTGGCTGTGGATCCAGGCAAAATTAAATTGTTAACAATTTTGATCTTTTATCCTTCTGTCATGATAGTGAAGCAGGAGTGACATCCACTTGTGAAATGGTTTGCCCCAGAAACTCTATGAACATGAAGAAATGACAAAAGTTATAAAAGTGTCCAGGTCTTACATTCATACAGTTGCTATGAGTTGTCTATGACTCAGCGCCACTTAACAACAACAGCAACAACATCATGTTACTGCCCATTGTTCAGGTGATGGGGATTTTTGTTTTTTCAGTGATGAGATGCAGTCCGTATTGAAGGCTGTAATCCTTGACACCCTGCAACAAGCGTTTGAAGTTCTCCTCAGTTTAAGTGAATAAGATATCATCTCCAAAACACAGACTGTTGATGAAGCTCCCTTTGATCCTGATGTTACATCCTTTTCCATAAAGTCCAGCTACTCAAATGGTCTTTTCCACATAGGGTACACTTAATCTAAATTATGACATTTACTATTGTGTCATATGCATACGAACAGTAGACAATGAATTTAAAAAAGTACTGAAAAAGAATTGATACTTTTGAATTGGGATGTGACTGAAGATTACTGGATATCACGTGAACTGCTAAAACAATAAAGAAAAAAAAAATCTGTCCTAGAAGACAAGAAATCAGATTGCTCCTTAGAAATAAGGATAGTGAAACTTCATCTTATGTGTTGTTGTTGTTATGTGGCATCGAGTCGCTGG
>NW_006399759.1:14827746-14828193 GCF_000299155.1 Elephantulus edwardii | reverse complement strand
ATCGAACATGCAATCAAGATGCATTGATAATAATGGCTGACTGGAATGCAAAAGTTGGGAACAGAGAAGAAGATTCAGTAATTGGAAAACATGGACTTGGTGACAGAAATGGAGCTGGAGAGAGGATGAGCGAATTTTGCACAATCAATGACTTATTCATAGCATATACATTTTAAAAGAGATATAAACGGAGGTTATATACTTGGATTTCACCTGATGGTATGTATAGGAATCAGATCGATTACATCTGTGGAAAGAACCACTGGAGAAGCACAATATCAGCTGTGAAAACTAGGCCAGGAGCTGAGTGTGGAACAGACCACCAACTACTCATATGCAAGTTCAAGCTGAAGTTGAGGAAAATGAAACCAAATCCAGGGCAACCAAAATATGACTTTGAGTCTACCCCACCTAAATTTCAGAAACATGTCAGGAACAGGTTTGAGG
>NW_006399759.1:14817903-14825430 GCF_000299155.1 Elephantulus edwardii | reverse complement strand
GTTTCATTGACTATTCAAAGGCATTTGACTGTGTGGATCATAACAAACTGTGGCTGACTCTGAGAAGAATGGGAATCCCAGAACACTTGATCATGCTAATTCGAAACCTATACTTGGGCCAGGAGGCAGTCGTCAGAACAGAGCAAGGGAACACTGCATGGTTCATCTTACA
The DNA here is from genome assembly GCF_000299155.1 of Elephantulus edwardii. Lineage (NCBI taxonomy): Eukaryota > Metazoa > Chordata > Mammalia > Macroscelidea > Macroscelididae > Elephantulus > Elephantulus edwardii. The sequence continues at coordinate 14,825,258 of NW_006399759.1, read as the reverse complement.
TAGTTTGTGTATATTATCAAGAGACACCTGTATTTGGAAAAACAATCATGCTTAAAAATGTAGAGTGACAATGATAGTAAGTAAAATGGCTCTCAATGAGATGAATTCACAGAATGACTGTAACAGTAGGCTTGAAAATGCTGCATTATAGGGCATGGCTTCAATCTATTGTTCACAGGGTTTCTATAAGTTCTATTCAACTCCATGACACCTAACAAGAACAACAAAATTTATACCCCATGATCTGTTAAATAGTTATAAGATGATCAAGGGTTGAATGCAATTCTCCTGAATCCCATCTTCACTCTAACGTGATGGAATAAGGATTTTATAGAGTGTGTGTGGTCTTTTGATCTCAGGAGAGATTCAGAGGATTAAGGATGACAGAAGAAGAATAGATGCCTTTGAGTTGTCGTGCTGGAGAAGAGTCTTGAACATACCATAGACTGCCAAGAAAACAAATAGATCTGTCTTGAAGAGGGTGAAATACAGTTTCTCTTTGGAGGCAAGGATTTTGAAGCTCCGTCTCGCTTACTTTGGGCACGTGGCCAGCAGAGATTGGTCCTTGGAGAAAGACATTATGCTCAGAAGGGTAGACAGACAGCACAGGAGAGGAAGACCCTGTATGAGATGGATTGATACAGTAACTGTGACAATGGGGGTTGGCGTGTCAGAATTAGTGATACTGGCTCAGGAAAGGGAAGGGTTCAGAGCTGTTGTACATTGGGTCACTATACATCTCAGGTGACTCATTGGCACATAACAATAACATACTATGACAGGTTTAGAAGCAGGGCTGGCATCCACTTCCTAAACAAAATGCCTCTGGAAACTCAATGAACTTTAATAAATGTCAATAAATTGTAGAGGGGATATAGGCCTTTTGTTCATAGGGTCACTGAGTTGTGTTTGACTTGAAGACAATCAACAACAATAACAAAGATCAACAGTGTCCATTTAGAGACTAAGATTCACCTGATTGGGGTAGTGGTTTTCTCAATTGCTTGTTATGCATCTGATAGCTAGACATTGACTAAAAAAGACAGAAATTAAATAAATGCCTTTGAGTTGTGGTGCTGGGGAAGAGTACTGAATATATCATGGACTACTAAGAGGTCTGTCTTGGAGAGAGTGAAATTAGTTTGCTCTTTGGAGGCAAGAATTTTGAAGCTTTATCCCACATACTTTGGGCATATTGTCAGGATGGACCAGTTCTTGGAGAAGGACATCATACATGGAAGGGTAGAGGGGTAATGCAGGAGATGAAGACCCTGGATGAGATGGATTGACACAGTGACTGTGGCAATTGGGTCAGATGTGTCTGAACTGGTGAGGTTGTCTGAGAATAGGACAGAGTTTTAAGTTATTGTTCTTAAGGTGGCCAAGGGTCATAGGTGATTTGATGACACATATCAACAACAACAATAGGAGAGATCAAAATGCCAAGAAAGTGAACCCAAAGGTCACTTAGCACCAACAAGAATTAATTGTCAGTAGCGTATTCTGTCTTTTTTATTTTGAGTAGCTGCATGACAAAGCTGGTTGGCACAATAGAAAAACAGAAAGCATCAAAGTTACTAGAGAATGTCAGACCTACATGTTAAAGGAAATAAGCACTTTCTTCTACAACTGAGAGTTGCTTCCTATACATGTGAAAGTTGGACAATAAATAATGATGACAAAAGAATAGGTGCCTTTGCATTATGGTTTTGGAGATGAGGACTGAATATCCTGTGGACTGCCAGGAGAACTGACAAATCTGTCCTGGAGCAAGTGTAACCAGTGTGCTCCTTAGATATAAGGATGGTGAAACTTTTGTTTACGTACTTGGTCATGTTGTAAGACCAGCTAGTTTTTTTTTTAAAAAAAGACATCATGCTGGGAAAGGCATAGGTTTAGTGAAAGAGAGGAAGACTTTCAACAAGAGGCATTGTCACAGTGACCGTTCCAATGGTCTTGAGTATATCAGAGATTATGAGGATGATTCAAGATAGAGTAAGGTCAGATTTGTTCTTCATAGTGTCACTAAGAGTGGTAGTCAATTAGACAATACTGAACACAGCAGCTGCTCAGGGGATGCTAAATTCTGTGAAGTTCTTGTTGTTTGGTGCCATCTTATCGACTATAACTCATAGTAATCCTATGAATAACAGATTGAAACCTTGCCTTATCCTTCAGCATCCTCACAACCTTTTCTGTGTCTAAACTAGTTACTCCAATAACTATTATCTTGTTGAGGGTCTTTCTGTTTTTCACTGTCCCTCTCTCTTCCTAAGCATTGTATCTTTTTCCAAGGACTAGAAGATTCTTGACAATACTCCCAGAACATGTTAGATTAAGTTTTACCATCCTTGCCTCTAAAGATAGATTTCTTTTCTTTTGGTAGTCCATAGTATGTTCAGCACTCTTCAGCAAGAGGAAGGGAGAAATTTTAACATAGTGGTAAAATTTGAAGAACATACAAGCATAATCTGTGCTCACTTAGGCAGCATATGCACTAAAATTGGAATGCTACAGAAAAGATTAGCATGGCCTCTGCACAAGGATGACACACAAATGAAGAACATAAAAGCATAATTAATGTCATGGAATTATATAATGAAAATGGTTGAAATAGGAAGTGATTTGTTACATACGTACTTATCATAATATTTTTTAAGTAAAGAAGAATTTGTTTGAAATAGCACAATGAAAAGCAAACTATGATTATAGATATGATTTTGGATGATGAATGTGGAAGGAAATAATATAGAAATAATTAGAAAGGCAATGACAACCTCTTTACTAAGTTAATTAAGCATTCACATAGAAAGTTATATTTTTGCATCTGTGTAAAACTTTCTTCAAGAAATCTTAGGAGAATGTCATTGCATAAAATAATGGTTTGACAAAAACATTAAATCATGGTCAAGTTGATACGTTATTCTGGAAAGTGGCATAACCACAAAACGTTATGTCTCACATAGTTACTTCAAATGATTATTTGTAGAAAAGAATATTGTGTGCACTTAAAATTGGATTCATTTTTTTACTGATTTTTATTGAACAAGATTTACCATTAGAGTGGACACTGAGAGACCTCAAATGTTTTTTCTTATATCCTGCTACAATTTTCTTTGACACCTTGGAAAGTAATTTAGACTCAATAAAAGGAAGATAATTGCACTTACCTCACAAAGAAGTAGAGAGCATTAATGAGATCATGTCTACAAAGTGATTCAAACTCTTTAGTTTGTAATATAAATAGAAAGTATAACTAAATTTTCCAGATGTCTAATAATGATAACTATAAATATGATGAACTGAAAAGTTAAAAGGCTGCCAGCAAAAGTAAAATGTTTTCATTTTAATTGCTAGGCGTTTAAATGTTCCCTCTTGCATGTTTGGATTATAGGAAATGCACAGAAATGTTAATTATGAGCTTCATTTTAATAAGGACATGTCCCCCAAGTTTCAACTCAAGAGTGCTTAACTTCTAGCCAAGTGGGGAAAGTCTGAACTCCGTCTTCTTTGCTGTTATGCCTAATAAATCACTGTAAAAAGTTTAGCAAAATAAATCACAGCATAAATATTAATGAACCCTATATATTACTTCTTCAAATACTGCTTAATATGAAATAGAAGACCAAGGATTCAGTTCCAAATCCCATTACTCAATTGTCATACCTTCAGTGTCTTTTTGTCCCCAGCTGATAAAGCCAAATACTAATATCCTCAATTCAGTTGCTATGCTGTTAAATATTTCTTACTGCAGAAACACTTGTAATCAGAACCAAACTATTTTTAAGTTTAGAGCCTACACTGTAATTCTACTGCTGTCAACCATTTGTGAATTAAAGTACTTATCTTTGAAACGGAATTGCATTTTACATTAAATGAGCCAGAAAAAGCTATGTTGATTCTAATGGGAACAGGCATGATAATCTTCTGGCAAAGTTGCTCTTCAAAGTACTAATTCTTGGCAGCTATGGTGGTTCACTGCCTACTGTACTTGGCCTTGGGATAGGCATCACAGACAGGGACTTTGAAATGAGAGCAGACATTAGGTCTGGATTCAATAAATACCAGAGTAAAGGAGGTCACTCTCTACATCAACCAGCAGGGTAATTGCATCCCAAAGGAGAGCAGAATTTCTTGTCATGTCCCGTGAGGGCAGTGTGAGTTGCATTGATCTGACTGGTTATTGTTGGACCACATCCAACTTGTTGTCAAGATTCAATAGCCCATCACAGTCCACAAACACAAATAAGAAAAGCCAGGCTGTTGGGGGAGGGGGGAGAAATCCAATAGCTTCCTGAAATAGGAAAATACACTTTATTCCATTTTAACCTCTGTCTGTACCCCATCAAAATTAATGAGCCCATTTCTATATATTGGAGGTGAAACAAATGCATTCTTCATTTATCTTCTTTGAACACTGCTTAAAGAAATTCTGTTTCTTAACAAAACTGATCCGGGAAATCTCCTCTTCCTGAAAGCCAGGAACATTCTTAGTTGCTGTTGGAAAATTCCCATAGGATTCGAGATTGCAGTCAATTATTGTTGACAGTTAAATAGAAAATCATCAAAGGCATGTACTCATACAAACACCGTTAAACAAGACTACCATCTTCTACCTTCATCTCCATCATTTTTACAAGTAGCTGCAGGAGTTGGAGGTTGAGTTGAATGCTTCAGATGTGAAATATTAAATTATGACAATGACAATAGAAGGTTGAGTCCACAACACAAGATAATTTTTTTAAATTCATACAGCAGTGGTAGGAAAACAAAAATGAAAACAAAACTCTTTATAGTAATGAAATGAGCCAGGATTTATACAGCATTGGATGAGGAGATCTTTTTTCCCTCTCTCTTTAAGTGCCTTCAAATTGGAACTTGCTCAAAGCTGATCCTCCAGTGGCTTTCTGAGGTTAGAAATCTCACCAAAGGAAGAGATTGCTCGTCTTTCTTTCTCTGAGTCTATACTGAGTTATATCAACTAGAAATGCTTATCCTTTGAGTCAGCAAGGCCATTCTCTACAGACCATGCCACCAGAGAGTCCTTGTTCTTATCAGAAGAAAAATATAGGAACCTATATAAGTTTATGAAATATTGTTGTTAAGTGTCGTCAAGTCACTTGCGACTCACAGTGACCCTATGTACAACAGCTCTAAACCTTTTTCTATCCTGTGCTAACCTTGTTGGCACACCTACCCCCTTTAATATTTATTTACAATTTGAGAGAAAATAGAAATCTTTTATTTAATGCTTAGTAACTGACCTTCCTGGGAAAAGTCATTGAATAACTGAAGGAATGACTATTCTTATATTCTTTGTAGAGTATCCTGTTTTCAGCTAGAGATGTTTATTTCAAATAATGCTGTCCAAGAACACATACAAAGAAAATATGTGAGAAACTGTATGTATTCTGAGTCTTTAATATATTAAGTGCAAAAAGTATTAAAAGCTTTTCTCTAAGATCAGGAAAGAACAAGGCTGCACATTCTTGACACTTCTATTTAATAATGTACTGGTAATTTGAGTCATGACAACTAATTTAAAGACTGAGGCTCAATGTCAAGAAGACAAAGATTCTCACCACTGGACCAATTGGCAGCATCAGGATGAATGGCGAAGAGATTAAGATTGTTCACAGCTTCAGTTTGCTCGGCTCCACAGTCAACACTCTTGGCACCAGCAGTCAGGAAATCAAAAAGCGTATCGCGATGGGAAAGTCTGCTGTTAGGGACCTCTCTAAAGTACTCAGGAGCAACGGTGTCTCTCTGGAGACTAAGGTGCACCTGATACAGGCCATGGTATTTGCAATCGCTTGTTATGCATCAGAGAGTTGGACAATAACTAGGGAGGACAGAAGGAGAGTGGATGCTTTTGAGCTGTGGTGCTGGAGAAAGGTACTGAATGTACCATGGACTGCCAGGAAAACAAATAGATTCATCTTGGAGAGGATTAAACCAAGCTACTCCTTGGAGGCAAGGATTCTGGGGCTTCGTCTGACATACTTTGGACATGTTGCCAGGAGGGACGGGTCCTTGGAGAGGGACATCATGCTTGGGAGGGTGGAGGGACAGCGCAGAAGGGGAAGACCCTCTATGAGATGGATTGATTCGGTGACTGGGGTAATCGGGATGGGTGTGTCAGAGGCAGTGCGGTTGGCACAGGATAGAGCAGGGTTTAGGGCTGTTGTGCATAGGGTCGCTATGAGTCGCAAACAACTTGATGGCACATAACAAAAACAACAACAGCATGGGGAAAAACAATTTAAATTTCCTTTGTTAGCAAATGAGGAGATATGGTGTCCTACTAGGAAGTTGCACTGCCAATCCGAAATTGTTATCGTTGTTAAGTGCTATCAAGTCACGTAAGACTCATAGTAAAACAAAGATGTTGTTGTTGTTATGTGCCATCAAGTTGCCTGTGACCCATAGTCATCCTATGTACAGAAGCTCTGAACTCTTCCCTGTCCTGAGCTAGTCTCACTAATTCTAACACACCATCCCCCATTGCCCCAGTCATTGTATCAATCCACTTCATCTGGGATCTTCCTCTCCTCCACTGTCTGTCCACCCTTCTGAGCCTGATGACCTCTCCAAGGACCAATCCCTTCTGGCCATGTGCCCAAAGAATATGAGAGGGAGCTTCAAATTTCTAGCATCCAAGGACAAACTTGGTTTCACTATCTCCAAGAGAGATCTATTTGTTTTCTTGATTGCCTATGATATGTTCAAGACTCTTCTTGAGCACCACAACATGAAGGCATCAATTTTTCTTCTGTCAATCTTTGTCATTATCCAGTTTTCTAATGTATAACAATTAATTGTGAAGACCATGAACTGGATCAGGTGCACTTTAGTCTCTAGACTGATATTATGGCTTTTCAGTACTCTGGAGATTTCCATGACAGTAGATTGTCCCAGATCAATTTGTCTTTTGATTTCCTGACTGCTGGTGCCAAGAGTGTTGATTGTGGAGTCGAGCAATCTGTAATTGTTAACAGTTCCATTTCTTCTCCATTGATCATGGTGCTGCCAATTGACCGAGGAGGTTATAGTCCATCAGTTGCCCCAATGGAGAAAGATAGGTAATTACCTCTTGGTGTAGTTTATAGCTTCTGAAACCCACTGGCTGGTCAACTATGGCTTAGACTCAACAGCAATGAGCAATACATTAGCAAATTATATATCTTATACCTCTCAAAGGTACTCAGGAGCAACAGTGTCTCTCTGGAGACTAAGGTGCACCTGATACAGGAGGTCATGGTATTTGCAATCACTTGTTATGCATCAGAGAGTTGGACAATGACTAGGGAGGACAGAAGGAGAGTGGATGCTTTTGAGCTGTGGTGCTGGAGAAG
>NW_006399759.1:14772797-14817263 GCF_000299155.1 Elephantulus edwardii | reverse complement strand
AAATTCTGGTGGCTTAATGCTAAGGAGATACACTGCCAGTACAAAGTCAAGCAGTTCAAATTCACCAACCACTTTATGGTTGAAAGATGGGAAATCTCCATCTCTGTAATTTACTGCTTCTGAAGACCCATTGAAGGGTCAGGTAGAAGTCCCTTCCTTCTTGATGATACATAACAACAACAACAATAACAACATCTTATACATGGATACAAAATATGATCAAATATATCAGTTTTGATAAATAATTAACTCTACGGAATACACATATACACAAAGTATGAGGGCTAATAAAGTGAACAAAGGCATAGGAACAATTTAAAAGTTACTCAAATTAACAAAAAACCCCCTCACCCTAAAATTAAATTGACAACATAACTTACTATACCATAAAAAGAGGTAACTTGTGGTTGCTGTGAAGCCGAACATTGTGACACTGATGAGTCAAAGGCAAGAATGGTTACCCATGGTGGACAGTGTTTGGTGAAGCTCCCAGATTAAAACAAGCTTGGAAGCAGGAGTGGCATCCACTTCTGTAATAGCTTGCCTCTGAAAACCCTATGAACTTGGAGAAAGGATGAAAGTTATACAGGAGATGTCCAGGACTTTCATTCATAGAGTCACTGAGTCGCCTGCGACCCACAGGCACTTAACAACAACAACAACAACCATAAAAAAAGAGAATAGAACCTAGTACTAAATTTAACAATACATATAAAACAGGTATACTAAAAATGCAGACCATCACTGAAAGACACAAAGACATAAATAAATAAAAGAGATGTGTTTATAGATTGTTGTTGTTGTGTGCCATCGAGTCGCCTGCGACTCATAGCGACCCTATGTACAACAGCCCTAAACTCCCCTCTGTCCTGTGCCAATCGCACTGTCTCTGACACTCCCATCCCAATTATCCCAATCACTGAATCAATCCACCTCATAGAGGGCCTTCCTCTCCTGCGCTGTCCCTCCACCCTCCCAAGCATGATGGCCCTCTCTAAGGACTAGTCTCTCCTCACAACATGTGCAAAGTATGTTAGACGGAGCCTCAGAATCCTTGCCTCCAAGGAGCCACCCGGTTTAACCCTTTCCAGGACAAATCTGTTTGTTTTCCTAGCAGTGTATGGTATTCTCAATACTCTTCTCCAGCACCACAGCTCAAAGGCATTAATTCTCCTTCTATTCTCCCTGGTCATTGTCCAACTCTCTGATGCATAACAGGTGATTGCGAAGACCATGGCCTGTATCAGACGCACCTTAGTCTCCAAAGAGACACCATTGCTCTTCAGCACTTTGGAGAGGTCCCTAACAGCAGACTTTCCCATTGCAATGCGCCTTTTAATTTCCTGGCTGCTGGTTCCAAGACTGTTGACTATGGAGCCAAGCAACTAAAGCTGTGTACAATCTCAATCTCTTCACCTTCCATCCTGATGCTGCCAGTTGGTCCAGTGGTGAGAATCTTTGTCTTCTTGACATTGAGCCTCAATCCATATTGTAGGCTGCAGTCCTTGACACTCTGTAGCAGGCACTTCAGGTCCTCTTCAGTTTCAGCAAGCAGGGCTGTGTCATCCACATAACACAGATTGTTGATAAATCGTCCACCAATCTTGACCCCATATTTCTCCTCATAGAGCCCAGCTTCCCGGATAATCTGTTCTGCATATAGGTTGAAAAGGTATGGAGATAGGATGCATCCCTGGAATGCGCCCTTCCCAATTTTGAACCATGCAGTGTTCCCTTGCTCTGTTCTGACGACTGCCTCCTGGTCCAAGTATATGTTTCGCATTAGAACGATCAAGTGTTCTGGGATTCCCATTCTTCTCAGAGTCAGCCATAGTTTATTATGATCTACACAGTCAAATGCCTTTGCATAATCATTATATTTATAGATTATAGGACTAAATATTATTAGAAAGTCAGTATTTCCTCTATTGCTGTTGTCGTTGTTGTTGTTGTTATTTCATACCATCAAGTTGGGATCAACTCATGACTCTCCAGGGAGTTTTCAGATGCAGTAAATTACATAAAAGTTGATTGTTCATCTTTTTCCTGTGGAGCAGCTAGTCAATTCAGACCATACACCTTTTGGTTGACAACACAATTTCTTATCACTAGGCCACCAGAGATCCCTGATTATCTCTCTATGTGTTACAGAATCAAACCAAGTCTTATCAAAGATCCAGCTTTCACTTTACCTAAAAATACAAGTTAATTCTAAAATTATTTTGATTTCTTAAAGATCCAGAAGAGCTAAAAGTGTCTTTAAGAGCAAGAACAAATTTCTAATTTAAAATTCTTTAAAGTTATTTGTCCAGACCAAGAAAGTATGGTGCTATATTAACCGTAAACCCACCATCACTTAATTAGTTCTACTTTACCATTTTTTTTTGTTTTGTTTTGGAGGTTTTAAATCTTTATAGTAGACAGCAGCACTTACTATGTTTTCTCTTCAGGGGAGCTAGTGAATTAAAAAAGATCACCTTTCCGTTAACTGACCAATTTATTACCCCAAAATTATCAGTGCTCTTTAGATTAACTAAAAATATATATATGTATGTATGTATCTACATATACATATGTGTGTGTGTATGTATATATATATCTATGTGTGTATGTGTATATATATATATATATAATCAACATTCATGGAAATAGCAACCAAAGTAGCAATGAAAATATCATCAAATGATTTTTTGCATTGAACATATTTGCTGCCAAAGACCTCTTTAAAATTCTGAAGCACAAGATGTCACGTAGAGTACTAACTTCTTTTTCTAATGCTGCTATAACAGAGATACCACAAGTGGATGGCTTTAACACACAGAAAGTTAACTCTGTAACAGTTAAGGAGCAAGGAATTCAAATTCAGGCAGCAAATTCTAATGAAAAGCTTTCTCTTTCTGTATATTCTGCTTTAGAAGCTTCCTAGTGCAATAATTTCAGTCTGAAGAATAAATTCTGTCCTCTGCTCATCTGTCTTCATTCCTCTTCTCTGCTTCTTCTTCTTCTTCTTTTTTCCCTTTGTTTTGTTTTAATCTTTTGTGAGATAAAAGATTCTCTGGTGTCAAAAGTTTGTTGTTCAAAGTATATTTTCTAGCCAATGACTGTTTATTTTGTGCTGAAGTATTTAGTACATTAAGGAGATAAAGGGATAAAGATCCCACCCTGCTATAGGCTTATATGAGCACATGAAACCTCTCTCTTTATGAGATTTCTGCTCCTTAGCTATACTGTACCTGACAATCTAAAGTGCTCACTAGTCTGAAAAACTGGCTTGCATACATACAGTCATGTGAGTCATTCCTTCGGTGAGTCTGAGTCTCTGGAAGAGCTTCCAGTGACTCACCAAAACTGAAGGATGTAGAGGAGTGAGGGAATTGAATGAAATAGGGACTGTTGATGTTGGCAATCATGGAATTATACAGCATTTGGTTCACAGTTGATTGCACTTCTTATAACTGATCTCCTAGTAACCTTAGCAGAATGAATTATAGATACAACAATATTACAGGTCATACCTAGGACAATTACCCATATGGCAAATCAGGGCCGCAAAATAGGAATAAAGGTATTGTTTTCCATCCTTAATCCTTTACAACTGTCTAGAATCATGACCATAGAATCATTACATCTACAATATATCATTACATACACTTATTTGAGGGGCACAAATGGTCTATCATATTCTACATTTTAGTCTCAAAATTTATTTCTTAACTACATATAAAACACTTCACCATATTATCAAAAAGTCTTAAATTCTATTCTACACCCAAATTCTAACCTGGGACAAAATATCACTTCATTTTTAAAAGTGAATATAAGTTATCAGATCCTCAGTCTTGGTACTAATCCTCTTGGTACTAATAGTCAGAAAATAAAAAAATAAATTTCTTTTGGAAAGTCTACGGTAAGGAACCTCTCCAGAGTGGTAAAGATCAACAATGTCAGTCCAGAGACTAAGGTGCTTGACTAATCCAGGCCATGATCTTCTCAATTGCTTGCTATTCATCTGAGAGTTGGACAATGACTAAGAATTACAGAAGAAGAATTAATGTTTTTGAGCTGTGGTTCTAGAGAAGAGTATTCACATATCAAGGAATGCCAAGATAACAAAGAGATCTGTCCTAGAAAGGATGAAACCAGGTTGCTCCTTGGAGACAAAGATTTCGATATTCTGTCTCACATACTTTGGATATGCTTCCATGAGGGATTAGCCCTTGGAGAAACACATCATGCTTGGAAAGTTAGAGGGTCAGAGCAGGAAAGGAAGACCCAGGATAAGATACATTCACATAGTGACTGTGACAATGGTGGCAACTATGTCATAGATGATGAAATTGACTGAGGATGTGCCAGGGTTCACAGCTATTATTCATAGAAATTCTATGAGTCTTTGTCAAAGCAATGGCACATTAAAAATAGCAACAGTAAACTTCCAAAATATAATACAAGAACAACGACAAAATGGGAGAAAGAATAAAGGAATTACAGCCTCAATCAAAGCAAACATTCAGTATTACAATTTAAATTGAAGCTCTGTGCATGAAAACAATCCTCTATTTTCTGAGATATCAAGAGAATGAGTGGTCTTGCCTCTCAGACTTTGAGTATTCAGGGTCTCTGGATTCTGAATGGAGCCCACTCAGCCCCGGAACCAATTCTCCTTTCAGGTTCATAAGGAGAAAAATTCTACTCTTTTGGTTTATGTAGCCCCATTCTCTTGGTTTAACTGAGTGATGACCTCTTCTCTGAGGCCCAGAAAGTTTCGTTCTTCTGCCAAAATGGATAGGGCAAGCCAGTCTCCTCAGCTTTGAGTGGCTGCCTTATCTTAATGGCAGCCATACACTTGGGAACTGAGTTGATGACGAGCCCGCTATGAAACGTAAGAATTGTGGCTTCATCTTCAGTAACCCCAGAAGTCATGGCCTCATATGCTGTGTGACCAGAGATTGTGACTTTACCCTTTGATTTTGAGACTGCTTTCTGCCTTCTCTGGTCTCTCCAGCTTCTGTCAGGTTCCATGATCTCTTGAAGAGGTCAGTCTCACCTTTTCTCTGTCCCAACAAATGCTAAAAATAAAAAACAAACCCTTTTCATTTACTCATCCTCATTGAATTAGAAACAATACATAGCTTCAACAAGTTATTAAAGGCTGTAACTCACACAAGAGGTCCATCTTTCTACCAAGGAGCTGGTGGTGGCTTTGAACTTCCAGAAAGGTGCCACCTTTGGGTTAGTAGCACAGTTCTAGACAGACGATAGCATCACCGTTCCCTGGCTATCCTGATATAACCCAAACCAAACCATGTCCTAAAGACATTCAGATCTCTTGTGGTTTTTTGTTTTGTTTTGTTTTTTCCAGTAAGCATTTCTCCACAGACTTAAAGAAAGTCTGTGTCCATCCCTATGCCTTTTGTGTTGGTCTCCATCTCTTTGTCATTCTATTGATTTTTTACTGCTATTTATATCAACCCAAATACTAAAATTCTCTTCTAAAATTCAAATACTTTATATTCTGAACATTTGACATTCACAATCCCACCAATGTTCCTTTACAGCAATCTTTGCTTTTTTTACTATTGTTAGTACTAATAATGTACTGTTGGGTTGAAGTCTATGGGGGAGAAAATAGTCTAAAAGTATTATATTTTAGGGCATTATTTTTATCATAGGAGTATGCAATGAGGGTTGCAGAGTGGATTATATTTGGGGGTAGGGGGTGGAGTTTGGGAAGGTGCGGGGGGATTGTGTACCAATGAGGGAGTTTTTCTTTTGCTTTTCAAGGAGAGGAGCAAAGGGGGGGGGGGTTTGTGCGGGGAGAAGGTTGCAACAATGAATGAATGGAATTCCAAAATCTCTGTAGATGTTCATTGAAATGAAAAATAAACAAGCTAAATTAATAAAAAAAATCTCAATAAACAATGAAATTTAAACTTTGCCTACTCCTGTGCCATCCCCACAATTTCTATATTCCTTAGTCATTTTTCCCAGTCACCAAATCTGATGGCCTACTGAGTAGAAAGTTGGGCTCCTGACCCAAAAGTTGCACCTCCCTGCTGGTCTGAATTTATCAATAATTTCAGATTATAAAGATGGACAGGCTCTCCCTATATGATTTACAGTCTCTGAAAACCCAATGTAGGGTCAATTATAAATTGGTTCCAACTTAATAGCAATGAGTTTTTGAGCAAATTATATCAAGCCATTTTATTGTGAGTTGTCTTCTTTTTTCATTGACTCTCTATTTTTCCAAGAATGATGTCCTTCTAGAGCAACTGACCCCTCCTAAGAGCATGTCCAAAGTTTGTAATAATAAGTATCACCATCCTTGCATTTAATGAATATTTTAAAAGTTTTTCTTACAGATATAACTCTCTGTTCTCTTGAAAGTCCTTTATATATTCAATATGTGTCACATACATCACAGTTCAAAGGCATCAACTATTAGTAATTGTCCGAATTTAACATGGATCTGAAGCGTTGTGCCAGGGTAGATCCTTAGTCTCTAAATTGACAACGTATTCTTTAGCATTTTAAAGGGGTTCTTAGAAACTGTACCAATCGGGAACCTGATTGCTGGTCACACAGTAGACCACCAAGGAGAATTTAGGAGAGGTAGGTTACACTCAGGTTAGAGATACTAGGAACCACCTTCACTTCCCCTGTAGAGAAAAATGCATCCAACAGGAGAATTTGATCATTGGTCATTTCATGGACCACAGAGGATAATACTAGACTTTAGAAGAGGCAGGCTACATTTAGGTGAGATTTCTGCCAACCTGTTTCATACCAGAGAGGGCTTATATATGTAGCAGAAGCTGCTCCTACCCCATCAGAGAGAGAGAGAGAGAGAGAGTGCATACAGCAGAAGAGCGTGGTCACTGGACATGCCTCTGGTCACTGAGAAAAAGAATAGATTTTAGGAGAGACAAGCTAACCTCATGAAAGATTCCTGCAGGACTGAACTGCAGACCAGAGAGGGCTTGAAAAGTTTTAGGAAAGGAGAGCTTTTCCACTACATAAGCCCAGGAAGGACTTCCAATACAGTGAGTTGTTCTCCATAAAAAAGAGCACTTTAAGCCTCCAACTAATCAATAGCATCATATAGAAAAAGAATTGTCAATGATCTTTGCAGACAAAACAGAAAAAGCCTAACATATACCAGAAAGAACTTCACATAATTCCAAAAAAGCATTGTTGCCTCAAACATTGTGAAAAAACCCAAAATACGCCTTCTCCTAAAAAAGCAGACCATATAGAAGATCCAAGGAATACATTAGCGAAAAGGAGGTCTGAGAACCATAAGGACGTGAAATTGTATGAACAGTTACTAAAGAATTACAGATGATGGAAGAAAGAATTGAAGTAATAAATAAAATGAAACCCCCGAGACAGGGAGCCAAAAGAAGTATATCAATACGAAGGAACATGAATAACTAATAAAGAAATTTTAAGTGATGGAAGAAAGACTTAAAATGTTAGGTAAAGAAGGAAAATAACACACACAAAAAATCATCACAAGACAGAAAGTTTACAGTAAGCACAATATTGGAAATAATAGGAATTAATTAAAATTCTATCAAGGATATAAATTTGGAATGATAGAAGTTTCATACATGTTGGAGGGGGGAAAGCAGAATAGAAGAAATGGAACAAAGAGTAGATGAGCTGGAAGACAAGAACTTCAATGGAAACATACTTGAAGAAAAAAACAGATAGGAGACATAAGGTAAATTAAAAAAAAACCAAACAAAGCATTGAAATTGTGTGAGATAAAATCAGATGGAAAAACATACCTTTGATGAAATTTCTAGAATAAGAGAGTGCAGAGAGAACAGAGAAAATTATGGAAGAGGTATTAGAAGAAAACTTCCCGAGTATAATCAAGAATGTAAAATTTCACCTTCAAGGAGCTCAGTGAACACCAAACAGACTAGACCAAAAAGAAAAACATCAAGATATATCATGGTAAAGTTCTCCAATATAAAAGCTAAGGATAGAACACTAGAAGCACCTTGAAAAAACAGTCACCTACAAAGAAAAACCAATTAGATTAAGTTCTGATTTCCCCACAGAAGCCATGCAAATAAGAAGACAGTGAGATGACATATGTAGAAGGCTCAAAGAAAACAATTGCCAGCCACGGATTCTGTACCCAGGAAAACTGTCAATTAAATATGAAGGAGAAATTAGGTCAGTTGCAGAAAAGTAGAAAGTTAAGGGATTCGTGAAGACAAGACAAACTCTACAAGAAATTCTAAGGGAAGTCATTCACACAGGGACACCAAAGGAAAGTGGAAAAACTGTAGTAATCAGAAGCAAAATATACATAACAAAATGACATGGTAAAAGGTGCCTGTCAATAATCACAATTAATGTGAATGGCTTAAATGCAACAAACTGGATTCAGAAGAGACTATCGAGATGAGATAGCATTACTGATAACAAGTGTACACTGCTTGAGAGGATATATCAGAAAGATTTTCACCGGTGTTTTATTTGCTATGAATTGTGTGGATGATTCTTAAAAATTCAGTATGTTTTTCTTTATTTGATAATCATTTGACCCCGCAACATTAGTTGAATTTTCTTCTTTGTTGTTTTTTTATTGAATCATATCTGCATATTAATTGAAAATTAATGATCCACATAAATGTGGGTTTATTTTTAGTTCCTCTCACCTTAAAATAAGACTCATTGTAATCATGCTAATGCTGACTCATTGAGACTGTAAAAGGGAGAATGTAATTTCTTCATTGGAATTTCAATTTTTGTAGCAGACTGTTACATCTTTCTTACTTGTCAATTGCTGGTTATTCTGAGCTGCTGACTTTTAGATTCACATGTCAGCTCTGAATACCTGGTATACCATCATGGCTTCTTATCTTTAAATAAAGCCAAAACACGCTGTCTTTGAATCCAACTCATGGTAACCACCAGCAGGTCTTTAAGCCTTTATTGGAGGAGACTGACCACCATTCTCCTTTCTAGAGACTGGTAGACTTGAACCAGTGACCTTTTGGTTAGCCACCCAACATACTATGCATTATGCCACCATAGTTCCAAATAACGGGTGATATTTCTTCAGCCACACTCTCCTCCTCAATAATATTTACTCAAGTGCTAAAGGAGTTATGTTTGACTTGTTCCTCAACTTGGGTAAGTGGTCCTTATTCTATTTCTCAATTTTATGTGTGATATTAGATCTAGATCCATGGTTTCCTTTTATTAAAGAAATTCCCTTCTATTTATGGTTTAGTAGGTATTTTATTTCCTTTATTTATGTTATAAATAGGTTTAGGTATTTTTAAGCTGATTTTCTTCATCAGTTGAAATTAGTCTTTCCCTCTCTTGTTTCTTCATACCGATATTTACAATGATTTATTGGCAAACGTTAAAAGAAATTCACTCTTGGGATAAATAGAAATTTATTATGATATGTTCATTTTAAAAAAATTACTAAGTTGAGCTTGATAATACCTTGTATATGTCTTAAAGATTGCATAATACTTATTAGTATAGCTATTCAATAATGATTATTAAAATAAAATTAAAAGTACTTTGAATTTACTACTGCAAAAATACAAGATACATGTCAAAAATTGCTAATAACAGAAAAGAATGTTTTTCAATTGACTTGGCTGACAAAATGTACATCAATATGGACTGAACACAACAAAAAATAATTTCAGTAAAATATACTTGTGGCACTAAGTTCTTGTATTAGCACATTTAATCATACGATTATTCTCTGCTTTAAAATGATTGCCAAGAAATATCTTTTAGGTTGAGTCTTGATGCTGTGAAAGTAAGTGCATGTTTAGAAATTATATATTACAATTATGGATATATTCTATAGTTCCTGGGAACAAAATTGTGAAATAATAAAAAAATAAAATTGAAATGATTCAGAGCTAGTAACCCATTAGAGTGACATCTTCAAGTCTTTAGGCATGTACAATTATAAACTGAGATTTTGGGTTTCAAAGTTGGTTAAGAAAATGATTCTCTATGCTGAGAGGAAAAAAATGCTTAGTCATAGTCTGAAATTGTACAGCTCATGTAAAAGAAAATTGATAAAGTTTCCTCGTATTTTACTACAATCTCAAGAACTGTACATGATATTTCAATAAAAATTGTGAAGTGGAGGTAATCTCTTCTAAAACCTCAAATATTAAAAGAAATTAACATATATCACTAGAAGTAAAGTTGAATTAACTTGATGTTCTCACTATAGAAATTGGTATTACAAAATGATTTTCATATGAAAGATCACAGAAAATGTAGCTAACAATAAAAGAGAGAAAAAATATTGTTATAAATTAGTATCATATAATATAAGGTTGCAATAGTCCAAAGTCAAAATATTATGCTATTTAGTTACATGACAACAGTCCAGAATCAGAGCTGCGTAACAAAGTGTACTGGGTGGGGGGAGGGAGTGAGGAAATTGTTCAACAATGAAATAATTTTTTTTTAAAGAGAAAACTGAACTGGGGATGGGATTACGGAGGAAAATATGCAACAATGGAAATCCATTTTCTGTTAACTTTCATTAAAATCTCAGTCCATAGGGTCGCTATGAGTCCTGTTCAACTTGAAGGCAATCAACAACAATAATAACAAACAAAATTCCTCCAAAATAAAATGCAAAGATCAAAACTCAGTTTGATGAAATGAAGAGATCTATTTCAATATTTAAAAATATGAAGTGGCAATTGAAAAAGTTTAATACGTAAAGTCTGCTTTTATAGTTAATTGGTAATATTATGGTGTAGGAAGTGTAACTGTGATATAAACTAAAACAATGTCTATCTAAAAAGATGATGAAAAATTAAATAAATATATTTGTCTTTAATTGATTATGTCTTATTTAATTTGTCTAATCTTTTTTTCCTTTCTGATACTGTTCCTTCTTGTCTTTATCCACCTTCTGTGTTTCCTGGAACCAAAACTGCGGAGGTAACTAAGAAGAAAAGAAACCAACATTTTACAGAATTTAATATCCTGTAATATATCCCCTTTCTTCCTCACATTTATTGTTGCTCTTTCTTTTCATTTGTTCTCTTTACTTTCTCTTTTACTGCTGGTCAGAATTCTTTAAATGTTCTGTAGTAAGACAGCATTATATTAAAATGGAGACTCATTACATTTTAATACTTGGTTGTTCTAAACCTAAAACATACTTTTAATGAGGATGAAGACACTCATCACAGATAACTCTAGCAGTGTTCTTAGTGTAGGGAAAACATGCCCAACTCTGCTCTCAAGATACCTCTGTCTTAAAGAAAAACAAAAAAAACCCACCTCTGTCTTAGGCTACTGTGTCATTTTGGATAAGTTAAAAGGGCTCACCTACTTCAGTTTCTTTTAATAAGTGAGGTTTTTAACACCTTGTGAAATTTCTTTTACTTTTTTTTTAGGAAGTAAACGAAAAATAATTTCCAGTAAAGTTCAGTGAAAAACAAGATATTCTGTATTTCTACTGCTGAATTTGTATCTTACTAAAAGTTTTATGGGAGGAAAAAAGATCTAAGTATTAAATATTGAAGAAATCAAGCAGAATTAGGTAGAAAGAATATTTGTGAGGCATATGTTGAAAGAAAAGGAATATATCCCAGACAAAACATGTCACAAACACAGGTATTTTCACAAAATAAGTTAAATAGGTACATGTTTCCTAAAGACCACCCAGATAATCTTGTCAAAGAGGCAGAAAGAAAGCCAATGAATTCTGTTCCATTCTCAGAACAATATGTGGACACATTGAGTTTCCCATATGAGGTCCACTACTAACACTGAGGTCTTGTGTAAATAATGAAAAACAAGGATATGGGGTACATAGACCATAATGAGGATAAGATTTTTATTCTATCTTTGACTTTCACTTTCCAAACACTTGACACCATTCCCCAAATACGTCAGCAGAGCATCTGGTCTCTTGACAGCATGAGCAGCTTGACATTTCTTCTGAGGAATGAACTATTAGGGTTCTTGGAAGACACATCAGAGCTCAGCAGGAATCCCCTCAGCTTTGGGCCACGCTGGCAAATTACCTCCCAAATGTCATGGATACAATCATATTTCTATTTCGTTCTTAATAACTATCTGAAGGGCTAAACCATAGCCTATTTCTTATACCAAATCTGTTCTTGGCATGATTTCCATGATTCTATGTTCATGGTGGAGGAAAAAGATGCGTGGAAAATGCTCTTTACAAGGCATGTACATCTGGTGCAGGACTTAATGGTATATCTTCTCCAGACAGAATTGATGATCTTTTTTGTTGTATTTATCTTTAATAAAACAATTTCAGGTTATTATTTTACTTAACTCCTCATTTAAAAATTCTGAGAAACTCAGATATCTATGGAAAATATTTTTAAATGTGTAAGAATGTAAAATAGTGACAGTATAATGCACTCTAATTCTAAACTATCATGTAATATATTGGAAAATAAATTTCCCCTTAATTTCATATATCAAAGATACACCAGAACGTTAACCAGCTTCACTAATTTCTTATGTATTCTTGAATTGACACACAAATATTACAACATTATTTTTTAGTGATTGCCTTGTATTTCATTTCATTACAGTAATTTTTAATCGTTTTCCATCATTTGAAGTGATGCTGCATACTAATCCAGTTGTGAATTTTTTTTCTTATTGTTGAGATGTAATCCACATCTATAATCTTTGATATCCTTCAGTAAATATTTCAAGTCCTGTCTACTTTGTGCAAGCGAGGTTATTTTATCGCATTCTTAGTCTTTCCTCAAACCTGTTGCCAAATTCTTCCTCATACAGTCCAGTTTCTGAATTATTTCAGAAGTCGTAAGTAATGAAGAAGTATGGAGAAAATCTATAACATCTAATGAGCTTTACCCAAATTTAAACCATGCAGAATCCCCTTGTTATGACTGAAGGACTGCTTCTTGGTAGGTGTATATATTTCACACGAGCACAGTCTCGTGTGCATTTACATATACAGTTATGTACACATGTGCACATATAATTGTTAGGTCAGTACTAATTGCTGCTTTAAAAGGTATTACGTATTTTCAACCTCACCAATATATCATTAAAAAAGTAAAGAGTATCTAATTTAATGATGTCCAGTCAAATCTATCGATAAAGTTCTTAATGAATTCTAGATTTTTCTTCTGTTAGTAAGGGGTTTCGGATTTAATTTACTTATATCAAGTTTACTTATTTACATATTAACTGTTTTTATAATTGTTAAGTCTATTATTGTTCTTACAGCAATCTTTATTTTAAATGCATGTTTATATGATTTAAATAAAGTTACATTTTATGTTATGATACCTGAATCTTCTTTAATATTCTCTTTCCTGCTGGAATTTTACAATAAATTTACAAATTTACTAAAACATAAAGCTTGGAGTTGGGCAGCTCTGAAAGAATATTCACAGGAGAAGGATGGGCAATCTTGTCTCATTACTAAGTCTTATGAAGGAAATAAAATATCTGTCCCTTTTACTTGATCTTTATTTTTTAGGAGCCTTTGTGGCATAGTGCCTAGCTTTTTTTGCTGCTAACTGAAAGACTGTAAATAGTAATCCACCAAGCATTTCCTTGTGAGAAAAATGAAAAGTTTCCTCCTAAGCATCTGAAACCTGGTGGATGGTCATTATGAGTCAGAATCGCCTGCACAGTAGTGATAGTGGGAAGAAGCTGCACTGTAATCTCAAAGGCACACAATTCTAATCCACTAGCTGTTCCATGGGGAAAGAATAGACAATCTCCTTCCATGCAACGTACTGCCTCTGAAAGCCTGCTGCAGTGTCAGCTATGAGTCGATTCCGACTCCATGGCATAAAACAACAATAACAATAACAACAACAACAACAACAACAGACCTTTTAATGATTATTTTTTTCTTCATCAATGTGTTAAAACTGATTTGTTTTGGACTGGTAATGCATATTAGCTTCAGCTTGGTCATGACTCATCTCTACCCTCTTTACTTTGGCTCCACAGATCTACTTCATTCACTTGAAACCAATGGAAGAGCCCAGGTATTATTTCATTGGTCAAAGCAATTAATGCACAAACTCAAAATCAAAGAAGAAAAAGAATTATGTTCAGTGACTGGGATAATTGGGATGGGAGTGTCAGAGACAGTGCGATTGGCACAGGACAGAGCGGAGTTTAGGGCTGTTGTACATAGGGTCGCTATGAGTCGCAGGCAACTCGACGGCACATAACAACAACAACAACAACATTGGGAGAAACTGTAGATCCCTTGGAACTAACTGGAGACTTATAGAAGTCAGTCAGACATTGGGCACACTTGATTAGAGATATCCATCAAATGCCTGGCTACAGAAACAGTTTGGGGCATTTCCTACTTCAAAACTCAGAAAATGGGAAAGATTCATTGTGAAAAGCAATGCAACACATGAACTTCATAAGTAAATCAGTATAAAATAAAAAGTTTATATTAAAGAAAATACAAAAACCCCAGACACAACAACCTCACTCAAACAATGAATAACTTCGTTTCTCTTGGATCTTGTTTAGGAATTCCCTTTTTCTCAAACAGCAAAATATCACTCTTATTCATCTTTCTTTGCCTCAAACCTCTCAAGTGACATTTTTTCAAAACCTATGCTTTTTTCCCTTCGTTTCTCTGTTTCTTAAGTCTATTGATATATAATTGATATTTTTAAAAAAACCATGCAAACGTTTAAAGCATATAATTTGATAAAATGTGATACATATACAGACATAATGAAATTGTCATATAATCAAGATGGCTAACATACCTATTCTCTCAAAAAATTTCTTCAGGCCTTTGTTTAAACATCACTCTCTTTTCTTTCAAGGCACCCATTCAAATACTACCTCTCTATAGGTTGCACTTTCTAGAGATTCATATTAATGGAATAAAAGTAAGTATACTCTTTTTTTTAAAGTATATTTCTATTTGTTTTCTTTTATACTGACTTTTTTTTTTCAGTCAGCGTGATTAGTTTTGTTGCTGTTGTGTACCATAGAGTTGGAACTGGCCCATAGCTTTCCTTCCGGTGGGTTTTCAGAGGAAGTTAATCACACCGGAAGATTGCCCATCTTTCTCCCACAGAGCAGATGGTGTCCTCAAATCACCTGCCTTTGGGATTGTAGCACAGCTTCTTGTCACTAGACCACCAGAACTCCTTTAATTATTTTGTTACATACATTTATATTCAAATTATTTTATTGTTTCATAGTATTCAACTGTATTGATATACAAAACTGCTCAACTATCCGCCTACTGATGAACTTTATACTGTTTCAAGTTTGTGTCTGTAACAAAAAAAGTCACTGTGGAATTTGTCCACATGACTTGTACAGAATACATTTTAGGTATTCTTTAACGTTAGCTTCAAGTATGGGCTCAAATAAACAAAAATGATGAGGATGGCACAATATAGGACAGAGTTCTGATTTGTTTTTCATAGAGTTGTTATGAGTTATACTCAACTCAAAGAAACCTAACAAAAACAATAGCAATGTTAACCCTCAAATTCTGGTACAGTTTCTTTTCATTTTAATTCCCTGTAATTTATTTTAGAATTCCCTTTGGTTTGCTAACTTATCTATTTTTCAGCAGAATATAATTTTACATGTGTAAAGATATTTGAAAACTTCCTCAAGGTTTTATAATATTGCTTTCTAATTAAATTTTATTTTGCTTAAATATTTTTTTTTCTTTTTAAGAAAACATTAGCGGTTCAAATCCATCAGATACTTTGCTGAAGAATTAGAAACAATTTCCTCCTGTACCGGCCAGATCCGATTGGACGGTATACACCAAAATGTAATAAAATAACATATTTTTTTAAAAAAAATTATAAAAAATGAATGTTGTTGTTGTTGTTATGTGCCATTGAGTCGTTTGCGACTCATAGTGACCCTATCTATGTACAAGAGCCTAAACTCTGCTCTGTCCTGTGCCAATTGCACTGTCTCGGGTACACTCATCCCGAAGTACCCCGGTCACTGAATCAATCCACCTCATAGACGGCCTTCCTCTCCTGTGCTGTTCCTTCACCCTCCCAAGCATGTTCGACTCCAACAACTGCTCCCTCCTTACAACATGTCCAAAGTATTTCAGACGAAGCCTCAGATTCCTTGCCTCCAAGGAGCCACTCTCCAGGATAAATCTGTTTGTTTTCTTAGCAGTTCATGGTACCCTCAATGCTCTTCTCCAGCACCACAGCTCAAAGGCATCAATTTTCCTTCTATCCTCACTAGTCATTATCCAACTCTTTGATGTATAACAAGTGATTGCAAAGACCCTAGCCTGATCAAAAGGATGAGGGAAGAAGAATAAATGCCTTTGAGTTGTGGTGCTGAAAGAGTCTTGAACATGAACTGCTAAGGAAAGAAATAGGACCCTCTCCAAATCTCTCCTTAGAGGCTAGGATTTTGAAGCTTAGCCTCACTTAGGTTGTACATATGGCCAGGAGAGATCAGTCCTTAGAGAAGGACATCATGCTGGGAAGGGTGGATGAACAGTGCAGGAGAGCGAGATCCTGGATGAGATGGATTGATACAGTAACTGTAGCAACGGGGGTTGGTGTGTCAGAATTAGTGAGACTGGCTCAGGACAGGGAAGGGTTCAGAGGTGCTGTACAAAGGATCACTATCGCAGGCAACTCAATCAATAACATTTTATGATATGTTTGGAGGCAGGAGTGGCATCCACTTCCTAAACAACATGCCTCGGGAATCTTTATGAACTTTGATAAATGTCGATGGTTGTAGAGGGGCTTCTGATCTTTTGTTCATAGGGTTGCTATGAATCGTGCTCGACTTGAAGACAATCAACAAAAACAACAACATAGGGTTATATAGTACGATTTTTTTTTTTCTTTTTAAAATTCAGTATGTTAATGTCTTCTATTTAATTTGAGTGTTATAAATCATTTATATTTATTGAGATTTAAAAAATTACTTGATATATATCCCTCATGGTAACATTTTCTGTTTGCACTATCCATAGTTCATAAGCTTTTTAGTTTTTTTTGGCTTTTTCAGTCATTTGTCTGATTTTTTCCCCCTTTGCTCTAATAACTATAACTTACTGTTTTATTTTTCTAGTCTTAGAGTTTTTGTCTTTTTGATCTTGAGATATAACCCATATTGAGGGCTGTTATCTTTGAATATCTGCAGCAAGCATTTAAGTCATCTTCACTTTTAGCAAGCAAGGTTGTCATTTGCATAACATAGGTTACTCATGAATCTTCTACTCACCAAAATGCCACAGATTTTTCAGAAAGTCCAACTTCTTGAAAACTTTGCTCAGTATACAGATTGAATATATGTGGAGAAAGGTTACAACCTTTGCACATAACTTTATTTATTTTAAACCATATGCTGTTTCTTTGCTCTGTTCGAACAATAGCTTTTGATCTAAGAATAGGTTTCACAAGAGCACAATTTAGTGTTGGAATTCCCACTCTTTTCAACATTAGCTATCATTTGTTATGATATTCACAGTCTAATGGCTTTGCATAGTCCTTACGATACAGATACAGATAACCTTGATATTGTCTGCTTCCCACAAAGATTCATCTGACATCAGCAGTAATATCATTGAAGCCAAGGCTTTGATATCTAGCTTGAATTTCTGCCAGTTCTTTGTCAATGTACTGTTCTAACCATTTTTAATAATCTCCAGAAAGGTTTTGCTTGTATGTGATATTATTGATAGTTTGATAACTTCCATGTTCTTCTCAATCATCTTTTTTTGGGGGGGCCTGGAGAATGGGAACAAAGGTGAGTCTCTCCCAGTAAGCTGGCAAGGTAGGTGTTTTACAGATTTCTTGGCACAATATAATGACCACATCCAGGGATGCTTCTGTTTGTTGGGATATATCAACTGGTATTCTGTGAGTTCCTGTGGGCTTATTTTTTATTTTCAGTACCTTCAGTGCAGTTTGTACTTCTTTAATTATTACCATTCATTATTGATCATATGCTAAATTCCTGAAATTATTATATATCAGTCAACAAAACTCCTCACCACCAGGTCAATAAGTAATATCATGATTGAAGGAGAAAAGAATGAAGTTTTTAGTGGTTTCTTATAATTTAAATCCGTAGTCCACACCACTGGTATGAGTAGTCAAACACTTAAAAGACAAATAACACTGTGAAAATCTGCTGTCAGGGACTTGTCCAGGGTATTAAATTGTAATGATGTCAGTTGGAAGAGTAAGGTACACTTTATTCAGCCATAATCTTTTCATTTAATTCCTATTTATCAGAAAGTTGGGCAGTGACTAAGGATGACCAAAGAAGAATCAAAATCTTTGAGTTGTGGTGTTACAGAACAAATAAATCTGTCCTGGAGATACAATGTCTGTGACATCTTACCTGGTTGAGAATCTTCCTCTCCTTCATCATTCCTCTACCTTCCTAAACGTAGTGTCCCTCTCCTAGCAACATGTCCTAACTGAGAAGAAGATTCATCTTTGCCTCCAGAAAGCACTCTGGCTACACTTTCTCCAGATATATATGCATTCTTTTTTGACAGTCCATAGGATATTCAACACTATTCTCCAGCACCATAAAGGCATCTACTATTCTTCTGTTATGCTTATTCTATAGTCTCACCATATAGTTACCTTTTCAAATAGTGTTTGTAATTACTCTGTTTAAGTGCAAATTTCCCCTTGATTTCATTTTACTCTTCCCTAAAGCATTTCGTCTAACATTTTTGTGGTGATGATATCATAGTAAGGAAATAATTCAGCTTTTATATATTATTATATATTCTATTTATCTATATTAAATATTTAACTATTTTATGAAACATAATGCACACAAAATACACTTTATGCATTTCAAGAATTCAAATATATTTTTTTTGTTTTTATTTTGGGCCGTTGGAGGGAGGCCAGCTCCCAGCCAGCAGCCACAAATATATTTTTAATATATTCATAGGTATCTATAATCATTTCCAGTCAGTTTTTAGTACTATCATCACCTCTAATACTAACTCTGCACCTTTTAGATATCATTCCTTAGTCCTCCACATCCTTTTGCCCCAGATTAAATAATCAGTAATCTCATTTTTATATCTGTAGATTTTCACTTTTGAACATTACATATGAAGGAAATCTTAAAATATAATTTTATGACTACCATTTGTTTTTAAAACTAATGGTTGTTTAGTAAAGAATTATAAACTCACTTTTTTCTTTTAGTGTTTTAAAGATGTTCTCTTGTCTTGTTTATATTACATTTAAAATATTCTTTCATCTTTTTAGTTCCTTTATATGACTATATTATAATTTTTTAATTACTCCTCAATCTCTCTCTTCCTCTACAGTTTTTATTATCTGCCAATCATTACCAGTTTTGAGAATTTTCTTAATGATGTTTCTTGTAAGTGTGGCTGCCTGAGCTTCAGAAATTACAGATTTATAGGTTTCATTAAGTTTTATAAGTCTGACCATTGTTTCCTCAAATCTTTTACTATTTTCTTTAGGTGGAGTAATGTTATCCCTCACAACTCGACACATTACTGCTGAGTCAGGCCTGATTCTTACTTGACACATCAGTGGAAATTTGAGACTATAAGTCAAACAGGAAGAGATTGTAGATCTTTCTCCCTTTGACTGTTGGAGTCAAACAACCATGAAGACATAGTCTTTGGATTAGCAGCACAATTTCCTACAGATACACCAGGAACAATCATTAATGTTATACCTAAAACAAACAAACAAAACAAAACAAAACAAAAAACAACCTCAAACCTACAACATGCAAATAGATAGCCACTTCTCACTTGTAATTTCATTAGAGGACTGGCTATTTATGTCCATAAAAGATTTTTTAAGGTTGCATATCTTAATAGAAGAAGACTATTGTTGTCCCATGAAGTAGTTTGTGGGTTCAAACCACTGACTAGTGAGCAGCTGAAGGTTTAATACTCAAACTAGTGCCATTCGGACTCTTTTATAATGATCCGAAACTCAAACCTATTTCACTTTATATATTTTATTCTTTTTTCGTCTTACTGTTACTAGCATTTTGTTCTTAGTTTGGGGGGTTTTTTTGTGTTTATTTTTCCCTATTGTTAAAATGTTTCATTCACTAATCTTCTCTTTTATTTAGTATAAAATCCAAAATCAAACTGACTGCTGCCAATTCAGTTCTAACCCATAGCCATCATCTCTTGAATTTCACAGGCTGAAATTTGTCAGATTACTTATTTTCTTTTTATCAGATAAGTTTATCCCTTAATATAGCTAGTGAATACAAATCTTTGCTTATGTATGACGTCACAAAGGTTATTTATATAAAATTTCTTTTTTAAATCATAATTTACAGGATTTTAGTTTTTCTGTATCTTTTTTTAGCTGGAAATTTTGTTGGCTCTTTTTGATAGATTCAATGATTCTATTTACATTTTGGAACTGATTAATTCAGCAATAGTAAATGTATTATTTTCCTCTACGCTCACTGTAAAATGTAAGTAAATTTTAGGTTTACAAATTTTCTTCATTATAGTTCATGTTCCAAGCTTCTCAGCATGTCTTGAAATCTTTGATTAAATTGCAAACAGTTTAAATTTTACCTTGTTGGTTAGTGCCTAATTTGATATTATTATTGATCTTTGTTCTGCATCACAATTAAATTACTGCTCCAGTTTATTTTTGTTTGAGTATTTTGTTTGTTTTCTTTTTAATGAAAAAATTAGTTGTATCTGAAGTTGTCCTTAACCTAGGATTAATTAGTACAACAGAGGAAAACCTTGTGTGAGATGGATTAGCACAGTGACTATAGGAATGGGATTAGGCACGTCAGAGATGAAGAGGCTGGTTCAGAATAAGGCAAGATACAGAGCTTTTATTCATAACCTGTTGTTGTTAAGTGCTCTCGAGTCATAGGCAACTTATAGTGACCCTATGAATGAAAGACCTGAACACTTGTATAATTTTCATCCTTTCTCCAGGTTCATAGGGTTTCTGGGCGCAAGCTATTCCGCAAGTGATGCCACTCCTGCTTCCAAGCTTGTTTTAATCAGGAGCTCCAACAAACACTGTCCACCATGGGTAACCATTATCACATTTGACACATCAGTGTCACAGTGTTCAGCTTCACAGCAACCACCACTTACCTCTGTGTAGCAAGAGTGCATACCAGGGTTATACGACCTAGAAGAATGTTTGACCAAAAGCAATTAAAAACAGGACTTCGGACCTCGGATTAAAGCCACTCACCTTTGGCTTGGTAGCATCGCTTTCTGTCCGCTAGGCCAACTGATCTTTTTCTATGCTCTTGTTGTTATTGTTTAGTGCCGTCAAGTGGTAGGTGGTTCATAGCGACCCTATGAATGAAAGACCTGAACACTAGTATAACTTCCATCCTTTCTCCAGGTTCTTAGGGTTTCCGGAGGCAAGCTATTTTAGAAGTGGATGTCACTCCTGCTTCCAAGCTTCTTTTAATCGGGGAGTTCTACCAAACAATGTTCACTGTAGGTTACCATTATCACATTTGACACATCAGCATACAGCATGGACAAACATTTCAGTGTTTTACAATTTTGGCATGCCCAAATGCTGGTGGACTCTGTGCCAGAGACCCCAATTCATCTGGCAAGTCCCCTCTGCTGACACAAAGACACCACATGATCTTTGGGCATTCCGTATGTGTATGTTCCTCTTCAAGACGTGAGAGGCCTTCTGAAGGTCTAGCTGAGACCAAGACTCACAGCACACTGGCCTAGGAGTACTGTATTTAATGTCATACAATAGGTCAATGACATAAAACCATCAGCATTTCTGTAAGAGAAAGATAAGACATTATGCTTCAATATAAATGTGTAGGCTTAGAAGTATATAGGTCACTTCTACTCTGGCCTACAGTGTAACTAGTAGTTGAAATTTACTTGATGGCAGTGACTTTAGTTTTGGTTACTGAGCATAAATTTCTTGAGACCTTTATGATTTGCTTTATTTTGGTTGGTGGGAAAAATCACAATTCCCAGTTTTGGGTGGCTGAGAGATATTTTTCCCCTCAAACTTTTCAAATGCCTCTTTGGACACTGAGATATTGTCTTCATGTGCTTGTACTAATAAGCACTCATTGACTGGTGCATGGAGGACTGGGACTAGATAATCCAGATACTCTTCAGTGTATGGTTCTCTCCTCTCCAGCACTCTGACTCATGAATTTTTGCTATCTTTTATATCTTGGCTTTTGAACTGAGTCTCAACAGATGAAGTTTGCTGCATCTGTTTGAGTTACCTCTCTTTGTGTTTCAGTCTGGAAGGTGGAAAAATAAAGTTGTCATCAATGTAAGAAAGGCCATAGAAAATAGTATTATTTTACTTGTGATAGTATGGTGTGGTAGCCCAGATTTTTGACACATTAATTAGAAATGCCAATTATGAATCCAAGTAGAGATGTCAGGTAGTTTACTTTGAATATTGGCGTTAAGAGAAAAGATCAATCCCTGAGAAATATATATGTGCGTGTCTATCATCTATGCACAACAACAACAAAATAGAGAGAGCTCTGTTGGCCTAGTGAATAGAAAGTCATGTTACCAAGCCAAAGGTGGGCGATTTTAATCTGCAACTCTCAGGCCAGGTTTTAATTGTTTTGGGTCAAACAGTCTTCTAAGTGGTATAGCACTGGTCTGTCCATTTGCTGTACAGGGATAACTCAAGGTTGCTGTGATGCTAAACACTGTGACACTGATATGTCAAATGTGATAATGGTTACCCATAGTGGACAGTGTTTGGTGGAGCTCCCTGATTAGAAGAAGCTTAGAAATAGGAGTGGCATACACTTCCGAAATATCTTGCCTCCAGAAACTCTATGAACCTGGAGAAGTGATGAAAATTATACAAGTGTTCAGGTCTTTCTTTCATAGGGTCGCTATGAGTTGTCTATGACTCGATGGCACCTAACAACAACAACATATCATCTACGAAGAACGCAAAACATCTTAACGAAGACAAGAGGGGAAAGAGAAGACTAAAAATATGTCAGACTAGACTCTGAAATTTTTTCTTGAGTATTAAGAAGAAAAAAATGGCAAAAATATAATAGTAAAAGAAACACAAGATTTCAAAGTGAAGCTTGAGAAGAGATAAAGTATTATATGATATATGCAAAAATTAGAAGTTTTGAATAAAAAGGGAAAACTCGCTCAGCATTTCTCAACTGAAATAACTGAAAAACATATTAAAACCTTAAGTTGTAATATTTGCAGAAGGAGGTTTTGGGAAAAATCTTGAATGATCTAGAAAGCATTAACAGAAGATTGAAAGAATGCATAAATGCACTGTATCAAAAAGATTTGACTGATGTCAAACCATTCAGGAATAGCATATGGCAAAGAATCAAAGGTAAAGAAGGAAAAAGTTCAGACTGCACTAAAAGTATTGGCAAAAAATAAGGACCCAGAAATTGACGTGATACCAACTGACATGATTCAACAAACAGATGAAGCCCTGCAGGTCGCCATCAGCAGATGCCAGGGAGTTTTGAAAAGAACGAACTGGATAACTTCC
Source organism: Elephantulus edwardii (assembly GCF_000299155.1). NCBI lineage: Eukaryota > Metazoa > Chordata > Mammalia > Macroscelidea > Macroscelididae > Elephantulus > Elephantulus edwardii. Next base: position 14,793,717 of record NW_006399759.1, on the reverse strand, counting down.
TTGAAGAGATCCATATTTGTTCACATTCCTCAAAAGTGTGATCAAATGTAATGTGGAAATTATATAAGACTATACCTAATAACTTATATATAAAAAAAAAAAAACCAAAACAAACCAAAAACAATACAACTTAGGAAAAGAGATTAGGGAATGGTAGAGGCAAAGGATATCACAAAATGTAAGTCCAGGTCTAGTCCAGTGGTCTCAAGCCAGATTAACAAGTCACAGTTCTGCAATTAATGAAAGCCAGGGTTCAGTTTAGCAGCACAAATGCAAGGAGCCTCTTGTTTCCTTAGTCATCAGCAACCTTTATCTCAGAATAGTTATAAATCAGTTGTATCTTCAATCATCTGGCAACAAAAACGTAAACCATGCTCTATATCAAGGGTTCTTCACTGAAGTCTCTCCATCACATCATCACCTTCTTTCACAGTGGGGAAGTGTTCTCTCATATTGGTCTCATAGCTGTTGATGATTTTCAAGACCATATGTCTGCAGTTAAGGTAGGTGACCATATTGGCCCCCAAGGGGCTAATGGAATGGCTTGAATAGCCAAATTTAAGGGTTCTGACACACCAGACTGCCCCCTGACTTTTCTAATTGTCTATTTATATCTCATTATCTAAGAATCAACCTTCCTTTTACCATCATATATATCCATAGAAGTACGTATGCCAGTTGCTTCACTTCTTAAGTTTTAATCCCACATTTTATGCCCAGTTCTATCAAATCAATACTCCAAGGAAACAAGCATGTCTTTTTCTTTCAAGAATTATCTGTTACAGTTGAAGCTTTGAAACTCTGCATCTATAAATAAATGTTCAATCCAGAGCAAACTATCAGGTAACAGTAGTTCACAGAATAAAACATCTTCTCTTCATCTGGTCAGGTCCTGGTCAACATATCCACAGCTATCCATGGCTAAGTCCAAATGAGTCCACATGTATTCTTCCTTTGTTTCAGACAGGCCGCTACCTTACTCAACCTGACCCCAATGTAGTCTAAGTCAACATACCAGTAAGTCTTCTTCAGTTATCCATTCATCATGCTAGGTAGAAAGTGCTAAAGGAACAAGTTCAATCAGCCTATCTCTTTATTACCACATATCTCCCACTTCTACTCATCAAGTGGAAATAGGTAGTCACCATGAATCGAGAATACGAATACTCTTCAGTTTCCTATCAAGTCATATCCTGGAAAGAGATATTGTTCTTCTTCCCTTCATCAAATAGACCTAGGTGGTAACCATGAGTTAAGTATCAGTTTTATTTTGCCTCACTTTATTGACAAAGTCTGTCTTTTTCTACTTGTCTTTTTTTTAAAGTACTGGATGTAGCTTAATCTTTCTTAGGCTGAGCTCCATACTCTGTATCAAATATCCAATTAAGTTGAACTGATTTACATTTTTCCTCAAAATTGCAATATATCTCAACATTATAACATCCAGTATTTATTAACATTGCTATATCAATATCCATCAAACTTATTATACTTTCTACATTCTAGATCTCAATATAACAAGATCTAGAATAGTTAAAATCAACAAAAACCTTACTCATTTTTACAACATATCTTAGCATTGTAATATAACATAAATCATTATCCATTAAATACATCTAAATAAATGTGTACAATTTAACACATCTCATCTAAACCATTACCTATATTTTGATTTTGTTTTCTAGTCTCTGGCCATACAGCAGCTTCTCCACTTTACATCTTAGTAGCATAAAAGTAATTTTTCAATGGAGAAGTTTTTCTTTTGCTTTTCAGGGAGAGGAGCGAACTGGGGGTGGGGGTGGGGGTTGTTATGTGGGGAGAAAAGTGCAACAATGAATGAATGGAATTCCAAAATCTGTAGATGTTCATTGAAATTAATAATAATAATAATAACAATAATTTTTAAAAAGTAATCTTTCAGGTTTTCTCTCCATTTTTTTAGAATAAAACAATAAGTGGCCAAGTCCGTCTTCTACCTGCTTCATAAAGGAGAAGTGTCCTCATCAATAATATCCATAGCCCCCCCAAAAAAGCAACTTGGCCAGCCAGACACACCATCCCACATGTTCCTGCACCTATTTCTATGAATTATTTGGTTCAGTATTTATTGTAAGACTCATAGACTTTACTCAGAGTTGTAGGATTTATTAGGGAAATAGATTAGGGAGTGGGGGAGACAAAACACATGCAATCCCAGGTTTAGTCCAGTGGTTCCATGCCAGATTAACAAGGCATGATTCCACAATTTGTGAAAGTCTAGGTTCAGTTCAGCAGTACAAATGCAAGAAATCTCTCATTTCTTCTGTCATCCAACGAATATTCACAGTTATTGTTCTTATGTGCTGTCAATTTGCCTGCTACTCATTCCAAGCTTATGTAAGACAGCCCTAAACCCTGCTCTATCTTGTGTCAATCTTACTGTCTCTGATATACCTGTCCCCCATATCCCAGTCATTAAATCAATCCATCTCAGCGAGGGTCTTCCTCTCTTGTGCTGTCCCTCTACGCTCCTAAGGAGTCCCTAGGACTGGTCCCAGCTTGCAACATGTCCAAAATATGTCAGACAAAGTTTTCAGAATCCTTGCCTACAAGGGACAGCCTAGTCTTACTCTCTCTGTGGCAAAACTGTTTTTCTCACAGCAGTTCATGGTATATTCAGTACTCTTCTCCAGCACCACAGCTCAAAGGCATCAATTCTCCTTCTGTTATTCCTAGTCATTGACTACCTTTCTGATGCATAGCAAGTAATTGCAAAGACTATGGCTTGGTTCAGGCTCACATAACTCTCCAGGCTGACATCGTTGCTCTTCTGTACTTTAGAGAATTCTCTGACAGCAGATTTTCCCAGTGCAGTAGGTCTTTTAATTTCCCGGCTGCTGGTACCAAGATCATTGATTGTGGAGCCAAGCAAACTAAAGAAGTTAACAATCTCAATCGCTTCACCATCTATCATGATGCTGCCAATTGGTCCATTGGTGAGAATCTGTTTTCTTGATGTTGAGCTTCAATCCATATTGAAGGCTATAGACCCTGGCCTTCAGCAGCAAGTGCTACAGGTCCTCCTCAGTTTCAGCAAGAGTGGGAAGGCAAAGTAAAGTATTACAATGGAATGTGCAAAGAGCCGGAGTCAGAAAATCAAAGGGGCCTCAACTACCTCAGCAGTTCTTAAGGGGAAGGAACTGAAGAATAAATTCAAGCCTTGAGTTGCAATACTTATGGATGCTTTGGACAGAATAGTAAGTGATCCAGGAAGTAGTAAAAGAAGATGGAAAGAGTATACAGAGTCCATGTACAAAAAGGAATTGGCTGATACAGAAGAATTTAATGAAACAACATATGAGCAAGAGCTTGTGGTGATGAAGAAAGAAGTTCAAGCTGCTCTGAAAGAATTGGCAAAAAACAAGGCCCCAGGAATTGATCTCAAACCAATTGACATATTTGAAGAAACAAATATTGTCCTGGATGCGCTCACCAAGTTGTGCCAATAAATCTGGAGGACAACCTCTTAGCCAAGGGACTGGAAGAGATATAGATATTTGTTCCTATTCCAAAGAAGGGTAATCTGAGAGAATGCAGAAATTGTCAAACAATATCATTGACATCATATGGAAGCAAGATTCTGCTGAAGATTATCCAAAAATGACTGGCAGAGAACATCAACAGAGAACTGTCTGAAGTGCAGGCTGGGTTTAGAAGAGGCCTCGGTATTAGGGATGTTATAGCTAAAACGTTAGATAAATCTTGGCTGAAAGCAAGGAGTACCAAAGGAATGTCTGCCTGTGTTTCATTGACTACACAAAGGCATTTGACTGTGGATCACAACAAACTATGGCTGACTCTTACAGAATGGAAATCTCAGAACACTTGATTGAGAAACTTATATGTGAACCAGGAGGCAATCATTGGAACAGAGCCAAAGAAACAGTGAATGGTTCAAAATTGGGAAGGGTATACATCAGGAATATGTCCTATCTCCATACCTTCTGAATCTATACCCGGAACAGATTATCCGGGAGGCTGGGCTCTATGAGGAGAAATGTGGCGTCAGGATTGAAGAAAGACTCATAAATAATCTATATTACACAGATGACACAATCCTTCAACTTCAATTTTATCTCAAAATAGTTAAAAATCAGCTCTTCCTTCAATTATCCAGAAACAAAACCTTTAACTGTGGCTCTATGTCGGGGTTCTACTACCAGTCTCTCCACCACCACTGTCACACTCTCTCACACTATGAAAAATGTTCCCTTTTATTGGCCTTACCCCTGTTGATGGTTTACAAGACTATGTCTCCGAAGTTATGGTAACTGGAGATCATTTGCAACAGGTTCTAATATAATGCCTAAGTAAGCAAATTTTCAAGGGTTCTGACACACTAGTAATAAAGAAATAAGTAGTGAGCATTTTCAGGCATGTTATGGTGACACAATCCTGAGTGAAGTGGTTTAAACAATTAGTAGTAGTGAATACATAAGAATTTTGCTGTAACAGAAAGAGAACAGCAAGAAAAAGAAATATGTTAGAGGGAATAGAATGTGTGATCTGATGGTAAATTTGTTAGAGATGAACAACGTAGAAGAGCATAAGTTCTTGGAACAAAATAATTGGACAATATCAGTGGACAAGACAGAATGAAATCTCACATGCAAGTTGAATAATAATTGCTGGAAATAGAATTGGTTTATTTTAAGAAGTGAAGGAAATAATTGGAATATTATTCTTGAGAGATGATCAGGTAAAATAATAAGAGCTGTAGAATTTATTTTCTTAATCACTACAATTTTCTTATTAAACAGGAAAAGTATCAACTCTTTGTGGAAGAATATATGTGACAAACAAAATGTGAAATAGTCATCTAGTAGAGATAGTAGAGAAGGGAGTGAATGTCAGAAAATTATAATATGAATGCCAAGGAGGAGGAGGAGGAGGAGGAGAAGGAGGAGGAGGGAGGGGGAGGGGGAGGAGGTGGTAGTAGTATGAGAAGAAGAAGAATGTATTCTTATATATAGATCTACAATAATGTGACTTTTTTCATGTAAGTGAGTAAATACGTGAATGAGTCTGTAGGAGAAGAAGGAAAAAGAGTCTGTTGAGGAATATGGATTTGAAAAATCTGAGCTCTGAATATAGGTTGGTTTGGAGTGTTAAAAATATCCAGTGACCGGCAGTGAAAAGGAAAACATTTAAATTTGATGAAGGACAGGCAGTATTAGAGGGAGGTTGTTGTTGTTTGGTGCCGTCTAGTCATAGACGACTCATAGCGACCCTATGAACAAACGGCCTGAGCACTGTTCGTACATAGAGTTTCTGGAGGCAAGACATTTTGGAAGTGGATGCTGCTCCTGCTTCCAAGCTTGATTTAGTCGGGAAGCTTCAACCAACACTGTCCACCATGGGTACCCATTACCACGACTGGCACATCACTGTCACAGTGTTCAGCATCACAACAACCACGAGTTACCTCTGTACAGCAACGCACAGACCAGTGCTATACCACCTAGAAGAATGTTTGACAGGAAAACAATTTGAACCTGGCTGAGGGCCACAGATGACAATCACCCACCTTCGGCTTGGTAGCACAGCTTCCTTTCCATTAGGCCAAGGTAGCTCTCTCTTAGTCGTCGTCCTTGTTATTGTTATTTGATGCCGACTAGTCAGTCGTAGACGACTCATAGCGAACCTATGAATGAAAAGTCTGAGGACTGTTCGTACATAGAGTTTCTGGAGGCAAGCCCTTTCGGAAGTGAATGCCGCTCCTGCTTCCAGGCTTGATTTAGTCGGGAAGCTCCAGCCAACACTGTCCACCATGGGTACCCATTACCACCATTGGCACATCACATTAGAGGGACAGATTACAACATAACTGAAGGACAGATAGAAAAGAAGTTAGAATACCTAAATAATATCACAGAAATGTTGTTTTGTTTTGATTTATTTTTAATTTTATACTAGTTTATTTACAAAATTCGAATACATTGGTTTTGAGAACAGATTCTTTCCATTTCCCTCATCCCTCCATCACATTGTACAACCTTATGATTAATTCCCCTCTCTCCCTGCACATCCGCATCACTCTGCTTCCACCCTCTCCCACCCCTCCTGGATCCTTATACTCATTATACAATAATGGTTTTATACAATATTTATCCTTGTGTGACTGAGTTCAGTCAGCATTATGCTCTTCAGGCCCTCCAAGTTGTGGTGATTTAAATGGAAGTTTACAAATAAATTGGGTTTTTATTCACTCATTTATCCTCCTTTCTTTCCCTTATCATTGTCTAACGTATGTCCTTTAGCAGCTTGTTATATTACTTTTTTTAGTTATATTACTTATAATGTGTTATAGTCCATTCTTTTCCAAATTACCTTCCTTTCACCTATTCCAAATGCCGTGATACTTATCTATTCTCCTTCAGTTCTCACCGCCTCTGTTCCCCCTACCACTCCTTAATTCTCTTGACTTTATAACAGTCAGCTCATACTGCACTTGTACATTTGTGTCTGAGTTAATTCACTCAGTATAATGTTCTCTAGACTTGTCCATGACATACTGTGTTTCTCAAGATCTCAATTGCGTTTCAATGCTGCATAATACTTCACTGTGTGGATGTTCCATAATTTCTTCATCCATTCATTTGTTGATGAACACTTGGGCTGCTTCTGTCTTTTTGGCACTGTGAATTATGTTGCAATAAACATAGATGTGCACACACCTCTGTTTTCTTTGGAATAGATTCCTAGTAGCAAGCTAGCTAAGTCAAATATTATTTCTATTTTCAGTCTTCTGTGGAAGTGACAGAGTGCCTTCCATAATGGTTGTACCATTTTATACTCCACCAACAATGCATTAGAGTTCCAATCTCTCTGCATCCCTATCTGTATTTATTATGTATTGTCATGTTGAATATCACCTTTGCTTCTGGGGTTAGAAGATATCATGTTGTTGTTTTTATTAGAATTTCTCTAATAGCTAAAAATGATGCACATTTCTTTAGGTGGTTGTTGCTATATTCTCTTTGGTAAAGTATCTCTTCATTTCTTCCACCTATTTTTCAGATGTCACCAACAGGGAAGGGTTCAGAGCTGCTGTACTTAGGATTGCTATACATCACAGGCAAATCAACAAGCACATAACAACAATAACATACTATAACAACAGGTTTGGAAGCAGGAATGACATCCACTTCCTAAATAACATGCCTCTGGAAACTCAAGGAACTTTGATAAGTGTTGATAGTTGTAGAGGGACTTCAGGGCATTTATTCGTAAGATTGCTATGAGTTGTTCTCATAGGCAATCAACAACAACAACAACATTTTTCAGATGGATTGTTTGCATTCTTCTTGTTGAGGGGCTAGAGCATTTTGTAGATTTTTAATATTAGCTCTTTATTGAATATATCCTACCAAATATTTTTTCCCCATTCTTTGGGCTTTCTTTTCACCATGTTAGAGAAGTTATACTTTATTGTGATGTTAAAATGAACAAATTTAGCCATAGATTTTTAAGTTTGTTCATTTTAACATCACAACAAAGTATTTTGTTGCTTTATTCCCTGAGAAGAACTGATGAAGTAGATACAAATGATCATTGTCTTCATGTACATTACTAAACCCTGCCTACTCTAAGGAATTTACTTTGGAAAAGAAAATAATATGTTCCATTTCTTTCCAATTGAGAAATACAGATTGTGATTCATACTGTAGATATATATTTCTAACACAAACACAATTGCTATGCAAAGGAATTCAATCTCAAATATACTTGATCGCAAAAATATCATTCTCATGTTATGTCCCACTGCATTACCTATCTATTGCTTATTTTCTCTCTATATTTGAAAGAAAAATAGGTCAAAGGTATTGGTTTCCGCCCTATTCAATATTCAAGTACTAAACTAGTACTTCGGCTACATTTCTTACAAGACATTTTGTTCTCTTGACAACCCAGCAAAGATTATGAGGATGGCACAAGATAGGGAAGGAATTCATTATCTTGTATATAGGGTCTCCGTAAGGCAGCTATGACTTAATGACACTAAATAACAGTGGTTTTTGCTATCAAATCTTAAGCACCAACATCAATAAATATTTGTAGAATATATTCATTAATAAAATAAATTATAATATACTACTTGAATAAATGTTGGAGGAAAGGAATTCCATATATTTTCTATTACTAAATCTTATAAAGCTTTATCAGTGAGAGGATTTAATAAAACTTAGATAAATTTGACTGACCTATTCAAAATACTTTGACTCTACAACAGCATTTATAACCATGGAATATCATAGGAATAAAATGTAATGGATTTCTCATAGAACTTTGCTAGATATTGTTTAAAAAGATTAAGAAAAGTTCTGAGCTCATTGAATACTAGTCTTCAGCAAATAAAGAAAATGTCATTAATTGTTAATGAAAGACTTTTCATTTATTAATCTAAGAATTAAGTATAGAGATGAATCACTTGTTAATAACAAAATGTGAATTTGAAAGATAACAATTCAAACTATCAAGTTAGTTAAACAAAGTAAAGTTCTTACCTATCTTGAGAATGACTTTGTTTAATTAAAAAAAAGAGTGAAAGAACAATTGGACATGGATGAGAAAGTTCTGACATTGACGTATATTCCTCTATAAATTTTCAGGTCTATTCTCTACATTATTCAATAAATATTTGTTAAAAAATGGAATTAAAGAATCTCATATCAGTGATCTAGGAACATAATGTGAGAAACATGATGAATTAAATGATTGATTGCTCATGTTTTAATGACTCATATCTACTGATACAGAAAAAAAAGGTTTATATCTTTAGGCTCATTAATTATAAATTTAGAAGTCATTTAGATATCGAAAAGAAGAACTTGCAAGTTAATCTTTTGTTGTCAGTTTTTTAATAAATCAATGAAGGCAAAACTGTTGAACTGGTTCATTGTGGAATAAAATAGTTCAAGTTTTCTGTTTACTTTGACATGAGAGTTTATGTATTTGTTAAACAGCTCTTGCAGTAACTTATTTATCTATGACTTATTAGTTGGTATATTTTTTAATTTATGAAAGTATATACAAAATTCATACTAATTTTTGAAATTAACACAAAACTGATATATTTAGTACTATCAAAAGTAAAAAATTTGGTTTTACTACAATGTTATTTCAAATATAACTTTAAAATGTATTGCTGTTTTTGTTATTATGTATCTAATGACCCTATGTACAACAGCGCTGAAGCCTGCCCTGTCCTGAGCCAGTCTCCCTGACTCCAGCACATCTACCCCTATTGCCCCCGTTATTGTATCAATCCTTTTCAACTGGGATCTTAATTCTCCTTAACAGATAACTTAAAATCATGCAGATATGATATACTCTGCCTTATTTCTATTCCCTACCAATACTTGGGCATAAATATATCATCATTCTCTGTATCTATTTCTAAAAGAGTTGTTAAGCACAATACAACCGTTTCATCTTAAAACATTTGCAAAATCCAAACCAAAACAAACAAACAAAAAACAGTTGCAGATGGGATTGATTCAATTTGCTCAGTGGAAGAAAGACAATTACCTCCCATACAATTTACAGCCACTGACAATCCACTAGAGGGTCAGCAATGTGTTGGTTCAGAGTCTAGAGTATATAATAACAATCTTTTGTAATAAGTAAGAAGAATCTCTATGTTTCATGATATTTGAAACTTCAACAACCACATTCAATAGGATGGATAAGTTAAGGGATCCTGGCCTGTTTCCCTTAGTTACGTTCCAACAAGTAAGACTTCTCTCATGGTAGTCCTCTATCACTATGCGCACTACTGTTTTCTCCAAAGGGCGAATTCTTACAATTACTTGCCTACATTATTTCACAGTCTCACCATTATGTCATGAAATAATAAATGGATGCTGGTTAGTCATGATTTATTGAATAATTTTCAAGATATTTCATTGTCAACTCTAGTATTAGATTGTAATATGTGTTCTGATTTTAAATAATTCCTATATATTTTTTTTCTATAAGAGTAAAGAGGTAATAGTATAGTTTTGTAGCAATATTACTCAGTTCCCTTGCTTTCTTATTATATCATTACTTGTTGGTTAAAACTTTACCATACTTTTCAGTATCTGCTCCAATAATGTTCTTCAAAGATAATTTGTCCTTTCTATGATTTCTACAGAGGAACTCTGGTGAGAAAGGAGTTGCACAGCCATCCCAAGGCAGGTAATTTGAATCCACCAGTTGCCCTGTAGGAGAAAAGTGGGCAATTTCCTCCCATGCAATTACAGCCTCTGAAAAACCACTGGAGGGTTGTGTATTCTGTCAGTTCTGACTCTATGGCAATTCATTGTATTGCATTGCATAAATATATATGCTATTTTCCTGTCAACAAAGTAAAACATTTGTTGTTAAGTGCCATTGAGTTGTAGTGGCCCTATGAAGGAGAGTCCTCAACACTTGTGTGACTCATCTTTTTTCCAGGTTCATAGGGTTTCCAGAGGCAAACTATTTCAGAAGTGGATGCCACTCCTGCTTCCAAGCTTGTTTTAATCGGGGAGCTCCACCAAAATTTACTAGAGTAAATAAAACCTCTGCTTTGTGTCTTATATTTTAGAAATCTTGAAAACATTGTAAAGAAGGAAGGAATTATAAGGAAAAAGAAAGAAGGGAAAACAAAAAGGAGGAGGAGGAGGAGATGAGTATAACCAAGATTGTGAGTAGAATAGTAATCAAGAGAGAAGAAAAAGAAGTTGAATTTTCCTTGATCTCTGGTCCTGTTCACCATGTTTTCTGGACACTATCTAGAAACACTATTTACTGTGGCACAAAGACTGTTTTTGGTCATATAATAAGACTTGTATTATTTAAAATGTGCTACATTCACTACTGCTATATAACTCACACAACTCAGGAGAAGAAACATAAAACCCAGGGTTCAGTATGTCTTCAACTTGACAGACCTTACCAATGGATTTTTATTGTTGTTGTTGTTAGGTGCCATTGGGTTGAGCACGATGCATAGCGACCCTATGAACAAAAGATCCGAACCTAGTCTTGTCCTGTGCCATCCTCACACTTCTGACGCACAAGAGCCCATTGCAGCAGTCACCTTGTCAATCAATCTGGTTGAGGAGCTGCCTCTCCTTTGCCAACCCTCCACCCTTGCCAACAGCATGTCTTCTCTCGAAGGAATATCACCTTTGAGCAATATGTCCAAAGTATGTGAAGCAAAGGCTCATCATTCTTTTCTGGGAAGGGCACTCCAATTGCACCCACTCCGAGACATACCTATGTTCTCTTGGCTGTCCATTGGATGTTCAATGCTGTTTTCTAACCCCACAGCTCAAAGGCATCAAACCTTTTTTCTGTCATCCTTATTCATCGTCCAGGTCTCATATGCGTAGCTAGTAATCTGAAAGATACACCTTAGTCCTCAAACTGATATCCCTACTTCTCAATAATTTGAAAAGGTCCATAAATTGCAGATTTTCCCAGTGCAATGCCTCTCCTTATTTCCTGACTGTTCATATCAAGGGTGTTAATTGTGGTTCCAAGCAAGATGAAGCTGTCCACAGTTTAATCTCCCCGCCATCCATCATATCACTGCCTATTGGTACAGTGGTAAGAATCTTTGTTTTCTTGATATTGATTTGTTTGTAATCTATACTGAAGGCTTCATTCCTTGAACTTCTGCAACAAGTGCTTCAAGTCCTCCTCACTTTCAGCAAGCAAGATTGTGTCATCTCCATAACACAGGTTATTGATGAGTCTTCCTCAAAACCTGATGCCACCTTCCTTTTCAGAGAGTCAAGCTTCTCAGATAATTTGCTCAGCTTATAGATTGAACAGGTATGGAAAGAGAATACATCCCTGATGCACTCCCTTGACAATTCCAAATCTTGAAGTGCTCCCCTGCTCCGTTCACACAACAGCCTCCTGATCCAGCTATCATCAGTTCCTCATGAGCACAATCAAGTGCTCTGGGATTTCCGTTCTTCCCAATGTCAGTCACAACTTGGCATGATCCACGCAGTCAAATGCCTTTGCATAGTCAATAAAACACAAATAGACATTCTTTTGGTATTCCTTACTTTCAGCCAGGATCCATCTGACATCAGCAATGATATCCCTGGTGTCACGACTTCTAAATCTCACCTAAACTTTGGGAAATTCCCTATCTATATACTGTTCCAGCTGTTTTTGAATGATCTTCAGCAGTATTTTGCTTGCATGTGATATCAAGGATATTGTTTGATAATTTCCACATTCAGTTGGATCACCCTTGTTGGGAATAGGAACAAATATGGACCTCTTTCAATCCATTGTCCAGACAGCCGTCCTCCAAATTACCTAACATAGACTCGTGAATGTATCCAAGGCTACACCTTTTGATTGAAACAAGTCAAGTGGTATCCCGTTGATTGCTTGGACCTTATTTTTTGCCATTGACTTCAATGTAGCTTCCACTTCCTCTTTCATTACTATTGGCTTCTGTTAATATGGTACTTCCTGAAATTTTTCAGTGTCAGTCAATTCTTTCTGCTACAGTGACTCTAGTTATTCCTTCTAGCTTCTTTTGATGCTTTCTTGGTCTTTCAATATATTGCCCATAGCATCTTTCAACAGTACGACACAAGATTTAAATTTATTTTTCAGTTCTTTCATCTTGAGAAATGCAGAGCGAGTTCTTCCCTGTTTTCTCCAATTCCAGCTCTCTGCAGATTTCATTATATATTTTTCTTTGTTCTGTCATGCTGCCCTTTGAAATCGCCTGTTCAGCTCTTTTACTTCGACATATTTTCCCTTTGTTTTGGCTTCTCCGCTTTCCAGTGCAATCTTTATTGTCTCTTCCGACATCCATTTCTATTTTTTCTTTATCCTCTATTTTTGTAATGACCTTTATGTTTTCTCTATCAATGATATCTTTGATATGATCTCAAAACTCATCTGGTCTTCTACCATTGGTGTGTTCAATGCCTCAAACCTATTCTCAAGATGATCATGAAATTCTGATGGAATTGCTTCAAAACCATATCTTGGAATGAAGTTTTGGGGGAAAAAAGATTATATTTTTGTTTCTGTGCACTTATTTTTATTTTCTTCAGCCTCAATTGGAACTTGCATATGAGTAATTGATGATCTGACCCACAGTCTGCCCCTAGCCTAGTTTTCCTTGCTAATACTGATCTTCTCCAACAATTTCTTCTGCAAATATAGTAAATCTGATTGCTATGCAGCCCGTCAGGTAAAATTCACTTCTCTGGAATATAGTGTTTTGTTTTTTCTTTTTATTGGCCTATTACAAATCTGAGAGTTTATAGCCCTATTTTAAATTATATAATGTCTACATCTTAATTATCTAATACCTTTCAATGTAAGTTAAATACTGAGGCATATTAGATGTTCTCTTATGATTCAAAGAATTTAACTGACTTTCTTTTCTTTTGTCAATTTTTCTCTTTCCATTTCTACTGATGTTTCTTTCTCCTGACAGTGGGATATTTATACTGATGACAGACAATCCTACTGGCAAACTACATTGATTTATAATTTGGACTTCAGTTATTTGCTCTGCAAATAATACTTGACCTTATTCAGTCATACTTGGGTGTCTTCAGTTTCCTGATGTCCCTAAATTCATATCAACCTAATTCTGTCTATTCTTCTAACTTGGATATTAGATTCATGATCTCCTGTATATCCTTCTTGATGTAAAAAAATGTGTTGTTTATATTCATAAAAAGATGCTATACTTAATATTTTTTTATTTTATACTTTTACATTTTTATTTATACTTTATATCTTTGACCCTACTGGTGTCCCTTACTGTAAGAAATATGTTGTCTTTCATTTCTAGTTCTATTAAAAGATTTATGCTACTCTATCTTAGGCTTGTTTCCTGCCTAGTGTGAAATGCTTGTCTCCCAGATAGATCCTATCATTTATTCTTTTCTTTCCTTAAAATTCATACTTTATAAATTTCCCCCTACATATTCTCTCACAGCACAGTTAATACTTCTTTCATTATTTAGTATAATCAATTAGCTTTAAATTCATGTATTAATCTGAGTATAATACACTAGTACTTTTAACCTATTTGTTCACTAATAAAATTTTCATAGTTCTGTGAGTAGGATTTCTATAATATCTATGAAATTTATGACTATAAATTATATTTTATATATTAAATATATTATAAATAAAATATTTTGTATGGTATATAAACTATATATACTCTTTTGTTTGGGTTTTTCCTTGGTCAGGGTAGAAGACAATAGTTAAAAAAAAAACAAATACCAAACTTGGATGATAAACACAGAAGAGTTTACTAAATACTCAGAAGTTGCTATAAAGTAAGCAATAACAACTATAACAAGAAAGTCATGAAGATAACTATGTGTTCTGGCTTTCTTAAAATTTATCTACATGTAACTTTAGACTTTACAATTCTTCTCCTTTTTAAGTTTCATTGTGCAATGAATCAGATGTAGAGATGTAAGCGTGCATCATTATAACTACAAGCTTCACCCCTGCAGAAAGCAAGACCCACCCTGTAAACTGTATAGTATTAAATACAGATACACTCATTATTCAACAGAAAAGAGAGAAAAAGGTGATGACACATACATGATGAGTTTTCTCTTTCCAAACAATGTAAGATGAGTTAGTGAAGGGTCAGAAAGAGATGGAACATAATGGTAATGAAAATATTAAAAAAAAATACCCAATTACAAAAGATGCTATTCTGATACACTTTTAACCAATTGGACACACATTCATCAGTAAATTCTGTTGTGTCCTCTGGTTTCCAAGAAAACGAGAACTGATTTAGGCCATCAACCTCATTAATAAAAGATTGTTGTTGTTTACAACTGAGTCAGGATTGACTTATAGCTAACCTTCATTAGGTTGTCAGAGGCAGTAAATAGCACAGTAGCTAACTGCTCATCTTTCTCCTGTGATGCAACAGGCAGATTCTGGGTACCATTGTGTTGATTAATTGAGCAATTCCTTACCCCGAGACCTCCAGAGCTCATCATCAATATAAGAGAGGGGCTCAAATGTGAGGAAAGAACTTATGGTCATGTTATACTTCTATCCTGTTAGCTTGATCCAAAATATATTTTTCTTGCCTTCCTGGATTCTGTTCTCAATTGTTCTCAATTTTCCTTAACTATTAAGAGACAAACACCTGTATTTCACCTGCCTATGGAAAATATTAGTTATACTCAAATCTTTGATGAGAGAATCACCAGCAATAGCATTCTTTAATCTCCCCTACACTTTCCATCAATCCACGAGTATTTTCAGTATGTCAAACTGATACACAAGTGCTATATCAATTAAAACAATTTTTCCCTAAACACAACAAACTGACAATTTATTTTACAACAAATCCATCTTCACACCCACATTTACTCACAAAGGGAGCTAATTGGCTTAAACAAGAGACTTTCCAGCACACAACTGATTTTTAATTAAATAAAAAAACCCAATAATCCAAACCTGATTGTTAAATAAATTAAAAAAAAAAAACCCAAGCAGTCCATTCTTGACTATTAATTAGATGTAAAAAGACCAAACAGCCTATAACTGTCTGTTAATGAAATCAACAATAATAATAGTACTACTACTACCACTACTACTAATAATAAATGACCTACCTTTCAAATTCCAACTACTTCAAAAAGGAGGCTCTGAAGCAGGCATAATGGTAAACATCCTTTAATAATTGGTACATGGAATGTACATAACCGGAATGTCAGAAAAGTAGAAAACATGAAAAGTAAACAGAGTTCCTGAATATGAACATTTTAGGCATTAATGAGATGAGATAAACTAGCTTTGGCCACTTAGAATCAGATAATCCCATGGTATGCTAAACTGGAAATGAAATACAGAAGAATGATGTTGCATTTATACTCAAAATGTCAATTTCAAGTTCTATCCTGAAATACAATGTTGTGAGTAATAGGATATTATTGAAAAACATACAGAGAAGACCCATTAATATGACTATTATTCAAATAGACTTCTACATCTAGACCCAAATAGGAAGAAATTAAAAATTTTTACCACATATTGCAGTCCAAAATGGACCAAAAATACAAACAAGATGTGTGAATGGTAATTAATGACTATAAGGCAAAAGTTGGAAGAGAAAAAAAAATGGTGGTCAGAAAATATGGGCTTGATGATAAAGATGAGGCTTGAGATAGAATGATAGAATTTTGCATTTTCAGTGACTTTTTCATTACAAATACTGTTTTGAAAAAACACAAATGACGACTTTACACATGGACCTCACCTGATGAGCTGCATAGGAATCAAATTGACTATATCTGTGGAGGGGATTGTTGGAGAAGCTCAGTATGAGCGGTCATAACTAGTCCAGGGGCATATTGTTGGTCAGACCATCAATTTCTTATGTGCTAATTAAGACTGAAGAAAATCAAAGCAAACTATGAGAACCAAAACATGATCTTAAATCTATCCCACCTAAATTTCAAAATCATAAGATAATGTTCATAAAAGACAAACTGGGATCAAGCTTAGATGGCCTCACCTATGGTAAAAGGGAGGCTGCCTAATACAGCCAGAAATTCACAATCTCGAGAGGATAAAATTGATGAATGGGATGTTCTAAAGATTAAATCCCTGTGCGCATCAAAAATAGTTTTCAAGAGAGTGAAAATAAAACCTACTAACTGGGGGGAAAAATTGGCAATACCATTTCATACAAGGGTCTCATATCCTAGTTTACAGAGTACTACAAGGCCTTCACAAGAAAAAGACTGATAACGCAGGTTCAAAATGGACAAAAATCATGGAAAGACTTTTCACAGAGGAAGATATTCAGATGGCCAACAGACACATGAAGAAATGCTCAAAATCACTGGCAACAAGAGAGATGCAAATCCAAATCACAATGAGTTTCCATCTCACTGCAGTAGCAGTGGCAAAGTTTAACAGGAAGTAAGTAGTAAATGTTGCAGAAGTTGTGGAAAGATAGGAACTCAAGATGAGAGGACTGAAAAACAAATTCAAACCTTAAGTCGCGGTATTGAAAAATGCTATGGACAATATAGTGAATGATCTGGGAAGCATCAAAAGAAAATGGAGGGCATACACAGGGTCACTTTACCAAAAAGATCTTACTGATACTGAAAAATTTTATTAAATATCATATGAGCTACAGCCAATGTTAATGAAGCAGGAAGTTAAAGCTGCATTGAAAGCACTGGCAAAAAATAAGGCCCCAGGAATCTATGGGATAACAATTAACTTGTTTCAGCTAACACATGCAGCCCTGAATGCACTCACCAGTCTATGCCAGGAAATTTGGAGGAGAGCCGTCTTGATGATGGATTAGAAGAGGTCCATATTTTTCCCAACTACCATAGAAAGATGATCCAATAGAATGTGGAAACTATAAAACAATATCATTAACATCACATGCAAGCAAAGTAGTTCTAAAGATCATTAAAAAAATCATTAGAACAGTACATAGACAAGGAACCTCTGCTGATATCAGATGAATCCTGGCTGAAAGTAAACAGTACCAGAGAAATGTCTACTGATGCTTTAATTGTCCTCATGTGAAACCTAAAACTAGACTAAAAGACTGTTGTGTAAAATGAGCAAGAAAATATTACATGGTTTGAAATTAAGAAGAGAATGCCAGTGTTGTATTCTCTCCATACTTATTAAATCTGTATGTGAGAAAATTATTTGAGAAGCTGGACTCTATAAAAAAAAGTCATCAAGATTGGAGGAAGACTCATCAATAATCTGCTATGCAAACAACACTTCCTTTTTTGTTGAAAGTAAGGAGAATTTGAAGCATTTGTTGCAGAAGATCAAAGAAAACTGGCTTTCAATGTGAATTGCCTCTCAATGGCAAGAAACAAAAATTCTTACCACTGGACAGACGAGCAACATCATAATGTTGTTGTTTTTATGTGCCACCGAGTTTCTTGCAACCTATAGAAAACTTATGTATATGAGCTCTGAAACCTGCTCTAATCTGAGGCAGTATCATCATCTCCTACAGGCATAATCCCATTTCTCAAGTCATTGAGTCAATCTACCTCATTCTGGGTCTTACTCTCCTGCATAGTCCCACCATCCTTCCAAACATGATGTCCCACTCCAAAGACTGGTCTCTCTGGTCACATTACCAAAGTATGCGAGACAGAGCTTCAAAATATTTGCCTCCAGAGAACAGCCTGGTTTCAAACTGTCCAGGACTGAGCTGTTTGCTCTTCTGGCAGTCCTTGGTATGTTTAACACTCTTCTCTAGCACCACATCTCAAAGGCATCAATCTTTCTTTCATCATTCTTAGTTATTGTTCAGTTCTTAGAAGTGTAGCAAGTAATTGTGAAAACCATGGCCTGGATTAGGTGCACCTTCCTCTTCAGATAGACATCATTACTCTTCAGTACTTTGGAGAGGGCCCTGACAGCATAATTTCCCAATGCCATTTGTCTTTTGATTTCCTGACTGCTGGTGTCAAGAGAGATGATTGTGGAACCAAACAAGCTGAAGTTACTGACGATCTCAATTCCTTCTCCATCTATCATGAAGCTGCCAATAGGTCCAGTGGTGAGATCTCTATCTTCTTAACATTGAGCTTCAATCCATATTGAAGACTACAGTCCTTAACCTTCTGCATCAATGGTCTCATGTCCTTTTCACTTTCAGAAAGCAAGGTTGTGCCATCTGCCTAACACAGGTTGTTGATTACCCTTCCTCCAATCTTAATGCCACATTTCTCCTCAGAAAGTCAAGCCTCCCGAATGATCAGCACTTCATATAGATTAAAAAGGCATGGATATAGGCTGCACCCCTTATTCACAGCTTTCCTGATCCTGAATCATGAAGTATTTCACTACTCTGTTCTGATTACTGTGTCCGGGTCCAAGTACAGGTTTTGCATGAACACAATTAAGTGTCCTGGGATTCCCTTTCTCAGAGGCAGCCACAGTTTGTTCTGATCCACACAGTCAAATGCCTTTGCATAGTCAATAAAACACAGATAGCAGATGGTACTCTCCACTTTCAGTAAAGAAGCATTTAATGTTGGTTACAATGTCTCTAGTGTCATGGACCCAGCCTGCACATCTGGCAGTTCTTAGCTAATGTACTGTTACATTTGTTTGTGGATAATAGCAGGATCTTGTTTGGGTCTGATATTAGTGATATCATTTGGTAATTTCCACATTCTGTTGGGTCACTGTAGGAAACAAACAAACAAACAAACAAAAAAACAGGAATAAATACAGATCTCTTCCAGTGAATTGTCCAGGTATATTTGTCCTCCAGATTTCTTGGCATAACTTGGTGAGCACATCCAGGGCAACATCTGTTTGCTGAAATACGTCAATTGGTGTTCAATCAATTCATGAGACCTTGTTTTTGCCAATTCCTTTAGAGCAGCTTGAACTTCCTCCTACATCATCATAGGCTCTTAATCATATGTTATTTAATTAAATTCTTCTGTGTTCTCCAAATCTTTTTGTCATAGTGCCTCTGTGCACTCCTTCCATCTTCTCTTGATGCTTCCTGGGATATTCAACATTCTGCCTTCACAATCCTTATGTATTGGAACTCAAGGCTTGAATTTGTTCTTAAGTTCCTTCAGCTTGAGAAATGCTGAGCAAGGGATAAGATTCTCGTTAGTATTTTGTAATGATCTATTTGACTTTGTTAATTACATGTGTAGAGTATGGAACAGTAAACTTGTGTAGTTTTTCTCATTTTGGAAATTATTAAGAGTTGATAGATGGAGAGAAAATTGAAGTGGTTTGCAATTTAATCTTGGCTTGCATACACCATCGACATACTTGGCAAGAGCAAAGAAATCCAAAGACATGTAGGAAACTTTCCAAGGTTCAAAAGAATATTTATTTCAGTTTGAAGACTAAGATGCAACTGACTCAAGATATGATATTTTAAATTACTCCTTACATATCTGAAAGTTGGATATTGACTAAGGATGACAGAAAAAAATAGTGATGGTTTTGTGCTGTACAGTTAGAAAAGAATATTGAATCCTATGACATACAAAAAGAACAAACATGTAGAGAAGATACAAACAAGGTACTTCTTGTTGGGAAGAATAGTGAAACTCAGTCTCACATTGGGTATGATTCTAGGAGAGGCAAGTCTTTGGAAAATGACATCATATTTGGAAGGGTAGAGGGTCAGCAAAAGAGGTGAAGGCCCTTAACAAGATGGGTTGATACAGTGGGGGGAGCAATGGGCCCAAGTATATTAGAGATGGTGAGGAGGGTACTGAATAGGGTACTATTCAAGTTTGCTCTTCATAGGGTCGCAATGACTGTGGTCAACTCAATGACATCTAATAATAACAAAAAATAGTATGCAAGGTGGTTCCCCTGAATAGCTAGCTTGCTTTCAATGCCTAGGTAGTCACTGCCAGTCCATTTTGCTTTTTGAAGTTTTCCAGAACGGTATATTTCAAGTAAGTGCCTGGTGTAGGATCTTTTCTTTCAGGTACAGAAACCAACCACCTTTATGAAATATTCTATAGACAGTTCTCTGGAGTTGTTGAGTTAATTTTCAAGATAAGTAGATATATATCTCATATATATTTGGAGCTGAAAAAAAAAACCTCAGTGAGTGATTGTCAAATGAAAACAAAAACTATTGCAATGGAGTTAATGCCAATGCACAGAAATCTTATAGGACAGAGTATAGAACTTTCCCCACAGATTTCCAAAGCTAGAAAAGACCAAAATGAATGTCAGAAGAAACTCTGAAGATTGCACTGGAATGTAGAGAAGCCAAAGCACAAGGAAGAATCCAAGACACTAAAGAGCTGAACAGAAGATTCCAGAAGACAGCACGGAATGACAAAGCAAAATATTACAATGAAGTGTGCAAGGAGCCAGAGTC
>NW_006399759.1:14758464-14771077 GCF_000299155.1 Elephantulus edwardii | reverse complement strand
TTGGCACAGGATAGAGCAGGGTTTAGGGCTGTTGTATATAGCGTCGCTATGAGTCGCAAACGACTCGATGGCACGTAACAACAATAACATAAATAATGGAAGCCAACCTTGACACCTTTCTTCTAAGGACTGACTGATGCATTCAAGTCATTGACCGTTTGGTTAACAGCAGAGCATTTCACCAATGCACCATCAGATTCCTATGTATAATAGCAGCTGTCATAAATGCATCTGGTGTGAACTGTTAATAATTTTAATAGTTGTATGAAGTCGTTACTTTATTTACTCTTATCAACCATTGCTGCCTGTTAGGGACATACATGACTCACCGGTGGGATTTTGGAGACTGTAAATACTCAAGAGGAGTTTAGCTTTTAGTCATGGAAATGACTGGTGGATTCACAGTACAAAAGAGGTGCTACCTTTGGGGTAGCAGTGCAATTCCCTACATGCCCCTTCTAAAAACATGCCCAGTGTGTGTGATGAAGCATCAGTATCCTTTCCTCCAAACAGCACTCTATTTGCACTTTCTCCCAGATCTATCTGTTCTTTTGATAGACTATGAGATATCCAGCCCTCCTGTCCAGAATCACAACTGAAAGCACTGATTCCTCTTCTATAATCTTTATTTTCTAGCTCTCACATGCATACAAGCGAATGAACAGTCCATGGTCTGAATCAGGCACATCTTAGTTTTCAAACTGCCATCATTGCTCCTCAGTAGTATGTGGAGATTTACCTGAAAGCAGACTTTCCCAATGCAATACTTCTCCTGATCGCATGGCTATTGGTACCAAGGGTACTGATTGTGGATCTCGATGAGATTACATCACTGACGATTTCAATGTTTTCACCATCTATCATAATGTTGTTTATAGGCCAGGTAGTGAGAATTTTTATCTTCTTGATGTTCAAAAGCAATCAATTTTGAATGTTGCAGTGTTTCAAAACAGAGCAGGGCAACACTGCATGGTTCAAAATTGGGAAGGGTGTACGCCAGGGATGTGTCCTGTCTCCATACTTTTTCAACCTATATGCAGAGCAGATTATCCGAGAGGCTGGGCTCTATGAGGAGAAGCGTGGCGTTAGGATTGGTGGATGATCTATCAACAATCTGCGTTATACAGATGACACAACTTTGCTCGCTGAAACTGAGGAGGACCTCATGCACTTACTGCAGAGGGTCAAGGACTGCAGCCTTCAGTACGGACTGAGGCTCAATGTCAAGAAGACAAAAATTCTCACCACTGGACCAATCGGCAGCATCAGGATGGATGGTGAAGAGATTAAGAATGTTCACAGATTCAGTTTCCTCGGCTCCAAGGTCAACACTCTTGGCACCAGTAGCCAGGAAATAAAAAAACGTATTGCGATCCGAAAGTCTGCGGTTAGGGTGTCTCTCTGGAGACTCAGGTGTGCCTGATACAGGCCATGGTTTTTGCAATCACTTGTTATGCATCAGAGAGTTGGACAATGACTAGGGAGGATAGAAGGAGAATTGACCCTTTGAGCTGTGGTTCTGGAGAAGAGTATTGAATGTACCATGGACTGCCAAGAAAACAGATTCATCCTAGAGAGGGTTAAACCAGGCTGCTCCTTGGAGGCAAGAATTCTGGGGCTTCGCCTGACATACTTTGGACATGTTGTAAGGAGAGACAGGTCTTTAGAGAGGGACATCATGCTGGGTAGAGTAGAGGGACAGCGCAGGAGGGGAAGACACTCTATGATGTGGATTGATTCAGTGACTGGGGTACTCGGGATGGGTGTATCAGAGGCAGTGAGATTGGCACAGGATAGAGCAGGGTTTAGGGCTGTTGTACATAGGGTCGCTATGAGTCGCAAATGACTCGAAGGCACATAACAACAACAACAAGTGTTTGATCTTCCACAGCAAGCATTTTGAGTCCTCCTGAGTTTCAGCAAACAAGGTTTTGTCATCTACAAAACACAGGTTGTTGATGAGTCTTCCTCCCATCCTGATTCCCTATTCTTCATTCTGAAATTATTTGCTCAGCCTATGAATTGAATATGTATGGAGAAAGGATGAAACCCTGGTGTGCACCTTCCGTGATACAGTGTTCTCCTGCTTTGCTGGAGCAGGAAAACATGCTCCTAACAACATTCTCAAAATAAAGAATACTAAGCTTCACCATCTTAACCTCCAAGTAGCACCTTGGCTGTATTTTTCTCCAAGACAGATTTCTCTGTTCTTTTGGCAGCCCTTGAGATATTCATTACTCTTCTCCAACACCACAACTCAAAGGCACCAATTCTTCTTTTGTTATTCTTAGTCATTGTTCAACTTACTGGCTTATTCATTATGCTCAAGTGCATTTTATTCATTCTTTTCATAACTTGAGAATTGACTGACACTAATAGTCCTGTTTTAAAGAAAACAAGTTTTATGAAGGACTAAAGCAATGAATGGATCCATGAACACCCACTAGCTAAGCTACTAAGTGAAAAAAAAAACCAAAAAACAAAAAAACACCGAAAACCAAAACTGGGTACATTTCTCTCCTAACTCTGTACCCTTAACCATTTCTCTTTGATGACAAAGTGTATTACATATTGTGCCACTGACTGAAAGATCAGCAGTTTGAATATAACAGCTACTCTTTGGGAGAAAGATGTGAAGTCTACACCTATAAAGATTTTTAAGTAAGTAGAAGGCCACCATGATCCTGAATACCCTTGATGACTACGGATTAATCATTTCACTAAACAGTCTCTATGTAAGAGGGTAGTGAAAAGTACAAGACAGTAAGATTCTTGTTAATATAGTTCTGGTAGTATTGGTCATGTGGCTTTGAAACAGAAAGAAAAGTTATGAAATCTGACTGAGCCTGGTTGATGACATTAAATGTGTCCTGACTGGTGTGGAGCTTCATTCAGCAAATAGGTTAGCCACACGTCTCTCTACACTATGTTGTTGTTTTATGCCAGTGAATCCAGTATGACTCATAACAATCCTGTGCACAGCAGAAATGAACCTTGTCCTATCCTATGCCATCCTTACCATGAGCCCATTCCTGTAGTCACACTGTCAATTCATTGGTTCTTCTCTTTTGTCATCCCTCCACCTTGCCAAGCGTAATGCCCCTTTGCAGGGAGTAGCCTATTCTATCAACATGCCCAAAATATGAGAGAGGAAGTGCACCTTAGAGCTATACACCTTAAAGCTATTTAATACTATGTCCAAATGACCAGATTAATCAGAATAGCTTTGGCATTGATGAGACAAAACCAAAGAAAATAAATTAACAAAATCCTCAGCAAGTGCTAGATAACAGACTCTAACTTAATGTCGATGACAAAATGTGAAACTTGAATAAAGATCTGTGGGAAACAACGGGTAGAATGATATAATCAGTACAGACACTGATAAAGACATGGCACCACAATTTTGAGGAGTTTTCTCTTCTGGAAATCCCATCACTTTCCTGGCACAGCCTTTAACTACAAAGAATGGCTATCAGTCAGATTATTATTTCCTAATACAGATGCTTGGAGTCTGTGAGGTGAAAGGGGAAAAAGAGTAACTGCTAAGGTGGGATTGTCCTTTTGACAGAAGTGGAAGGTTTCAGAAGCAATTCAGTCACTGAACTTCCTCTGTCAAAGCATTACTTGGTAAGGATGAAATTTTGTCATATGACTGACCTCTACACACTGAGAGAATAAGTCTGTGAACATTGTTTTAATTTTTTAAAAAAAATAGATTTTATACATAACAATTGAAAATATAGAATGATTTTATATTATTCTTTTTTTCCTTTTGTTCAGTCATATATTTAGCATCAAGTGGGAAAGGAAAAAAATAGAGGAAAATCCTAACCTAAGCTTTTTATGTAATTATCTAAAATTATCTAGATTAAACTTGTATATATCTACTGTACCTCATTAAGCACACGGTTCCACTGCCTGCCCTATCTATCTGAAAATGTTCTCTCATTTTGAAATTGAATTTATCCCCCATTAACTTACTGCTTAGGTATATTTTAATGGCTTTCCTTTCAACGTGAGCCCACTTGTTTTCACCATGAAATTATCTCATTTCATTGTAAAAACCCAGTTTCATTTCTAATTTTCAGTAATTGTGTCCATTTCTAGATGAAAAATGTATGTTTCCAACAAAAGGCCTCTTAAAATCATCCTGTCATTTCCAATTCTTTCTCCCCCAGACACTGGTTGTAAATTTTCCTCACAATAATGCATTTCTGTTCTTCTTTTCCCAAGTACTGTTATGGCTAATACAGTGACTCATGGGCCCCGTGCTGTGTGAGACCATATTCTAACAGGAAGCTTCCAGCTTCACAGCAACAGGCAGTGCAGGTGTAGTGGCCTTCGTGGAGTGCAGAACCCTTTTAACTTTTGAACAAAAGCATAACTAACAATAATTGCAATACTGCCCTTATTTTTCCAAAGAACTAGATCTTCACTGGTTAAAAGCTCGTTGTACAGACCCTGTGGAAAAATAAATGCTCATTTACTTTCTTTGTAAATATATATTTCACAAACATAATCTCATTCATAAAGGTAGACAGTAGATCAACACTGTTCAAGTCTTCTTGTTATTTTTTGCTGTTGCGTTGGAAGCAATCCAGAGCTGACACTCCACCTGGTTTTCAGAGGCGGTGAATCACATGGAAGGAGATTGCTAATCTTTCTGCTGAGCAGCTGGTGGATTAGAACTGCATGCCTTTGAGATTGCAGTGCAGCTTCTTACCATTGTTGTTGTTGTTATGTGCCATCGAGTCGCTTGCGACTCATAGCGACCCTATGTACAAGAGCCCTAAACAACGTTCCATCCTGTGCCAAACTCGCCGTCCCAAACACACTCATTCCCACCACTCCACTCACAAAATTGATCCATCTCATCGAGAGTCTTCCTCTCCTTCGCCGCCCCTCCACTCTCCCAAACATAATGTCCCTCTCCAAGGACCAGTCCCTCCTTGCAACATGCCCAAAGTATGTCAGACGAAGCTTCAGAATCCTTGACTCCAAGGAGCACTCTGACTTCAGCCTCTCCAGGGCAAACCTGTTTGTTCTCCTAGCAGTCCATGGTATATTCAACACTCTTCTCCATCACCACAGCTCAAAGCCATCAATTCTCTTTCTATCATCCTTATTCACTTTCCAATGCTCCAATGCATAGCACATAATTGCAAAGACTCTAGCCTGAATCAGGCACACTATCGTCTCCAACCTGATATCGTTGCTCTTCAGTATTCTTGAGAGGTCCCTCACAGCTGACTTTCCCAATGCAATTCATCTCCTAATTTCCTGGATGCTGTTACCAAGAGTGTTGACTGTGGAACTAGGTAAACTAAAACTGTTAACTATATCAGTCTCTTCACCATCCATACTGATGCTGCCAATTGGCCCAGTGGTGAGAATCTTTGTTTTTTGATGTTGAGCTTCAATCCATATTGAAGACTGCAGTCCTTGACCTTCTGCAGCAAGCACTTCAGGTCCTCCTCAGTTTCAGCAAGCAGGATTGTGTCATTTGCATTATGCAGGTTGTTGATGATTCTTCCACCAAACCTGATGCCACATTCCTCCTCGTATATCCCAGCGTCTTTGATGATCTGTTCTGCACAGATTGAAAAGGTATGGGGACAAAACACATCCCTGACTGACCCCCTTCCTGATTTTGAACCATTCAGTGTCTCCCTGCTCTGTTGTGATGACTGCCTCTTGGTCCAAGTATAGGTTTCACATTAGCACAAACAAGTGTATAAGGTAGATAATTTTTCCTCCTACACATACACTTGGGAAGCAGAAATAGCATCCACTTCCCAAACAACATGCCTCTGGAAATCCTATGAACTATGAGAACTGATGATAGTTATACAAAGGTTTCAGGTCTTTTGTTCATAGGGTCGCTATAAGTTGGGCTTAACTCAACATCAGGCAACAACAAAACAACAACACCATCACACACACACACACAATTGGTTATTTATCGTTTTATATGCAAATGGAAGGGAGGAATCTGACCATGAAAAATAAATGATACATCCTTAAGTCAGTATTTGTATAATGTCTAATTTGTTCTGGGGGAAAAAAAGGGGGAGCCATCTCATGGAAATTTATAGCTAAGTGCTTTCTACAGATAATGATGATGATTAATAATAATAATAAATAAAATACATAAATAAAAAGTAAGAACAATGTAATATGGTAAATCATATGAGTGATCAATAGGGTGCAAGGTCTACATAAAAACACATATACAAACACACATACCTCTACCTACACACATATATGTGTATATTAAGAACATAGGATCCAGAATTTTGTTCAGAAAGTTCAGTTAAAAATGGGAATCTAAAAACACATTAAGAAATATCTTAAAAACAAAACCAGAACAATAGCATATATGAGTTATCTAAATTTATGGTATATTTGAAGAATTGAATGGAATATATTTTGTTCATTTTTTGGAGGTGTGTGTGTGTTTTAACTTTATACTGGTTTACCTATGATGTTCATATACATTGTTTTTCAAAAGTATCTTTCTCCTTTCCTTTACCTACCCCTCCCTCCGCGCATCAAATTGTGTGACCCTAGGAGTAAGCTCCGCCCACCCCCCTTCTTGAATCCTCATACTCATTCTAAAATAATGGTCTTTACAGTATTTGGTTTTTATGAGACTGGGTATGTTTGAGGGGAGGAGTAAAATATAAGAATGTATATAGGGGAAATAATAAAAGTCCTTTTTGTGTTCTTGTTATAGTCTCGAAGTTGACTATGACTCAAAGTGACCCTGTAAACAACAGTCTGAACCATATCCTATCCAGTACCATCTTCAAAATCTCTGACATTCTTGAGTCTATTGTTACCTTCCCTGTGTCAGTTGATCTCTTTCAAAGTCTTCCTCTGTTTTACTGATCCCACCACTTTTCCTAGCTTGCTGTCTTTATTACAAAGACTGTCCCCTTCTGACAACTTGCTATCAGCACATGAGATGAAATTTGACCATCCTTGCCTCTGAGTACTCTGGTTGCACTTCCTCCAAGAAAAAGAAAGATTCTTAGAGGTATACAAAACCCCCTTCATCTATCACTAGAGCAGCGTGTAAACGTGGTAAGGCTTCAAGATTTCAGGGGGATGAGTTGAGGTGCACAGCGGTCAGATTGAAATTTTAATCAATTTATTCTGGTTGTCTTACAAAATGTAGATTTTGGGGAAATAGGCCTGGAAATAAAGAAGTTTGTTTGAAGGCTGTATGAGGAAGGAGTGAATGGAAGTCTTGATTATGGTAGCTAAGTCAGAAATGAAGGATAATGACTATCCATAAGTTTTAGAGACAAAAAATGTGAATGAAATAGTGAAAATCCAATGTATGATTGAACAATTATCTTGGAATAATTTGCATGGCAAAAGCTGAAAAAACAAGTTTTATATATGAAATATTTAAATAATGTTTTTCAATTATCCCGTTATGTGTATCTCATCTGATAAAATTTATAGTGTAGTACCAGTCCTGAGATTATCCAATGTACCTCAAGTTATGTGCATAAATTTAAGTTGTGTGTGTTGTTAGTTGTCCACCGACAACACTCTTGGCACCAGTAGCCAGGAAATAAAAAAACGTATTGCGATGGGAAAGTCTGCAGTTAGGGGCCTCTCTAAAGTACTCAAGAGCAGCGGTGTCTCTCTGGAGACTAAGGTGCGCCTGATACAGGCCATGGTTTCTGCAATCACTTGTTATGCATCAGAGATTTGGACAATGACTAGGGAGGACAGAAGGAGAATTGATGCTTTTGAGCTGTGGTGCTGGAGAAGAGTATTGAATGTACCATGGACTGCCAAGAAAACAAACATATTCATCCTGGAGAGGATTAAACCAAGCAACTCCGTGGAGGCAAGGATTCTGGGGTTTCGTCTGACATATTTTGGGCATGTTGCCAGGAGGGATGGGTTCTTGGAGAGGGAAATCATGCTTGGGAGGGTGGAGGGATGGCACAGGAGGGGAAGGCCCTCTATGAGATGGATTGATTCGGTGACTGGGGTAATAGGGATGGGTGTGTCAGAGGCAGTGCGATTGGCACAGGATAGAGCAGGGTTTAGGGCTGTTGTACATAGGGTCGCTATGAGTCGCAAGTGACTCGACGGCACATAACAACAACAACCTCAAATGTGCATAAATTTAAGTTGTGTGTGTTGTTAGTTGTTGTTATGTGTCACTGATTTGAGGACAACACATAGTGACCCAGTAAATAATGGATCTGAACGCTATCCTGCTCCGTGCTATCCTCAACCTTCCTGACACACTAGAGCCCATAGTGGTAGTCACTATGTGAATCCACCTGGTTGAATGACACAGAAAACATCAAAAGAAGTTGGAGGGAATACACATAGTCATTTGCCAAAAGGAACTGACAGTGAAAAATTTGAAGAAGTATCATATGAATAAGAGCCAATGCTAATAAAGGAGGAATTTGAAACTGTATCTAATTCTTGGCAGAAAAATAAGGCCCCAAAAAATGATGAGATACCAGTTGACTTGTTTCAATTGACAGATGCAGCCCTGGATGTACTCACCAGCCTATGGCAGGAAATTTGGAGGACAGATGTCCGGTCAATGCATTGGAAAATGTCCATCTTTTCTCCCATACCCAAGAAAGGTAATCCAATAGAATGTGGAAACTGTCAAACAATATCCTTACTATCCCATGCAAGAACCTACTACTGAAGACCATTTAAAACTTGCTAGAACAGTGCATAGATAGGGAATTTCCAGAAGTTCAAGCCGGATTTAGAGGAAGTTGTGACACCAGGAATATCATTGATGGTGTCAGATGGATCCTGGCTGAAAGAATACCAGAAGAAAAAAAGTCTGTTTTTGGCTTATTGACTATACAAAGGCATTTGATTATGTGGCTCATAACAACAGATGGCTAACACTGAGAGGAATGGGAATCTCAGAACACTTAATTGTGCTCATGTGAAACCTATACTTAGACAGAGGCTGTTATGTGAACAGAAAAAGGAAACATGACCGGTATGTGTGTGTGTGTCTGGGGGATGTAATTTAAGCTTGGGGCAAGTAAAGAGATAATAAAGAATTACAGAAATATTTAGAGAAATGCATAGCAGTTACCAGAGATAATTCTGGGAAGAGAAGAGTTCTGGGAAGGTGCTATACTCTTATATTTACTATAGAAGATGAACTAGAAGGACTGAGAAATAATATAATAGTGACAGAGAAGTAAGTCACAGCCACACCAATTGACATTTGGGTATATCTGTATTTTTTAGATTATCTGTGATACATTATCTATGATAACTAGGTACCATAAGACCCTTGGTATTTACAAGGGATAAGTCTCAAAACCTTTGCAAATTCCTATCTTGCAAATAAAGAAAACCATGAAAAGTCTCTTGACTCTAAAAAATTTTCTTTCTCTCAGGAGCAATAAATCCCCAGTGCATTTTCTTACATGATCAACAAGTCATACTACTTCTAACCACAAAATATACGTGGAATCCACCTTACCTTTTCATTTGGATCATTATCACTTTTTAAATAAGTTCAATAGCTATTAAAATAACTCTATTTCCCTTTCTTATGCTGGCACAGCATATCATACTTACAAAATGCACACGTCATTTTTCTATTTGATGTCTTTCCATTACTTCCAGGGGGAAAATCTAAACTCTTAGCTATGATTCATAAATCGCTTCATAATATAAACATACTAAATCTATAATGTCTCTTGTACTATCCTCTCCCATTTGTCCTAGCCTTTGGGAACACAATATATCAATTACTATTACATTGTGTCACTGAGGGTGGGAAAAAAATGTCTTGCACAAATGATGCAGAGATCTTCACCAGCGATCCCTGTTTCAGTCAGAATAAGGGAAGAAATGTTGTTCATGTTTTATCAAGCCCACCACTCTGACTTTTGCAACAGGCTGCATGAGATTATGCTAATGATGTGAGTGCATGCTGCCAGCACTCTTTATACAGTACTTTAAAAAAACCCAAACAAAACAACTCACAAATCTTTTATTTTTGTTTTTGTTTTGGCGTAACAATGTTAATTTCTTGTTTATCTAATCTCCACCTTGGGTCTCAGCTGTTGTCAAGGATAACTCTCCTTCCTGCTATCTACTACACTCTTGGGACAAGAGTATCTCTGCTCCTTCACAGTGATTGCATTAATGGAAATTTCTCAGTGTTTGCCCACCCACCTCTGCTATAAAAGATGTGTTCTCTTAGCCAGAATTAGAAGGATAGGAAGTGCAGTTCAGGAAGCCAAAGTGGGAATGGGGAATTCTACATAGCTGAGCACTGTCAAAATTTGCCACAATCTGCTCTTCAAATTCAAATATATTGTATTTAATCTTTTTGTAAAACACATGTTACTTTGCCAAGGAATATCACCTAAATCCCATCCAATAACAGTTTAAAATATAAGTGTTGTGTGATAATCAATCTGATCTGGCTGTTACTTCTTTTAGACTGGAAGTTTCTGATCTCTAAACACAATTTTCTACCCCTTTTCCCATGCCAACAATGACTACTTAATGTATAATAGTGAAATAAGGATAGGATAACTGCAATAAATATTCAGATTATGAAATGAGGACAGTCACAGATCTTGGAAATTCTAAAGGCCCATGGGAAGACATTGTGAAAGGCACCTACATTGAGTTAAAAAGTACTACTTGAGGAGGATATTCATGTGTTCTTTGAAGGAAGTCTCTTGACTATTGCCTTCACAGGTCTAGATTTATACTCAGAAAATTTTCCGTCTCTCCCCCCCACCCCCCACATCATCATATCTTGTCTATGTCTGGAATAGACTCTGGAGACTATTTCCTCTGGAGATAAGAGGCTCAAAGATTATTTTAACAATGGATGTTAGTATTTATTGGATGCTCTATGTACAACAGAAATTGCACTAGATAATTACAAAAGTCAAAGTCATTGTCATAGAGTTGGAACTCATTCATAGCTGACAAAGTCCCATGGGTTTCCAAAGCTATAAATCAGATGGGAGATTATTACCCTTTTTTTCCCCTGTGGATCAGCTGGTGAATTTGAACTGCCAGAGAGTTGCCAGCATTTGATTAACAACACAACTCTTTACACACTACACCATTGGAATTATTATTGTAATATCCTAATAAAATGACATAATTTTTCACCACTGTCCAGTGTACAATAGTTAGTCCATATGGAATTTGAGTCTAAAACTAACTTGTAATGTTTCTGTGTTTATAGTCCTGATTAAGGAACTTTTTCAACAATCATTAGAAGAGATTCTTAGAATAATTGACCACAATCATTTTGTTAAAGAAATGTAAAGGTCATTTTTAAGCCTCAAAGAATTAGTCTTTTTCAGTCTAAGCTCATAGTTTCTTTAACAAATACAGCATTATTAAAAAAACCCCACAAAACATGGTAAATTTTTTATGTATTTGAATTCTCTCAGATCTATAATCAAGGAACAAGATAGTTACTTTAAAGACATTCTCCTCAAATTCTCATGTTTAATGTGTTTCTCTTTTTATTTTTCCTTTTCCACCTTACAACTTTATATCAAGTTGCAGAATTTATTTTCAATAGTAGATTTTAAAAAACCCTATATCCTAAATATGACTTTTGCTTCAAGTTATTTTGAATATTGACATTTTAGAAGCATCATATGTTTAATTTTATTTTAGTTCTAAGATAAATTAAATAGTTTAAAATGTTTTAACAAAAACCATGAAAAGCATTCATTTAATAAGTTCTGCATAGTTGAGTTTTAATAGGCTTTTGATTTTCAAAGACATATTTTTCACTTTATAGTTTGGAGTATAAAATAAAACCAAAACAACAGCTTTATCAACACTATAAGACATGGAATGCTTGCAATTTTTCTATTTTATTCTATTTTCAAGTAACCAATTCTTTTCTGAGTTTACAACTTTCTTGAAATTCCCTATGTAATTCAGTCAATTCGATTTAAAGCACACTGCTAACGTTTTCTTTTCCAACTTCTTTCTCTAGACTCCCAATTTGAGAGCACAAGTTCATCAGGTGCATGATCTAACTGTCAAATTACCCCAGGAAAGACTTTTTATCATTCTATCACGTAATAATAAGTATTTTGCCACTTTAGAAGATAAATCACTGTATTTTTAGAGCTCCATAACAGCACTCCCACAAATTTCAGGGTTTTTTTTGTTTTTGTTTTATTTTTACTGACAGTAGCCCATTTCTAGTACTAATTTCTTGTGTTAGTTAGGGATTTGAATTGGTAGCCCCCAGGTGCACTCGGATTTTGTGATTGACTTGAAAGGCTCACAAGACTCAGACGTCATTATTCCTGTGGCTATGGCTTATTACAGGAAAAGAATATAAGGCGAACTCACCAGGCAAAATCTGGAAGAAATCCAACATAACCTTCCAAGAGTTTTTTCCTAGTTGAGCTATCAAGAACATACTTATTTTTTTCTTCCCTACATACAATGTCCATCTCATCTCTCCAATGCCTAATATGTCAATATTTATGCATTCCATTTCTTTCTTAACAATTTCTAATTTTCCTTCATTCATGGCTCTCACATTCCATGTACCAATCACTAGGGTCTGCTTACAGCTGTTCCT
>NW_006399759.1:14744811-14754754 GCF_000299155.1 Elephantulus edwardii | reverse complement strand
AAACTCTGCTCTGTTCTGTGTCAGTCTCATTGCCTCCGACAGACTCATGCTGATTGCCCCAGTCACCGAATCAATCCACCTTCCCGAGGGCCTTCCCCTCCTGCACCAGCCCTCCACCCTATCAAGCATAATGTCCTTCTCCAAAGACCAGTCCCTCCTTAAAACATGACCAAAGTATGTCAGATTAGGTTTCAGAATCCTTGCCTCCAAGGAGCAGCCCAGTTTAACTCTCTCCAGGACGAATCTGTTTGTTTTCCTAGCAGTCCATAGTACCCTCAGCACTCTTCTCCAACACCAAAGCTCAAAGGCATCAATTCTCCTTCTATCCTCCTTAGTCATTGTCCAACTCTCTGACACATAACAAGTGATTGCAAAGACCATGACCTGTACTAGAAGCACCTTAGTCTCCAGAGACACACCGTTGCTCTTCAGTGCTTTAGAGAGAGGTCCCTAACAGCAAACTTTCCATCGCAATACGTCTTTTAGTTTCCTGGCTGCTGGTGCCAAGAGTGTTGATTGTGGAGCCAAGCAGACTAAAGCTGTGAACAACCTCAGTCTCTTCACCATGCATCCTGATGCTGCCAATTGGTCCAAGGAAGTCAGTGAAATACCACTATCATTCAGATATATTCACCAAGAATCAGAGCCAAAGAAGAAGAAATAGAAGATTTCTACCAACTTTTACAGTCGGAGATTGATCGAACGTGCAATCAAGATGCATTGATAATAATGGGTGACTGGAATGCAAAAGTTGGGAACAGAGAAGAGTCAGTAGTTGGAAAACATGGACTTGGAGACAGAAATGGAGCTGGAGATAGAATGATTGAATTTTGCACAATCAATGAGTTCACAAACACATTTTTAAGAGACATAAACGCAGGTTATACACATGGATCTCACCTGACGGTATGCATAGGAATCAGATCTATTACATTGAAGAGTATAGAGTTTGTTTATATTGAAGTTCAATCACATTAACACATAAAGCTTGTCTCACTAGTTGTGAATATCAAAACTCCAGACTTTCCTAAAGTAAACAAGTATTCACTATACATTGCATTGATTGCATAAGTAATTCCATAATTAAAAGCTTCAGGCATGAAGGATACACTTATCAGAACATTCCTTTCACTCAGTTCATGGAAACCAGACAAGGGTCTGTCAGAACTCTAGGGCCATCCGGTAACATGAAGGTTTGAGCAACTTAGTTCAACTATCTCTTTTCCTACTTGCATGGCATTCATATCCTCTTGTGATAACAAATGACATTCTAATACCATAGGTTTAATGTAAAAAAATTTCTTCCATTCACATGCATGAAGGATTAGGTAGTAGGTGAAGGAGACACAGTTATCCTAGATAGTTGATCTCCATAAAATATCTCAAGGATCCAAATCCTTTGATAATTTAGTTCTATGGCAAAAGGAAAGGGTTTTGTATGTCATATCTGTGGTGAAGAAGAAACAGGGAAAATCCCATATTTATTATTCGGTCAATAGTATGTTACTTTTGTTCCCATTTTATTGGCCCCACAGAATCTCTGCAGGAGAAAGATAAGCAATCTCTCTCCATGTAGAAATTCAATCAAGGGCAGTAGTGAGTTGGTTCTGACAGAAAAGAGAGTAAACTATAAGAAATTCTGTATTTTAACCATGTTTATGCATAAGGAAAAAAAATGGGAACTAGTTATTAGGTTCTAATGCTTGCCATCATATTTCTTAACTATCAATATTATGGTTGTTAACTCTTTGAATGCCAGAGGTAATAAATAGAATTCATAGTCTTCAATATTATTTAAACAGTACTGAAAAGTAATTATGGCAAATCAAGAGAATGAATGATAAAACAAAAGTCATCTCTTGAAACTTCAGTTTTATATAATGTTTACTCATGTCTTTACCAAACAATTTAGAAAAAGAAAACTAGGATTTGGATTGATCTGGTGACTTCAGCGATGGACTCCAGCATGTCAGAGATGGTGACAATGTTATTGGAAGGTGAGGACTTCAAAGAGCAAGAGCATAGAGATTAGGAACAAAAGGACTAGTGAAGGTAAAGAAGAAAGATACAAGGTTAACCTCAATGTAGTATGTGTCAGTATCTTAACTTCTCCAGTCCTTAGAGAAGGACATCATGCGTGGATAGATGATGAGACAGAGCAGGAGAGGCCTGTTAGTAGGGCTGCTGTGTGCCAAATATGGCTTGATGGCACTTAACAACAATATTTAAAGATCAGTGGGCTCTGCAGTAGGTGATATTCTCTTGTTTTCCAGATCAGTTTTTATGCTATTTTTTTGTAGCATTTCATCAGGTGTCTTTTCCTACATTGTCTTACTCTGAAAGCTATGAGGAAAGACACCCACTTTATGTTCTGCGCTTATATTTGACATGTTGGTAGCATAATTGCCAGCATCCTACAAAGCTTCATAGTCACTAGAGTGCAACAAACTGGCCAACGGTTGATGTTCATGTTCTTACATTGTTAAATAGACATTAATTCAGTCTCAACTTCTAGAAAATCAATAAATAAAGAAATAAAATGTGGGCTGATCTTGTACAATCTTCATGATCAATTGCAGTTTTCCCTACTACGAGTAATTTTCCATTGGCAACTTTTTGGTAATAGATCACCTAAATTTGGAAAAGCCATTGAAATATTAATCAGTATTATTCAGTATTATTATTCAGTATTATTGTTCTTGTTAGATGCCAGTGAGTCAAATACAATTCATAACAACCCTATGAACAATAGACTCAAACCCTTTCATTCCTGTGTCATCTTCATCATCTCTAACACACTTGAGCCCATTTCTAAGCCACTGTGTCAATCCATCTGATTGAAGGTCTTCCTCTCTTTTGCTGACCCCACCTTTCCAAGCATGATATCCTCTCCCAAGGAATAGTCTCTCCTAGCAACATGACCAAAGAAAGAGCCAATTTTGCCTCTAAGGAGCACTCTGGCTGAACTTTTCCCCAAGACATCTGTTTGTTCTTTTGGAAGTTCATGGGATATTCAGTACTTTTGTCCATCACCACTACTCAAAGGTATTGATTCTTCTGAGGTGCTCTGGCCAGGAATTGAAGTCATATTTCACTTATATGGAAGGTAATAATGTAACCACTGAGCTACTGCTCACTCATCATTTTCTTATAGGTAGATACTACAACATTCCAAGTAAATAACTGAATTCATATGCATTTTTTGTTCAAATGTTGGTAAAGTTTATGATATAACTAAATCAGTAATGTAAACCATAGTATGTGTGTGAGTTGAGGAATTTTGGAAAGCCTCTCTGATATGGTGGTGTCTGAGTGTGTGAACTGTACAAACGTTACATCTAGCAGGAGTAACAAATGCAAAGACTCAGATTTGATGAGTGAATAACATGTTTTAGTTCATCAAAACAATGATTGAAGCTTAATAAACAACAGGGAGAATAATAAGAAAGAGTTTACAGGGAAAGTATGGCTCAGGACGCACACATGAATTTCAACCTCAGTAAAAAACTCTAAGCTTATTCTCAAGGACAATTGTGAGGACAACGGGGAGACCATGTCCAGGAGCTGAGGAAGAGGCACTATGAAATAAATCTCATGGGCACATGGTGTGGATTTTGAGTGCCATGCTTAAGAATTTAAACAATCTCATTACATCACTTCAAAATCTACATTCAACTTTTCCCTAGCAGCCTCGCATGCTTTTTCTTGCTTGACCAGATGTGATCATTAGCAGATTCACATTTTTCTCAACCCATTTCTTCCAGACCACTGATCCATAGCCTGATCCAGCCATGCTGAATTTTCATTCCAATGAATAAACTCCCTATCACTTCCTTTCTGACCATCTCTAGTGCGATTTCTCTGGGTATTTCTTCTATTTGGTTCCCAGTCATGCCTCTGTTGCTGTGTTCATTATTTTAAAAATGGAAAGGATGTGTTTCTGCTGAAGTTGCCCAATCTTGTTTTCACTCTACTGGACTCCAAAGTGTGCTGTCTGCATGCCGGCAGATGGATGAGGCAGAAAAGCCACTGATTTGATTTTCCCTTTCAATTTTCAGATCTTTCACTGCCTGCTCGGTTTTGTTTTCTCTTCTAACAGTGCGTTTAAATATGCTCGTCCCGCCACCCCTGTTTTATTCTCTGGAGGCAGCCCTTTTACTGCTTTTACCTGTACTATTTGCCTTTGATGGTTTTGGGATATGTGTCTAGGTACAAAGATGTTCTCTTGTGTGCTT
Organism: Elephantulus edwardii; assembly: GCF_000299155.1. NCBI lineage: Eukaryota > Metazoa > Chordata > Mammalia > Macroscelidea > Macroscelididae > Elephantulus > Elephantulus edwardii. The sequence continues at coordinate 14,750,519 of NW_006399759.1, read as the reverse complement.
AGTTTATCATGGCTGTATTTTAAACTATTTTTATTTTTCCATTGCATTCTTATTATGAGATTTTTTTTTTTTTACTTTTCTGCTTCAATTTGTAAAAGCCACCTTTTGGCTTTCCAGAACTTTCAATATCTATCAGATTCTATCCTATTCATGATATTAAAAAACGTAAATGCCACCTCTGAGAAATTCAATATTCCAGCACAGCTGCTATAATTTCACTTCTTTTTAAATACTAATAATTAGTTTATAGACAGTTCCTAAAATCTCTAGTGGCCTAGTGGTAAGAAGGTACATTGCAATCACAAAATCGTGAATTTCAAATCTACCAGCTGCTCTACAGAAGGATAGATAATCTCTTCCAGTGCGACTTAATTCCTCTGAAAAATCTGATGGAGAATAAGCTAAGGGTTGTTTCCCAGCTGGATGGCACACAACAACAGCAGCAATTAACTAGTTGATAGATGCTTCCTAACTAAGATCTCCATTCAAGTTAAAATAACCAGCAAGTGTCTTTGTGAATGGGTAGTTAATCTAAGATGTTTAATCAAACATATATCTCCAGTAAGTTTGAAATTATTTCCTAGATATGATTACTTCTTGTTGTTGTTATGTGTCATTCAGGAAGATCTGGGAGAGATTGCCTATCTTTCTTTCATGGGGCAATTTGTGACTTTGAACCATGTGCCTTTGGGTTGGCAGCACAACGGCTTACTACTAGACCACCTTAGAGCTTCCATTCCTTCCTTAATTTCCAGAAATCAGAAAAAAATTACAGATCTTAGAAATCATGTCTTTTATTAAGACAAGGACAGAATGCACAAAAATTGCATAATGATTAAAAGATGTATTCTAAGTTAAATGTATACCTGTGATATTTATACATCATATGACACCATTTCATACTTTTTTTTAACATTCAAGGTTTTATATTACCTGAGTGAGTTTATTCTTAGTTACACAAACTATTTTTGTGCATGTGACAATATTTAGAGTATAGGTTTGACAAGTCATTTGCAAGTTTTCATGCTTTAAAATGCTTTCCAATGTTAAATAGAAATAGATTTTTGGAAATATACTTGTTTTTAATGCAAGTTCACTTAAACTTTGATGCTTAATTTCAATAAGCATTTAAATTTTTCATGAAATATGTCTTTGCTCTTTCATAAGTAGTTTTAAAATATGATGGTTGAATGAAAATATTTATACAATTAGAGATACTTGATTTGGCTCAGTTTTTCTTTATTATTTAATATATTTTATTATTATAAGTTTTAATCCCAGTATGCAAATTATTTTGGAAGCAGGAGTGGCATCCACTTCCTAAACAACATGCCTCTGGGAACTCTATGAACTTTGATAAATGTCAATAGTTATAAAAAGGTTTCAGGTCTTTTGTTCATAGTATCACTATGAGTCGTTCTCGACTTGAAGGCAAGCAGCAACAACATATGGACACATAAGTAAAGTGGAGCCAAATCTATAAACATTTTTTTCATGATATGAACACATCATGTTTTCAGATCATATAAATTAAGTTCCTGAGCAGCTACTGATGCATTTAAATCAAACAGTTCTTGCTAGGTCCTGTGATTATGAAGAAGAAATAAATTAATCCCTAATTTGGGAGGAGACTATTTAAAAGTGGTAGCTCAGAAGAGACATGTTGGGAAAACCTCTGCAATTTAGAGACAGAAGGAAGTATAGGTTGATACAGAAAAGGAAATGTAAAAATTTCAAGGAAAGTTTATTTCAAGATTTTTTTATAAAAAAATGCAAGTTGCACTATTCCAGGATAGGCAATATGCAACATCATAATAAATGGAGAAAAGTTTATGATTGAAAATGATTTTACCTCATTTAGATTCACAATCAACACTTTTGGTACCAACAGTCTAATAATCAAAAGATGCATTGCTTTGGAGAAATAAGCTTTCAAGTATATCTCCATAGTGATAAGGAAAATAATGTCAGTTTAAAGAATAAGGTACACTTGATTTAAGCCATGACCTTTTTGATTACTTGCTAAGCATTTGACAATTGGACAGTGACTGAGGATGACAGAAGAAGAAATAAAGCGTCTGAGTTGTGACTTTGGAAAAGAGTACTGAATATCCCATGGACAGCTAGAAGAAAAAATAAATATGTTTTGGAAAAAGTGCAACCAAGGTGCCTCTTAGAGACAAAGATAATGAAACTTTGTCTTCCTCTCTTTCACTGTACTTTCATACTTCCAAGCATGATGTTCTTCTCCAAGGACAACATGCCCAGAATATATAAAAATCCTTGTCACCAAGAAGCAGTCTGGCTTCACCTTCTCCATGGTGAACCTGTTTGTTCTCCTAGCAGTTCATGGCATTTTCAACACTCTTCTTCAGCACCACAACTCGAAAGTATCAATACCATCCTTAGTCAGTTGTCCAGCTTTCTGGTGCATAGAAAGTAATTATAAAGACCATGGTCTGGATTAAGCACAACTTAGACTCTAGACTGAGACTGATGCTCTTCAGTACTCTGGAGAGGTCCCTGACAGCATATTTTTCAAAAGCAATTAGTCTTTTGATTTCCTGGTTGCTGGTACCAACAGTGTTGTTTGTGGAGCCAAGGCAGGCTGAAGCTGTTAATGATCTCAATCTCTTCACTGCCTATCATGATGCTGTCAATCTGTCCAGTGGTGAGAATCTTTGTTTTCTTGATGTTGAGCTTTGATTAATAATTAAGGCTGCAGTCCTTGACCTTCTACAGCAACCACTTCAGGTCCTCTCAGTTTCAGCAAGCAGGGTTGTGTCATCCATAACACAGGTTGTTGGTGAGTCTTCCTCCAATGCTGATACATACGCATTCTTCCTCATAGAGTTCAGCCTTCCAGATGATCTGTTATGCACATAGATTGAAAAGGTATGGAAATAGGATGCATCCCTGCTGTATACATTTTCTGATTTTGAACCAGGTAGTATTTCCTTGCTCTGTTCTGATGACTGTCTGCTGATTAAACTATAGCTTTTGTAAGAACACCATCAAGTGTTCTGGGATTACCATTCTTCTCAGAGTCAGCCACAGTGTATTATGATCCACAGAGTCAAATGCCTTTGCATAGTCAATGAAACACAGAAACACATTCCTCTGGTGCTCTCTGCTTTCAGTCAAGATCGATCTAACATTGTCTATACTATCCTTAGTACCACAACCTCTTTTGAACCCATCTTGCACACCTGGCAGTAATCTGTTGATGTCCTGTTTCAGTTGTTTTTGGAAAATTTTCAGCCTGATAATGCTTGCATGTGATATTAAGGATACTGTTCAATAATATCTGTACTCTGTAGGGTCACCTTTTTTTGGAATGTGAATAAATATATATCTCTTCCAGTCAATTGGCCAGGTGGTTGTCCTCCCAATTTCTTGGCACAACTTGGTAAACACATCCAAGTCAGCATCTGTTTGTTGAAATACATCAATTAGTATGCAGTTTTTATTATTATCTTTCATATTAATAAGGACTGCTTGATCTATTTTTTTAATTCTTGTTTTTTTCCTGTATCTGTTGGAGAATTAATTGCTTAATGAATATTTCATGCTTCTGATAAGACACATCTTTACTTTACAATGATAACTGACCATAAGCACACAAATCTGACAGCTCTGATAATCTGAGCAAAGACATATGATCATCCCAAGTTATAACAAAAAAAAAATCAGTCCATGTAAAGCTCACTTGCTTAAATAAAATTTGATCAAAATCCTAAAATTTAAGTTAAAGAAAAAAATAATATAAGTGAGTGAATTTACCACCTCTTAGACAGAATCTATCAAAAATGAAAAGACAAGTGTCTTATGCACAAGAACTGCTAAGGTAGAGGAATGAGAATAAGAAGAGTGGAAATAAAGGTGTACTTTATTTATAGATTTTTAAAGACTGACTTTCAAGCACAGCTGTATGATCTTGACATTGAAAAATATTAAACTGAGGATTAAAAGCAAAACAATACTATTTTGATAAAAACGTAATTGTTGCTAATTGTATTAATTACTTATTTTTATTTAGAGAATACACCAATTTTTCTAAATAAGGTATATATCAGAAAGCAATTGTATATTTAATGTTATTAAATTTATAGTTACATTGCTATTAACAATGTTTCTTTATGCTTTGAATGTTTGTAGGATTGGAGGTCACACTACATAATTTTATTCCTTCTGTTTGCAATTTGTAACTTCTCTTTTTTTCTTAATCAATTTGACCAAAGTGTATCAATTTCAGTATTAATTTTTACAAAGAACTTGTTTTAGCTTTATAGATTTTTCCCTTTCTTTTCTTTTTGTAATTTATTGATCTCTACTGTTATCTTTATAATTTCATCTTTTTGCTTTAATTTTAATTTGCCTAGCTTTTTTTTTTTAGTTCAATCTATAAAGATTGGTTGAAAATGCTTAATATTTTTGTTATTTTTAATTTATAAGCTCTACTTTAGTTATGCTCAGAAGTTATTATTTGTGTCTCTGAATCTGAACCAATCAATAGCTGACCCTCTGGAGAGTTTTCAGAGGCAGTAAATTGCTCAGAAGGTGATTGTCCATCCTTCTCCTGCAGAGAAGCTGGTGGATTTGAACTGTGTATCTTTGCAGTGGCAGCAAAATTTCTTACTACTAAGCTTCCAGAGCTACTCAAAATTATGGTCATAGGCCTCCACTGTCAAGTTTTTCTTACGTTGGCAGACATCAGAAGTGATAAGTTTGCCAAACTACAAACGCAAATAAAATAGTTCCTACAAAACTACTCTTCATTCAAAAACTAACTGCAAGATTCAGAGTTTCCTTAGAGTATATACAATTCAAAATTTACAGGAATAATTCAAAAGACTAGGAATATTCTTTATTTACTAATAGAAATTTATTATAATTAAAAATGAAAACCAGAACAGCAACAAAAAAGAGATACCCAGGAAGAATCTGAGAGGGTTTGATGCAAAGCTTCTATTATCTTCTGGGAAACATGTCCAGTGTTATCCTCAAAATATTGTTGTTTTGTCTGTCAGATACTGTTCTAAATCTGAGCTTTCAGGTTCAGACAGACTAGGAAGAAGGATTAACCACCCACTTCCTAAATAGCAGGCCTTTGAAAACCCCATGTTCCACAGAACACACTTAGACTAACAGATAGGACATCTTAAGTGGAGCCCTCTAGGAGACAGTAAGATTGGCAGAGGATAGAACAGGATATAGGGCTGTTGCACACAGGGTCTCTATGAGTTGCAGGCTACTTGTTGGCACATAACAACAACAACAACAATTACAAGCTGACCTTTATGGCATGAACTTTTCCTATCAAAAAAAAAAAACAAAACAAAACACCAAACAGTCAAAAAAAAAATCAAAAGAAAAAGAAAATTAAACCAATTTGTGTCTGGCCTTGGTCATCAAGTCAGTCTAAAATATCCTGTTTTAAAAGCACAAACTATTACTTAGAAAATTCTATCATTCATGTAATTCCAAGCTTTAGTGGTTACCTCCCAGGATCTGAAAACCAAAGTTAAGCCCTCTCTTTGGATAAAAACGAATGATTAATTATATAAGCTGCATCATACAAACATTGACATTTAGTATTTCACTTTTATTCATTTAAAATATTTTCTAATTTCAGTGAAGTGCCTGTTCATATCCTGTGCCCATTTTTCTATTGGATTATTTACCTTTATCTTGTTGTGGTGCTCAAG
>NW_006399759.1:14735249-14742445 GCF_000299155.1 Elephantulus edwardii | reverse complement strand
AGAGAGAATAGTGCAACAATGAATGAATGGAAACCCAAAATCTCTGTAAATGTTTATAAAAATTAATAAAATATAATTATAGAAAAAAATGTTTTCTAATTTTCATTTTTTGGTTTTCCTTTTTTTTTTACACAGAGATTTTTCAAAGTTTGTAAATTTCCAAATAGTTGAGGATTTCCCAGTTTTCTTCTCATTCTGTTAGCATAAAGTGTTCATAATTTTAAAATTTTTGTTCCAGAGATTCAGAATATGTCCTACATTAGTGAATTACCCATTGAATAATTGTTATTGAATGGTACAAAATAAGGACTCATGCATAATCTAATAAAAGTATAGTTAATATTTGGAAATGTACCACACTTGAAGAGAATTTCTAAATATCATTAACTAGAGGAAGTTAATAACCAAATATCACTGATCAGAACTCTGGAATTTTCCTGATATTGTGAATCTAGATGATGATAGAAAATTGTCTTTTTAAGCCTCAATTGCATCACTTTTGAAAAGGAGAAATTCAGCCAAAAAGGAGATTTAAGACCGTTTCTTTCCTGTGGCCTCATTCTATAATCATCATATTTGTTATGCACCATTCAATGAGAGCTGACTCATATCACACCCTCAGGAGGGGTTTCAGAAGCAGTAATTATATGGAAAAATATTGCTTATCTTTTTCTAGTGTATTAGCTGGTGGATTAAAGTGGAGTTTTTGAGTTGGCAGCACGATTCCTTACCATTAAGCCCCAAGAGCTCAATCATCAGATTGAGTAAACAAATAAACAAAAACCTGACCCAACAATATAATTATTGTTTTCAGAATGTGTTTATATATATATATGTTTTAGGGGTAAAACTTTTTTTCTTTATTTTCTGTGAGAAAAATTACTGCCTTAGTCTCTATCAGTGCAAAATCAGACAATCACCAATCACTGTAACTAAGTGAACATCCATTGGGTTTCTGAGGCCGTATACTTGCTTGCAGGAGATCATTCATCTTTTCTTTTGGAGTAGCTAGAGAGTTCAAATTGTCAACTTTTTGGTTAGCAGTGCAACACGTGATGGATAAGTGAAAATGTGAACAAAATACATATTGCAAATTAGTAAACAATTTGATACAAACAGGTAGAAATTTTTATAATAACCATTATCAAGCAAAAACAATAAAGAACTTGTGGAAGGGACTGTTTTCCTCTAAACCACAGAAAACTCTCTGCACAAGGAATTTAATTACACCTATATTATTGCATTTATAAGCTTTTGAATATCTTTATACTCTTTATAGCTCAACATTTCATGATCTTGCCCTCCCTAGGCAGCTAATTAAATCAGTGACTGAACTCTTCAATTCATATTAATGAAATCAGGAACTTCTATTTCTTCTCAACTTGTTTTTGCACATAATTGCATGTTTTGTTTTTTTTTTTGGTTCCCCCCACCTCTGCACTCCCAGGACCTTGAAGAATCATGACCTAATAGACCTAATAGGTTATTTCAGTCAGATTCAAATGAGACTGACTTCTCAAGCCCTTGGCCACTTCTTTCTGAATGGAGGGAAGCTTGATGTGTCAGAAATAACCTGGATCATGTCCCCTGTGTAACTTTACACTAATATACTGGAAAGATACTGAATTTGCAGCATCTACTTTAAAAATAAATTGAACTTGTGAAGCATGATTTCTTATTTTTTATGCAGAGAGGATTAGTGAAGAGAAAATTAAGTTCTCTCACCTAAGTAAGTACCTCAGGGAACTATTCACCTATCAATGTATAGCATAGTTTCAGCTTATAACTCACACAATTTCATTAGTATTAATGGGAGTTTTGTGTGAAATACTGCATGAGTCACGAGCTAAGGAAATCAGTAATTCTGTTGATTCTATTTCTTTTGTAACGGTTCTACTTCCCAGCTCAAATTTTTTATTCTTTAGGGTTGCAATCTATGCTAATTTTGTAAAGAATTAAACTTGTATTTTGAAGGTAATTAAATCAGTCATATCATTATAAAAGGAGAAAAGATTAAAGTTACAAGATTTAATTTTTAATCCACAATCTACATCCATGGATGCAATAGTTAAGAAAGCAAATAAACATTGCATTGGGCAAATCTGTGGTAAAAAGCTCTTTAGAATGCTCAAGCACAAAGGTATGATTTTGAAGACAAAGTTGCTCCTGACTTAAATGATTATATACTCAATTGTCTCATATGTGTTGGAAAGTTGAATGAAGAATGATAAAAACTGAAGAATTGATGCCTTTGAATTATGATATAGGTGTAGCATACTGAAAATCCTCCTGACTGGCATAAAAAGAACAACCATTGTAGTCCTTCAAATGAAGAATGATGAATTCATCACACACAATCTGGACATATTATCATAAAGAATGTTGTTGTTGTGTGTCATCAAATCACTTGGTTTTCATATCGACCCTACATACAATAGTCCTGAAACCTGATCTATTCTGTGCCAACCTTATTTTGTCACGCTTACCCTCATCACCCTAGTCACTGAGTCGTCAAATGTCTTCCCTTCTTGCACTGTCCCTCCACTCTTCCAAGCATTGGAAACATCCCTCTCCAAGTATTGGTCCCTCTTTGAAACATGCCTAAAGTTTTTGAGACAAAGTCCCAGAATCCTTGTCTCCAAGGAGCAGCCTGGTTTTACCCTCTCCAGGTTAAACCTGTTTGTTCTCCTGGTAGTCCATTGTATACTCAATACTCTTCTCCAGCACCACAGCTCAAAGGCATCAATTCTCTTTCTATCATCCAGAGTCATTGTCCAGCTTTCTGACACATAGCAAGTGATTGCAAAGATTTAGAGTAAGGGCAAAGAAGGGTAGAGCCTGCTGAGCCTGCTCCAGGCACTAGCTTAAAATCCTTCACAAAGCTTGGGGACTGGAGTCTTCCCTCCACTCAGGAAGTCAGCTGGCTAACTGGTGGGATGGCTGGCATCTCCATGGTTTCTCCTCTTGGTGGCAGTCAGGCAAGGGAAGGTTCTGGGGTCTTTTGTATTGTATGTTACTATAATTTTTGCCCTTCAAAGGTGGGTGGGCAGCACTGACCCTTAGAGTAAGGGCGAGGAAGGGAGACTCTACTCCATGGCCCTCAGGCCCGTCTTTAATTGTTTTTGGTGAAACGTTCTTCTAGGTCGTATAACCCTGGCCTGTACACTTGCTCTATAGATGTAACTCATGATTGCTGTGGAGCTGAACATTGTGACACTGATGAGTCAAATACAAGAATGGTTACCCAAGGTAGACAGTGTTTAGTGGAGCTCCCCAATTAAAATAAGCTTGGAAGCAGGAGTGGCACCCATTTCCGTAATAACTTGCCTCTGGGAACCCTATGAACCTGGAGAAAGGACAAAAGTTACACAGGTGTCCAGGTTTATCGTTCATAGGGTCACTATCAGTCATCTACGACTCGACGGCACTTAATAACAACAACAACATGGCACACTTTAGTCTCCAGACTGATGTCTTTGCTCTTCAGTACACTGGAGATATCCCTGACAGTAGACTTTTCTAATGCAATTCATCTTTTGATTTCCTGGCTGCTGGTACCAAGAACGTTGATTGTGGGGCCAAACTACAGCTGTTAATAATCCCAATCTCTTCACCATATATCATAGCTTTTAGAAAAAGATATTATGTCTGTAAAAGAAAAGAATGGTTAAGGATACGAAGCTCCCCAATGAGATGAACTGGCACAGTGACACAATGCTGAGATTGTAAGGAGTGCAAGAAGAAGGCAGAGTTTGGTACTATTATTGATGGGGTCACTGTGAGTTGGAAACAATTTGATGGCACCTAATAATAATGGGAATCCCATAACATTTAGCTGGGCTCATAAGAGACCTATACCTAGACCAAGAAGCTGTTGTGTGACCAAAGTAAGGGAACATCATATGGTTTAAATTATTTAAGGTATGTATCAGAGCTATACCTTCTCTTTCTATTTATTTCATTTGCATGCTGGGAAAATTATTGGATCATCTGATCGTTATGAAGAAGAAATGTGGCACAAGAATTGGAGGAAGACTCACCAACAACATACATTATGTAGATGACCTAACATTGAACATTGTTGCCAAAAGAGAGGAGGACTAAAAATGCTTTCTGCAAGATCAAAGACTTTAGCCTTCAATATTGATTGCGTTTCAATGCCCCCCCCAAAAAATTCTCACCATTGGACTGATAGGCAGAATTATGATAGATGATAAAAGATTGAAACTGTCACAAATTTCATCTGAGTTGGATCTACAATCAACACTCTGGGTACCAGCAGTGAGGAGATCAGAAGACATAATGCACTGGGGAAGTTTGTAATTAGGGACCTCTCCAAATTGTTGAGGAATAATGATATACTTTTGAGGACTAATGTATGCTTGCTTCACTCCATGCTCTTTTTAAATGTTATGTTATACTGCAAGGAGGGACTGGTTCTTAGAGAGGGACATCATGTTTGGGAGAATGGAGGGGCGGCAAAGGAGAGGAAGACCTTCAATGAGATGGATTGATTCTGTGACTAGAGTGGTGGGAATGAGTGTGTTTGAGATGGCTAGGTTGGCACAGGATAGAACGGTGTTTAGAGCTCTTGTACATAGGGTCGCTATGAGTCGCGAGTGACTCAATGGCACATAACAACAACAACAACAACAACTGTTTTACATACAAAGTTCACAAAGTTCATTCCATGCTCTTCTGAATCATTTGGTATGCATCTGAAAGCTGGACAATGAATAAGAAGAATTGAAGCCTTTGTGCTTCAAGAAATATACTGAATATCCCATGGACTGCAAAAAAGAACAAGTAAATGTCTTGGAGAAAGTTCAGACAGAGTACTCCTTGGAGTTAAAGATGACAAAGCTTTGTCTCACATATCTTGGGCATGCTGCTGTCATTGTTAGGTGCCACTGAATCAAGTATGACTCATCTAGGCAATTTATCTGAACACTGTCCTATCCCGCACCATCCTTACAGTCTCTGATACACTCAAATAGTGACCCATTTCCTCAGTCACCATATAATCCACTTAGCTGAGGGTCTTCTTCTCTTTCAGTTCCCCTCCACCTTTCCAAGCATGATGTCCATCTCCAAGGAATAACCTCTCCTACCAACATATCTAGAGGTGTGACATGAAACAGAATCATTTTTGCTTCCAAGGAGCATTCTGGCAGCATCTTCTTGAAGACATATCTGATTGTTTTTTTGGCAGTTTGAGGGATCATCAGCGCTCTTCTCCAACACCACAGTTCAAAGGCACTAATTTTTTCTTTGTCACCCTTAATCATTGTCCATCTATCAGCAGTTGCAGTACATAGGGTTGCTATGAGTCGCAAGTGATTCAACAAAATATAACAACAACAAAAAATTTTGCTTGTAGATGGTATTAATGATATTTTTTTTATAATTTCCACATATTGTTGTATCACCTTCCTAGGGAATGGAAACAATCATTGATCTCTCTCAGTCAACCAACTTGGAAGATGTCTTCCATATTCCTGGCATAGACTGGTGAACACATGCAGAGCTGCATCTGACATTTAAAACATTTGAATTGGTATCTCCTCTATTCCTGGGGCCTTATATTTTGCTGATGCCTTCAATGTAGCTTCTTGCCACAGCAATACAGGGTTTTTAAATTGGGTACTCTTTTTTAAAATATTCTTGCTCATAATTTTTCCCCTTCCAAAAGTACACAACTTTATATATTTGGGATCATTTGTCAATACCCTGTATTTCATCATTTCCAGTGAACGGTGCATAATATTAATAATAGAATTTATGTACAACAACAACAGCAACAACCCAACAACGAGATGAAATGGTAATGACTTTATTTGGGGCATGTTGTCAAAAAGGGCTAGTTTTGGGGAAAAGACATCACTCATACTGGAAAAGGTGGAAAGTCAATAAAAGACAGGGACATCTTAAACAAGATAAGTTGATACCATGACTTTAGCAATGAGTTTGAGAATGAGGAACGCATAAGATAAAGCAAGATTCTCATCTGTTCTTGATAAAGTTACTATGGTTCTAGTCAACTCATTGGCATCTAAGAACAGTCCCATAAATCACAATGTCAAGACAAGTATAAATATTGCCATTAACTCAAATCTGACATACTAACTCGTGCTGTTACATCCTGGCACTCAAAAATTGGGCAAACTATGCTTACAAAATGCAAATGACCAAGAATTTTACTACAACTTATATCCTTCTACTATTCCATTTATTCTCAGAAAAACCATGTAATCGAAACAAGTTGTTTTGGTTTCTGTTCTTTCTGTTCTTTATCCTTATGTCTCACGTCATACATTTATTTCTCAATTTTTGATAGCTTCCTAAAGCCTTCACTTCAATCACTATCTCACTAATATCCTTTCACTTGGCTAATTTCCATCCTCTTGTTCTCACAGTACATTAATTCTGGTGAAAGACCTTTCCTATACTCCCCTTATCAGAGACTAGCAAGACATACTTTCAGGATAAAATGAGAGCACTTCCAGACACACTGTTCCTTCAAATGAATTAACTCTAGCATTAAACAAAATGGATATTCAAGACAAATTATTCTGTTTTTCTAAGTAAACTTTCTTTCATACCCATAATAGTTATCTTAAAATTTAATCTTCATCATTTAGTTTTCTAATTCAATAATCCAGAACCCAATTGGAATTGATCATTTTACCTTTTAGTTCACAGAATTGTGCTCTTATTAAGGAACTCTGGTAATTAATGGGTAAGGTGTTATAGTGTAAATCCAAAGGCAGGAGGTTTAAATCCACCAGCTTCTCCACAGGAGAAAAATAGATGTTCCTCTCATACACTTTATAACCTCTGAAAATCCTCTTGAGAGTCAGTTCTAAGCCAGTTCTGACTTGACAGCAATGAGTTATTTTTATTTAGCTATTCAATTTAGATATATGTGCACAACAAACTCATAAACTTAAATGTATCTGGGAATTTTAAGTCTTTCAAACATCTCAATCTAGGAGAATCTTCCCATTATTGGAAACTTAGTTAAGTTCTGGAGTCAATAAACTTAAACTTCCACAAGATCTTTAGATAATGATTTTCCATATCTATGAAAGGTCGAGAAGGGGTAGAAGTGGTTGGGTATCCTGGTGGATGGTGGAGCAGGGAAATAAGTGGGTAAAGACGCGTGTGAGAAAGGCAGGGACAACACTGACACTAAA
>NW_006399759.1:14726320-14732299 GCF_000299155.1 Elephantulus edwardii | reverse complement strand
AGAGCAGAGTTTAGGACTGTTGTACATAGGGTCGCTATGAGTCGCAAGTGACGTGACGGCACATAACAACAACAACATGAAAGGTCTTCAAAGAAAATTAAGAAGCTAATATTTAATATTTAATGATCGTTTGCTGGCATGCATTTATAGCTGAAGAAACTGAGGTTTACAGAGTGTTTAAAATCCAGTAGATTGGAAATGGAATAACTACAATTAAGATAAAAAGGTGAGATTACACAGAGAGAGAAATTGATGCCACTTGCACTGGCATAGCATCAGAATTCTCTCATCTCCAATGAAAGTCCATGAACAATCTTCACATAGTCTTACGTGTTTTCACCATTTTTTTACATAATTTTGTTCTCACAGTTTACATTAATCTTTCTTTAGCCTATACTGTTCCCTTGACATCTTGCTTTTGTTATAATTGTGTGTTCCTTATTGCTGATATAATTTCTACCTCCTGTTTTAAAATCTTAAATTGTTGTTGTTAAGTGCTTTGTGGTTATAGATGATTCATAGCGACCCTATGAATGAAAGATCTTAACACTTGTACATCTTTCATCCTTTCTCCAAGTTCATTGAGTTTCTGGAGGCAAGCTATTTCAGAAGTGGATGCCACTCCTGCTTCCAAGCTAGTTTTAATTGGGAAGCTCTACCAAGTACTGTCAACAATGCATAGCCATTATCACATTTGACACATCAGTGTCACAATGTTTAGCATGACAGCAATCACAAGTTACCTCTGTATAGTAAGTGGACAGATACCAATTAGAAGGAGTTTGATCAAATACAATTAAAACTAGGCTTGAGGACTGCAGACTAAAATCTTTGGCTGGTTGCGTCACTTTCTATCCACTAGGCCCACAGAGTTCTCTCATTGTTGTTACTGTTGTTAATTGCTAGCAAGTGGTAGATCATTCATAGAGACCCTATGAATGAACGACCTTTATATTAGTTATATTAATTAGTCAGTGTTTTTAAAATGTTCTGTCTTTTGAATTATAGTATTCAATTCTAGTATTAGAGTATTTTTTGCTGGATTTTCTAAGTCCTTTTTTCCTTCTCCTTTGCTTCCCCCATATACTCTTCTCCCCACTGCCCCAAATTACATCCAGTTATTGAATTTCAATATGATTTGCTCTTTGGTTAATATCTATATGCTATTATTGTTCTCATTTGCTCTCATATTAACTGCTACTTACAGAAACCCTATGAACAGAGAATCTTGAAACCTGCTCTATCCTGTGCCATTCTCAATACATTCACTTTGTCACTCCATCTTGTTGTTAGTTTTCTTGTCTTATGTTGATTCTCGACTTTTTCAAAGATGATGCCCTTTACCAAGAACTGGCCCTCCTAAATATGTCCAAAATATGTGAGACCAGAGTTTCACTATCCTTCTGTCTGAAAAGTGATCTGAGTTCTCTCTTTTAGCAGTCTATGACATATTCAGTACTCTTCTCCAACACCACAACTCCAAGGCATCAATTATTCTTCTGTCATTCTTAGTTGTTATTCATCTTTCAAACGCATTACAATTAACTGGAAGACCATGGCTTAGATCATGTGGACCTTAGTCTTTAACCTGACGTCATTATTCTCTAGTACCTTGGAGAGATCCCTAGCAGTAAATTTTACTAATACACATGCCTTTTGATTTCTTGACTACTAGTATAAAGAAGCAGGAAACATGAATGGCAACCATTTCCTAGATACCATGCCTCCGGAAACCCTATTAACTTTGACAAATGTTGGTAGTTGTAGAGGGGCTTCAAGCCTTTTGTTTCTAGGGTAGCTATGAGTCATGCTCAACTTGAAGGCAATCAACAATAACAACAGCAGTGCAAAGAATGTTGATTGTGGATCCAAGGATGATGAGATTGCTAAATAGTTAAATCTTTTCTCCATCTATTGTGCTGTTGCTTGTTGGTCAAGTGGTGAAAATTTTTGTTTTCTTTATATTGAGATATAATCCATATTGATAGTTTTAGTTCTTGACCTTCTGCAACAAGCACTTCAAACCCTGCTCATTTTCAAAAATCAAGAATGTGTAATATGCATACCACAGGTTATCTCTGGCAGTTCTCTGTTATATTATTTTAGCCATTTAAAAAAATAATCTCCAAAAAGATTTTACTTGTTGTTTGTTGTTGTAGAATCAGAATCTACCCATAGCTTGTCCCCTGCTGGGTTTTCAGAGGCAGGCAATCACATGGGAGGAGATTGCCCATCCTTCTCCCGTAAAGCAGCAGGTAGCCTCAAACCATGTACCTTCCAGATTGCAGCACAATAGAATGATATTGTTCAATAGTTTCTACATTCTATAGTATAACTTTTTGGGAGCAAGTGAATAAATATGAATCTTACCTAGTCCGTTGCCAAGTAGATGTCTTCCAGGTGTCTTGGAACAGCCTGGTGAGTAAAAGCAGGGCTACATCTGTTTCTTAGAATATGTCACAAATATCACTGTAACTGTGCTTGGTCATGCACCCCAGAAATTCTGTAAAAGTTCATATATAAATGTAATCATCACCGTTTCCCTGTTCCACTCTCAGATACGCATTAACAGGTGTTATTTTCTCTCATAATATTCCATACATACAAATCTTGAAATTAATGACAGGATCCTCTAGCTAAGGAAGCATTTTCTGGCACAGCTATAGATGGAAAGAGTTCCAACAATTTATTGCTTCAATATTTAATTGGATTTTCTTAGGCACACTTATGATAAAAGTTGACAAAAAAAAGGTTTTCATTTTAATTTATTCTGTTTTTTCATAGAAAAAAAACCCTCTCACTAGAATTGGTGCTAACAACAGATCTATTATAATTTATATAGCTTTTTTCTGTATTAAGATGTTAAAGATGTTTGGAAAATACTATAAGATGTCTAAAAATTTATGCAAATTCGTGGATTTCAGAGAAACAATGGTAGGTCTCAAATATCTCAATAATGTTGCTATGGTCGTTATGTGTTGTGGAGTCAACTGCATATGGAGACACACTCCATCCCTGATTTTGAATTATGCAGTGTCTCCTTGCTCTGTTTGTACAACGGCTTCCTGGTCTAAGCTTAGGTTTTGCACGAGCAGAATCAAGTGTTCTGGGATTCCCACTCTTCTCAATGTTAGCCACAATTTTTTGTAATCCACACAGTCCAATGCTTTTTCATAGTCCATAAAACACAAATAAACATTATTTTGGTACTCTCTGTTTTCAACCAAGATCCATCCGACATTGGCAATGATATATCTCTACAGTCACAGCCTGTTTTAAAACTAGTTTGTATTTCTAGTAGTTCTCTATTAATGTACTGTTTCAGTTCGGATAATCATGAGCAAGATTTTGCTTCTGTTTTGTATTAATTGTATATTTTGATAATTTGCACACTTTTGCATTATTGAGTTACACACCTAATAATGTAGAAAGAGTAAAATGATATTTGTAAATAGTAAGCTTAGAGGTTATTTTATTGGACATTAAGTTCTGCAGGACCTCTAAATGCTAAAGCTGAAGATTTTTAACTCATTTCTCATTTTTTGATCCTTCTATGGTTTGAATATGAACTATCATATCATTCTAACTAGCAAATCAGCAGTGAATGATGTTGACTTATGGAGATACATTTAGCTTACTTAGAGAGCATATCATTTTCATGCCCAACATATTTTTCTCTTTCTCCTTAGTAACAAAGGTATATATTTTAATAATCAACTGTCGAACTATACAATTAAAAGTGTTTACATAACTTAGTAGAGACATTATAATAAGTGAACTAATTTAGTCTTATAAGGACGAATACTGGATAAGATCATTAATGTAAAAATAGAAGGATAACTAGTAAAATATGTATGGGGAGTAAAGGGGAAGAGGTGAGTGCAGAAGTGTGAGGATAGGTAGAGGTGAAACCACAGAGTTGCACAATTTGGTGGGTGGAGGAAGGGGGTGAAAGAAATGAGAAGGATGTTTGGGGATCTGAAAAGATAGGTTAATGATGGGCAATATCCAATGATAATTAATTTTAAAAAACATAATGCTTGGAAATGATTGTATGAAACACAATGTGAATGAAGGAAAGTGTGAAACACTATGTATATGAACTCTGTAAGCAAACTAATATAATTTAAAATAATTTTTACATAAATATTTGCTGTTTCATTATCGGACTGATTATGGCTAAAAATAGAATAGTATTCATTGAAAAGAAGGTCCAGTTTATAATTATTAAATTAATTTCACTTTCATTTTTTCCCCATTTAATCTAACCATCCGTTCCTCCTTTCATTTGTCCAGTACATTATTTTTGCTTTTATAGAATAGAAATAAGAGAATAAGAAAGAAATGGAGTATTAGAGAGAAAGGAAGAGGTACAGATTAAGGTCAAAATGCTTAATATATCAAGGATTCTCAAATAGATCTGTTCATATCTATGAATATCTATGAATATTTTTTCTATCCTCACTTATTTTTTTAATGATTAAATTTTATTAATTTTAATGAACACTTACAGAGATTTTAGGTTTTCATTCATTCATTCATTCATTCATTATTGCACTATTTTCTCTACCCTCCTCCCCAGTTCGTTCTTCTTCCCCCCCCCCTTGAAAGTCTGCTTTAATTGTCCAGTTGCCACAGTGCTTGTCAAAGCCAGTTCTGATTAATCTCCTTTGTCGGTGTGTCCTTTGCCATTCCCTATCACTCCTCCCTGAGAGAGCCTTCACCCTGATTCATAAGGAAAAGGGGATGGCGTATTCTCTTAGCTACTTCCTGCTGAAAAGGGACGCTGTGGGCTTCAGGGGGAAGATCTTCTCTCACTACTATAACTTTAAAATGACTTAACAATTAACAGTAATAACAACAACAAATATATGTGTAAAGGATACTTGTAAGAAATAAGTTAACTTGAAAATAAAATCTAATTTTACAATATCTATAAATATTTCCCCTAATATTTTTATGTCACATTTCTAATCATTTATCCAGGAGTTACTGACAAAGGTAGGAAAAGAATAACAGAAAAAATATGCATAAAAATTGTATATCTATTATTGAAATAGAGTAAATTAGATAAATAAAGCCTTCATAGCACCCTATTGTTTTATAAATTATACTTATGTAATAGAATATTATTTATTTCTTGAAATACGACTTGAAAAGAGTATTAAGTAATGTAATAAAATTCCTATAAAATAATTTTAAATGAAAAGAAGAAACACAAAATTTTAAGACACAATTGCAACAGTGATATCTTAGCCATTTTATATACATATTTCTTTTTCTACTTTGCTTTATATTAATACTTTTTTTGCAACCAAACAGCTTCATTTTTACAAAAAAATTGATAATGGGATATTTTCTAATAGTTAAAGAAAATAAACAGTTAATAAAATAAGATCTAAATGGTTCAATAGAAATACCTATACTTAGATTAAGTACATAGTACTTGATGTGTCAAATGCGATAATGGTTACCTACAGTGGACACTGGTGGAGCTGTCTCATTAAAATAAGCTTGGAAGGAGGAGTAGCATCCACTTCTGTAACAGCTTGCATCTGGAAACTCTATGAACCTGGAGAAAAGATGAAAGTCACACAAGTGTCAAGGACTCTTGTTCATAGGGTCTCTATGAGTCACCTACTATTCGACGGCACTTAACAACAACTTAATAAGACAAAAAGATTTAATAATTATTCATAATGTTAGTGAATGAAGACTAGTCTTAAGCTATATATATCTCCTGAAATGCAACCACACTCTTTGAACGCTCTGTGGGAGAAAAATGATCAACCTCCTTCAATGCAATTAAAAGCTCCTGAAAACCTGCTTGAGTGTCAACTCTGGGTCAGTTCCGACTCTATGCTACACAACAAGAACATTATGAAAATAGAAAGTGATAATTCCTTGGGCTTTACTATGATTTGGCCAAATTTTGAGCATTATATTGTTGTTGTTGTTGTTGTTGTTGTT
Source organism: Elephantulus edwardii (assembly GCF_000299155.1). NCBI lineage: Eukaryota > Metazoa > Chordata > Mammalia > Macroscelidea > Macroscelididae > Elephantulus > Elephantulus edwardii. The sequence continues at coordinate 14,726,329 of NW_006399759.1, read as the reverse complement.
GTTGTTGTT
>NW_006399759.1:14711680-14716000 GCF_000299155.1 Elephantulus edwardii | reverse complement strand
ACTGAACTTGATAGATAGAAAAGAGATTGAGGTTGTTCACAATTACAGCTTGTTTGGCTCCACAATCAACACTCTTGACACTAGTAGTCAGGAAATCAAAAGACGAGTTCCATTGGGAAAAATCTGCTGTCAGGGACTTCTCTAGAGAGCTGAAAAGCAACAATGTCAGACTATAGACTAAGGTGCACCTAATTCAGGCTTGAATAATGAATGATGACAGAACAAGAATTAAGGCTTTTGAGTTGTGCTATAGAAAAGTCTTGAACATAACATGGACAACCAAGAAAAAAAAGTAAGTCTGTCTTAGAAAGGGTGAAAACAAGTTTCTTCTTGGAGGCTAGAATTTTGAAGCTCTGTCTCACATACTTTGGGCATGTGACCAATAGGGACTGATCCTTGGAGAAGGACATCATGCGTGGAAAGGTGGAGAGACAGTACAGGAGATGAAGATGCTGGATGAGATGGATTGATATGGTAACTACGGAAATGGGGATTGGGTGTCAGAATAAGCGAAGCTGGCTCAGGACAGGGTAGGCTTTAGTGCTGCTGTATGTAGGGACACTATGGGTCATAGGCAACTTGCCACCACATAGAAATAAAAATAATACTAACCATATCTAGGCAACTTTTATGTGATTGAAGAAAACGTCTTCAAAGTGTAATTTCACCAAAATAAAAAAGTACTGAATCTTGGAAAGTTACCTTTCCTTTAGTGTTTCTACATAAAGTGTACATTTTTCTGCAAAATAACTGATTTCATTTAAAATTGGCTGAAAAATGTATTTTTCTTGTATTCCATGTCAGGCATATTAACCTCTCCCCATTCTATTCACATCTCCTTCCAATTGCTTTAACTTCTTATATCCAAACTGCTTTTCTGAACTTTATTTTACTATTTTGCTTTCCTCTAGATAACTCTTCTAGCTGGGTTCCAAAATTATTTTAAGTATTATCAATGAAGAAGATTTTATACTGTCATCTTCTAGTTGACATTAATTGTCATCATATTGTTTTATAGTATGGAAATCTCATGTACAGCAGAGCACAACCTTGCTCAGTCATGCTTGGAAAGGTGAAGGTCAGCAAAAGAAAGACCCTCCCAAGAGGGATTGACTTAGTGACAATAATTATGGATCTAAGTTCATCAGAGATGATGAAGATGGCACAGGATAAGGTAAGAGTGAGGTCTGTTGTTCACAGGGTCCCTATGAATCATACTTGACACAATGACACTTAACAACAACAAAAAGGTACCTTCACCGTTGTTTATATGTTTGCATTATATCAATCTGTGTTATGGAGGATATAGCGTAGATAGATAGGAAAGATTTCTGTTCATTTTAGTCTCCTTCTGTCTTCCAGAAGGGAAATTTGGTGGCATTGCATAGTCTCAAGTAAGTTACGCCATGTGTCAGAACCAACACGCTGGCAGTGAATTTGAATTTATTTCCCCTTACTCTTCCAGAAGGATCTAGGTGATAGACTGGCTAAATTTTTGGAAGTTTGAACCCTCCAACTACTGCTTAATAGAAAAAGTGTGACAGTCTGTCTCTGTAAAGATTACAACTCTTGGAAACCCTCAGAGTTCTATTCTGTCCTATAGGTTCACTATAAGTAGGAATTGACTGATTATATTAAGTTTGTGTCTTTCCCCACTTTTTTTCAGAAGAAAACTTTTGCCACTTCGTCCATAGCTGAGCTACCCTTCTCTTAAATTCTTTATCATTAAGTCTTCCACTGAACCCTTCACAGGTTAATCCTTAAACCTTCTTTTTTGTTCTAGCACAGAATTTTCCAGAGGCTTAGTCAACAATATGTAGCTAGTAAATGACTAAATTGTTTCATGTTTATGTCAGAGTTGGTTTAAGAACAAAAATAATGCACATGAATATTTTTAATTTGCCTCATTTATGGTTCATAACATTAATGTACTAGATTGAACTTAGCTTGCCCAAGTGAAACCAAAAATCAGACGAGTGTTCCCCACATATTTCTAGATCAAAGTCAAAGTCTTCACTAACAAATACTTAGGAGAGATTAAGAGCATAGCCTACCTGCTCAATAATCCCCAAGTCCCCAGGATCCTAGACATACACGATATTTACACCCTCTTGACATCTAATGCCTTACTGCCAATCTTTCACTATCCTGTAAGCAATATATAAATTGTGCCTGCAGCTGTATGTGCATTTCTTTATTCAGAACTGAATTCGTTTTCTTGGGAGGGAAGCAAGCAACCTATCTCCATGTTCTTTACAAGCTTTGTGACTGTCTTCTCTGCAATTGATTAGGCTCCATTTGTTTACATAATATTAAGGAGTATTTCAGGCACCAATCTTTTAACTTGCCAAAGCAAGAACACATTGTTTTTAGTTTCTTTAGGCATAATTAATCTGTAGACTTCTGGGCTTGGTTAACTCGATTGATTTTTTTCTTTTTTGCCCCCTCCCCTTTTTCATTTGGCGGCTTGAATCCAATCCTGGAAAAGCTAATTTGCATTCCAGAAGCAAGGCTGCCGAATAAACCCAGCAAACTTGTCTATTTGTGTACTTCAATATATGACTCCACTTGCTTCAATCAAGACTTATTTTCAGTATCACAGCCAACAAAAAGCATTAAATGAGTTTTCTCTGACATGAGTGATAAGCTGCAGAATGCACTTCTTTAAAGGATTTTTTTTTTCTGTGACACTTACAGAGTGTGATAACAAATAGCAGCAAGAGTACAAATCTCACGAGAAATTCATATTGCTTCGTGGCCATTTGAACTCTTCCTTCTTGCGTCCTGATATGTTAAGTACCTTCATTATAGTTTAACTTATACCTGATTATAAGTTTAAAAGGTTGCAGTTTTATTTCTAAAGATTTATTGAAAAATTCAGATTTTTATGCTGAACTTCAGAATATACATTCTTCACTTAGAATTTCACCATTTCATATACTGATCTCACTGGGCATTGATACCAGTATTGACTTCTTAGACTTAAAAAGCTCTAAAATATTTTTCCAGTCACCAGTACTCTTTTAAAATAATCTTTTCTAATGCTTCCCTCAAGAAAATTATGATACATTTTCTTTTCGAGTATTTCTTCCTTAACTATTGCCCCTGCCAGGGGCCAGTGTTCAGCTGAACTAAATTACTTTTCTAAATAGAAACTTAGATGGTTTAAACAATAACCTAAATATCCGTATATGTTAGACTGTGTGTATGTATGTGGGGTGATGTTTACGAGAGAAAGACAGAAAAAAATCCATGTGTGTTACTGGAAAATAAAAAGGAAAGGGAAAAAAAATTGTATTCCCTGTGCTCTGGGTAATACTGCAGTACAATTTTAATGACAGGGATGATGTGATAATGTTCTCAGTTATTTCAGTCAACACATTCTTCTTTTCACAACCTAATCTCCTTCATCTGAAAGAGAAATATATTTTTAGCCAACTCTCTGGGACCAAGTCATTGATTTATGAATATAAGGTGAAGGACTTCATGAATTTTTTCCTGACCTCCATCTGTCATTTCCTCAGACATATCTATTTTAAGAAATATAAAACAAATTGTTCTAATGGAGTACATTATCACCTTGATATATCACACAATCACTCTCTCTATTCCTTATCACACCTGTACAGAAAATTACCCTTACATTGTCCTAAGCTGATTTTTCTGTCTATTCTTTATTCTTTTATGCTGCTGCTGCTATATATATATATAATTCAAATGCTGAATAATTCTGAATCATTCCTCAAATGGTGGTGGTGGTGTTGATTATGATCAAGAACCTATAGTTGACCCTCTGGTGAGTTTTCAAAAGCAGTAAATTACAAAGGAAGAGCTTGCCCAACTTTCTTCCACAGAACAGCTGTGGATTCAAACTACCTTGGCATTAGAGTGGAACTCTTTACCACTAAGTCACCAAAGCTCCCTATTTCTCAAATATTGCTGTTGATGTTATGTGCCCCCAAGTTGCCTGCAACTTATGGTTATCCTATGCATAATAGCTCTGAACACTGCCCTTTCCTGAGACACTTTCACTGTCTCTCATACACCTATCCTAATTAACCCAGTTATTGGGTCAATCCATTTCATCCACTGTCTTCCTCTCTTGTGCTGTCCCTCCACTAGTCCAAGCCTTATGTCCTTCTTAAAGGGCTGGTCCCCCCAGCAACATGCCTAGAGTATGTCAGACTGAGCTTCGAAGCCTTTGTCTCCAAGGAGCAATTTTGTTTCACCCTCCAGGACAGACTTATTTGGTTTTCTCTGCAGTGCATGACATGTTCAGTACTTTTCTCCAGCACCACACATATAACCATTTACAATTAT
>NW_006399759.1:14705575-14711580 GCF_000299155.1 Elephantulus edwardii | reverse complement strand
CAGCTTCAGCTTGAATCTCCATATGAGTAGTTGGTGGTCTGTTCCACAATCAGCTCCTGGCCTAGTTTTCACAGCTGATAATTAGCTTCTCCAGCGGTTCTTTTCACAGATGTAATCGAACTGATTCCTACGCATACCATCAGGTGAAATCCAGGAATCAAGTGAAAAGTAAGGGCTCTTCTTAAGACCAGAATTACAAATGAGTACCATGTGGGAAAACGTAATATTTCCAAATTCCTTCATATTAGTAGTGCTATACATGGGGCAGCTATTTCAATTAAACATAAAGGGAGATTTCTCAATACTAGAGTTGAATTTTAAAGGAGCCACCTTTCTGATCCCCTTTCTGAGGTCATTATTTTCTTTTCACAAAGCTAATGGAATTACTACCTGGCCATGAGTTAACTCATATTTAGGTTGTTGTTGTGTTGTTATGTGTCGTCGAGTCGCTTGCGCCTCATAGCAACCCTATGTACAACAGCCCTAAACTCTCCTCTGTCCTGTGCCAATCGCAACGTCTCTGACACTACCATCCGCATGATCCCAGTCACTGAATCAATCCACCTCATAGAGGGCCTTCCCCTCTTGTGCTGTCCCTCCACCCTCCCAAGCATGATGTCCTTCTCCAAGGAACCCTCTCTCCTCACAACATGTTCAAAGTATGTAAGACAGAGCCTCAGAATCCTTGTCTCTAAGGAGCCACCCAGTTTAACCCTTTCTAGGATAAATCTGTTTGTTTTCCTAGCAGTCCATGGTATTCTCAATACTCTTCTCCAGCACCACCGCTCAAAAGGCATCAATTCTCCTTGTATCCTCCTTGGTCATTGTCCAATTCTCTGATGCATAATAAGTGCCTGTATCAGATGCACCTTAGTCTCCAGAAAGACACCATTGCTCTTCAGTACTTTGGAGAGGTCCCTAACAGTAGACTTTCCCATGGCAATGTGCCTTTTTAATTTCCTGGCTACTGGTGCCTAGAATGTTGACTATGGAGGCAAGCAAACTAAAACTGTGAACAATCTCAATCTATTCACCATCCATCCTGATGCTTCCAATTGCTCCAGTGGTGAGAATCTTTGATAGAGCAGATTAACCTCACTATCTCTTCTAATCTGTAGAATCTAAAATCTTCAAGGCAAAACAATATGGTTGTTTCTAGCTTTCACACATGATGAGGATTCCTTCCCCAGTAATAAAACATGGAAACATCTCAAAGAATAGAGTATAAGTCTTGAATCACAGAGAAGAACTGCTCTTATAATATGACATACTCTAAAACTATCCAAACAGATGTACCCTAGGAACATTTTGCCAAATTATTTTACAATAATGTCATAAAATATTTTTCTCAATGAAAAAGAATTATTATTATCAACCTAAAAAATTTTTTTCTGAAATACATGCATTCAAAACCATTCTCACAAGCTACCTCATGTCAATAATTACATATGGGCCTATTTAATGTCTAGTTTTGAATTGCTTTCTCTATGATGCACAAAAAAGTACAAGCATGCCATATGGCAATGCATAAGATGTGAATAATTTAATGTTTGTGCTTAAAAAGTACTATAACACAGATTACTATGAGAAAGAAAATTTCATTTCTATAATTAAATCTTTCCATTGAAGTGGAATTGTGTGTTTATGTAGATAAATAGTAAACTAGAAATGTGATAGATAGAAATACATATTTTAATAATATTACTATATAATTTTTTATGTTTGTGTTTTCTTTTCTTTCTCAGTGTGTTTTGAATATTCATCAATGAGACTTATTTGGTGTATGCTCTACATTGAGTTTCCATTGTGATGTTTATTCATGTTTTAAATGTGTGTTACAAAATAAGAATGTGAGGATGTGTTTGAGAAGTAAAAGAAAATCTGTACTAAAAAAGGGGATCACCAATATGTAAGACCCTGTCAAAACATCGCCTTCACCTAGTATAAGGCACTGCCACTGAATAATTACAGAAAGTAAAGAAGAGAGTTGAGGATCTTGGCCTTCCTCTCCACAGATCCACATTATTAGACAAAAAAAAATCACAACAAACCTGCTTACATTGGTGTCCTTGTCTCGTACCACTTCTGAGACAATGGAGGACACATACTTAGGAGAGAATCAGCAGGAAGATGTTCCACCCATGCTATAAAGGAACACCAACATTACAGGGGAGTGGAGAGGTAGTGGTTGGATGCAGGTGGGTAGTGGCTTGAACCATCAAACTAGGATCAGGTAGGGGCAGGGGAGTGACACTGCTAGAGGGACAAAGTGAGGGAATTAAGCTAGATGCTAGAAGAGCAGGAGTGGGGATGGAAACGAGATACATGTGCCTAATGGGGTAGCAGGCAGCACCAAAACCTGATCTATTACCCGAATAACGAGAAATCCCTCACATCTGCTTTTTGGGCAAAATTCTAGTCTATCAAATATTGCTTTAGAGTTGAGCAACCAAGTTCAGACAGACTAGGGAGAAGGATTGGCCACCCACTCCCAAAATAACAGGTCTCAGGAAACCTTATGTATAAGAGAGCAGATTTAGTTTAGACTAGCAGATATGGCATCAAAGGCAGGAACTTCTCAAAGAGAATTTAAAAGGAAGAAGGACAATTACAAACAGGAAGTTGTACATTAGAAGTAAAAATATAAGAAAGTCGGAGATTGCTAAGGAAGAAATGGGATAGATAAATATTGACATGCTAGGCATGACAAAATGAAATGAGTTGGCAAGGGACATTTTGGATCAGATAATCATATGATCAACTGTGCTGGAGATGAAATGGAGAGAAAAAAAATGAAGTAACTTTCATAGTTAAAAAGACCATTTCTAAATCTATTTTAATACAATGTTTTGAGTGACAGAATGATATCCAGGTACATGTAAGAAAGACCTGTTAATATCACTATCATTCAAATTTATGCACCAAAAACCAGGGCCAAAGAGGAAGAAAGAAAGAGATGACTTCTACCAACTTTCACAGTCTGAAATCTAGTGAACATGGAACCATGATCCATTGATAATAATGGGGGATTGTAATGAGTAGTTGGGAATAGGGAAGAAGGATCAGTAAGAAGAAAGTATGGACTTGGTGACAGAAATGAAACTGGAGACAGAATAATAGAATTCTGTACAATCAAGGACCTATTCATTGCAAACACCTTTTATAAGAAATATAAATGGTGACTATCTACATGGACCTCAACTTATGGTCTATAGGAATCAGATTGACTACATCTGTGGGGGTGGGGGGGCGGAGAAACATTGGAGAAGCTCAACATCAGCTGTGAAAATTAGGCCAGGTGCTGATTGTGGAACAAATCATCAACTCCTCATACGCAAGTTCAAAAATGAGGCTAAACAAAATCAAATCAAATCTACAAAAACAAAAGTATCAACTTGAGTCTATCCCACCAGAATTTAAAGATCAGCATAGGAACAGAGTTGAAGCCTTGAACACTAATGAGCAAAGACCAGATGAGCTGTAGGAAGATATAAAAATATCATCTATGAATAATACAAAAAGACTGAGGACAAAGAAAAGACCAAGATGGATGTTGCACTACAACACTGGGAAACCAAAGCAAAGGGAGTAAGAAGTTAAGTTGCTAAACAGAAGATTTAAAAAGGCTGCACAGGAAGATAAAACAAAGTATTATAATGAAATTTGCAAGGAGTTGGAATCAGAAAATCAAAAGGAACAAGCTTGCTTGACATTTCTTTTTTCCCCCCAATTTCCATTAATTTATTGTTGCATGTTTTCCTCCCTGCCCCCTTCTCCCTGTTTGTTTTTTCTTTAGGAAAAAAGTTCCTTCATTGTTATACAGTCCCCCCATAGACCAATTTACCAGGCAGTTTTTATTGTAGACTCCTGTCACACCAATAATAGCTAATCATATATTTATTTTATACAATTCTCTCCCTTGTTCGTTTCAATGCTGTGTACATTGTTTATTCCCTCTTTTCTTAGTTTTCCCCCAACCCTGATGTCAGTCCTGCTATATAACAATGGCATTATTCATTATTTGTCTTTTTGTGACTGAGATATTTCATTCAGCATAATGTCCTCCAGAGTCACCCATTTTGTGTAATAATTCATGAGTTCTTTGTTTTTTAATGCTGCATAACAGTCCATTGTGTGAATATACCACAGCTTCTCTATCCATTTGTTTGTTGATGGATGCTTGGGTTGTTTCCAGCTCTGCTAGTATGTACAAAGCAGAAGTAAACATGGGTGTGCATATATTTGCTTGGATGGCAGTTATGGTTTCTTTAGGGTGTATTCCCAGTAGTGGAATTGCTGGGTCAAATGGAATTTCTATTTGCAACTTTTTGAGAAAGCACCATTCTGCCTGCCATAGTGGTTGCACCATTTTACATTTCCACCAACAGTGAAGAAGGGCTCCAATTTCTTCACAACCTCGCCAGCATTTATTGTTTGCTGCTCTGTTGAATTTTGTTATTCTTACTTTGGTGAGCTGATAATCTCATAATTGTTTTGATTTGCATCTCTCTTAGAGCTAGGGATTTTTAACATTTCTTCATGTGTTTGTTCACCATCTGAATGTCTTCTTTGGTGAAGTGTCTGTTCATATCCTGTGCCCATTTTTCAATTGCATTGTTTACCTTTATCTTGTTGTAGTTTGACATTTCTTAATCTGCAGGAAGTGAAGAATAAATTCAAGTCTTGAGGTACAGTGCTGAAGGAGGCTGAAGGCAAAAAGGTTGAATGACTGAGGAAGCTTCAAAGATAATGGAAGGAGTACATCCGGGTCCAATACCAAAAAGAATTGGTTGAAACAGAATTTCGTGAAATAACATATGATCAAGAACCTATGGTGATGAAGGAGAAAGTTCAAGCTGCTCTGAAGGAACTGGCAAAAAACAAGGTCCCAGTAATTGGTGGAACACCAATTGACAAAATTAAACAAACAACAAACAGATATGCCTTGGATGTGCTCACCAGCTTGTGCCAAGGTATCTGGAGAACAACTGCCTTGTCAACTGATGGGAAAAGATGTGTATTTATTCCCATTCAAAGAAAGTGTGAACCAACAGAGAGTGGAACGATACCACTTATATCATATTCAAACAAGATCCTTCTGAATATTATCCAGAAACAACTGGAACAATTCATCAGAAATCTGCCAGATGTAGAAGCTGGGTTTAGAAGAGGGAGTGGCACTAGGAATATCATAGCCAATGTTAGATGGATTTTGGGTAAAAGCAAAGAGTACCAGAGGGAATATATCTCTATATCATTGGCTATGCATTTGACTGTGTGGATCACATCAAATTGTGGCTAACCCTGAGAAGAATAGGAATCCCACAACACTTAATTGTGCTCATGTGAAACCTATACTTGAACCAGGAAGCAGCAGTCTGAACAGAGCAGAGAAACACTAAATGTTTCAGAATCAGGAAAAGTGTGCTTCAGGGATGCGTCCTGTCTCCATACCTTTTCAATCAATATGCAGGACAAAATATTTGGGAAGAAAGGCTTTATGAGGAGGAATGTGGCTTCAGGATTGAAGGAGGATTTATTTACAACCTGTGTTGTGCAGATGACACAGCCTTGCTTCCTCAAACTGAAGAGGACATGAGATGTTTGCAGCAGAATGTTAAGGACTGCAGCCTTCAATATGGATTGAAGCTCAACATCAAGAAAACAAATATTTTCACCACTGGGCCTATATGACGGACAGGGAAGAGATTGTGATTGTTGGTAACATCAGCTCACTTGGTTCCACAATCAACACTCTTTGCAATAATAGTCAGGAAATCAAGACAAATTGCTTTGGGAAAGCCTCCTAACAACACCCTCTCTAGAGTGCTGAAGAGCAACATGTCAGTCTGGAGACTAAAGTGCACTTTATCCAGGCCATGGTCTTCATAATTACTTGCTATGCTTTAGAGAGCTGGACAATAACTAAGGATAAAAGGAGAAGGAATCATGGCTTTGAGTTGTGGTGCTAGAGAAGAGTGTTGAGCATACCATGGACTGGCAGG
>NW_006399759.1:14681852-14699365 GCF_000299155.1 Elephantulus edwardii | reverse complement strand
ATAGGGTCGCTATGAGTCGGAAACGACTCGACGGCACATAACAACAACAACACACACACACACACACACACACACATATATATATATATTTATATATATATTTGTTGTACTGAGGTAATCTGGGTTTCCTATGATGCTGAACCTTGTGCCATAATGGCTGCTCATGGTGAACAGTGTTTGGTGGAGCTCCCAGTTTAAGACAAGCCTGGAAGCAGAAGTAACATCCACTTCCTAAACCACATTTCTCTGGAAACTCAATGAACTTGGAGAAACGATTATAATCATAAAAAAAATCTTCAGAGTTCTTTGTTCATAGTGTTGCTATGAGTTAACCTCTATTTGATGGCCATTAACAATATATGTATATACACACACATGCACAGATGATACAACCTTGCTTGCTGAAACTGAAGAAGACCGGAAGTGCTTTCTGCAGAAAGTCAAGGACTGTAGTCTTTAATATGAATTGAATTGAAGCTCTACTTCAAGACGACAAAGATTCTTACCACTGGGCAGATTGATAGAAGAAGAGATTGAGGTTGTTAACAATTACAGCTTGCTCGGCTGCACAATCAACACCCTTAACACCGGCAGTCAGGAAATCAAAAGAAGAATTGCACTGGGAAAATCTGCTATTAAGGACCTTTCCAGAGTGCTATAAAGCAACCATGTCAGTCTAGAGACTAAGGTGCATCTAATCCAGGCCATGGACTTCACAGTTAATTTTTATGCTTCAGAGAGCTTGAAAATGCCTAGGGAGGACAGAAGAAGAATCAGTGTCTTCAAGTTGTGGTGATGTCTTCAAATTGTGGTGCTGGAGAAGAGTCTTGAACATACCATAGACTGCCAAGAAAGTAAATCAGTCTGTGTTGGAGAGGGTGAAATGAAGTTTCTTCTTTGAGGCTAGGATTTTGAAGCTCTGTGTCACATACTTTGAGCTTGTGGCCAGCGAGACTGCTTTTTGGAGAAGGCCATCATGCTTGGAAGGGTGGAGGGACAATGCAGGAAAGGAAGACCACAAATGAGATGGATTGATACAGTATCTAGGGCAATGGGAGTTGGTGTGTCAGAACTAGTGAGACTGGTTCAGGACAGGGAAGATTCAGAGTTGTGAGGGTTGCTATGGGTCACAGGTAAATCAATGACACATAACAACAATGATGACGATGACAATACATATTTAATTATATTTCATAATTCTATAAAGTCAACACTTTATAAGCCTATTTATAAGAAGCTGTGCTTCAATCCTAAAGGAATGCAGATCAAAACCATCAGCTGTCCCATGGGAGAAAGATGGGCAATCTCCTTCTGTGCAATTTACTGCCTCTGAAAACCTACTGGAGGGTCACCTGTGTATCAGCTCTGACTTAATGGTACACAACAACAATGACAATACACTCTGAAATTGTCTGATTCAAAATGTACCATGCCAATCCATCTCATTTTGCCAATGCCTAATATGAAAATATCTATGTGCTCCATTTATTTCTTGTGTTGTTGTTATTATGTGTCATTGAGTCACTTGCAACTCATGCTATGCTATGTACAATATATCTCAACCCTGACCTATCTTGAGATAACCTCATTGTCTCTGATGTACCTACCCCCATTACCCCAGTCAATACATTTCATTCAGGGTCTTCCTCTCTCATGCTTTTACTCCAAGCATGATGTCCCTCTCCAATGACTGGTCCCCTCTTGAAACATGGACAAGAATGTCAGATGTAGCTTCAAAATCCTTGTCTCCAAGGAGGAGCCTGTTTTCTACCTCTCCAGGACAAACCTATTGTTTTCCTAACAGTCCTTAATTTATTTAATACTCTTCTTCAGCACCACAATTCAGAGACCTCTATTTTTATTCTGTCACCTTAATCATTATCCAGCTCTCTGATGAATAACAAGTAATTGTGAAGACCATGGCCTCGATCAGTCACATCTTAGTCTCTAGACTGACATCATTGCTCTTTTGTAATGTGGAGAGGTCCCCAACAGCAAATTTTTCCCATGCAATTTATCTTTTTATTTCCTGGCTGCTGGCACCAAGAATATTGATTATGGAGACAAGCAAGCTGAAGTGGTTGAGAATCTCAGTCTCTTCACCCTTTATCATGATGCTGCCAATTGGCTCAGTAATAAGATTTTTTTTTCTTAAATTGAGCTTCAATGCATAGTAAAGTTTACAGTATTTGATCTTCTTTAATAAATGCTTCAGATCCTCCCCAGTTTGGTCAAGCAAGGTTGTCAACTATGTAACGCAGGTTGTTGATGAGTCTTCCTCCAATCCTGATGCCACATTCCTCCTCATAGAGCACAGCCTCCTGGATGATAAATTCTGCATGTAGATTGAAAAGGTGTGGAGATAGGAACATCCCTGGTATACACTCTTCCTGATTTTGAACTATGCAGTGATTCTTTGTTCTGATGACTGCCTCCTGGTCCAAGTACAGGTTTTCCCAAGAGCACAATTAAGTGTTCTGGGGTTTCCATTCTTAGAGTTAGCCACACTTGGCTGTAATCCACACAATCAAATGCCTTTGCAGAATCAATGAAACACATTCCTCTGGTACTCTCCACTTTCAGCCAGGATCCATCTAACATTGGCTATAATGTCTCTAATGCCACAGCTTCATCTAAACCCAGTCTTCACATCTAGCAGTTCTCTGTTTATTTGTCATTACAGTTGTTTTTGAATAATTTTCAACAGGATTGTGCTTGCATGAGATATTAATGATGTTGTTTGATAATTTCTTCCTCCTAAATTCATATTTCTCACATTCTTCATTCCAGTCACTAGTATCTATTTGCAACTGTTCCTCAACTTTTATTATTACCAAGACAAAGACTCAAGCCCTGGTGCCATGTTTTCTAACCTAATCTAAGTGTGCTCCGATATGCATAGGTTTTTCAATGGTCTACCATTTCAGAAGTAGATGGACAACCATCCTCCCTAGTGTGTCTAAGTTTGGATGTTCAGCTTTAGAACAGTATTTAGCAGATAAACATTTTACCCAAAAGAACATATGAAAGACCCTATCCCATTACATAGGTAACCGAGTCAGTATTGGTCTAGGCCCTCATTCTGCTCTTGTGCCATGGTCCTATGTTGTCCCGCCCCCACTCCAAATCCCCCGCCTACTCTGCCAGCATCTCATTTTATTCTCTCTCCTCGCTCCACTAGCATCTCCATTCCCTCTCTTCTTCTTATCTTCCTCCTCTAGCTGTCCCTGGTATGATGGATCAGGCCTCCAGCCACTTCTGTCTGCTCATTTCCTCTCTACTCCCCTGTGATATTGCCACTCTAGGAATAGACCTGCTGCAGGTGATCTGGCCTGGGACAGGTGACCCAAGGGTTATCGACACAAACAATTCTGAGGTTGTTTTAGTGTTAATTTCTACAGATATTTTGCAGATTAGTCAGTTAAAAGTGATTGTTGAAGCATTTCAAAAGTCCTAAGAAACTAATCACTAAATCAATCCAATAACATATTTAGTGGTGGTATTATTGTTGTTAAGTGCCGTCGAGTCGCAGGCGACTCATAGCGACCCTATGAAGGAGAGTCCTTGATGCATATTTAGCATAGTTACCCCTTTTTCTTAGACTTCACATTCTCTCATTACTTTGATTATTTACTTCTTCCACACACACTACTACATTCATTGTTGTTGTTGTTAAGTGCCATCAAGTCATAGACGACTCATAGCTACTCTATGAACAAAAGATTTGGACACTTTTATGACTTTCATCATTTCTCCAAGTTCATAGGGCTTCCACAGGCAAGCTATTTCAGAAGTGGATGCTACTCCTGCTTTCAAGCTTGTTTTAATCAGGAAGCTCCACCAAACACTGTCCACCATGGGTAACCATTATCACATTTGACATATCAGTGTCACAGTGTTCAGCATCACAGCAACCATAAGATACCTATTAGAGTTTAAAATTAATTCAGGATAAGCATACACAATAATGACTTTTAAAATATATATATATATATATATATATATATGATGGAAATGTTAGTACATTGCTGTTGTTGCTACTTATAGTTGAGGCAATTCCAACTTTTATTGACCAGATGTTTGACAGAATGAAAGGTTGCCCAATTCTGTTCTGTTGAAGTCTCATCTTTTTTTGCCATATCCAAGCCCATTGTAGTCACTGTGTCAATCAATGTGCTTTCGAAACCTAATTTCTTTCACTGTCCATAAGAAAATAAGTTGAAACAATGACATACTTGCTCCTTAGAATGTGGAGAAAAACTTTGACAGTAAATTTTCCCAAGGCAGGACATCGTTTGGTTTTTTTTTCCCATTGCAATCTCCATGGGAGTGGATTGTGAATCCATGTAAAATGAAATCCTTGATAACTTCAGAATTTTCTCCATCTATCATGATGTTGACAGATTGGTGGTGAGGATTTTTGTATTCAGTGACAAATATTATTTAATAAAACTTGATGTCATGCTTGATCAAGTTTGAAATAGAAAAAAGAGTAGAAATCCTCATTTCTTCTTTGACTTCTTGTTTAGTGAGTATATTTTGATAATAATTGTATTAAAAGATCTTTGTATTCAGTCACTGACAACATTATATTTTAAAATAGGTGTTGAAATGTTATTTTTGTCAATTAATTTTATATATATTTTTTTCAAATGTCATTTCTATCATGTAAGATCATTTGATTGAGTCAAAATAGCTAATATCAGTCCATCTCAGAACACTATTATTTGGAGCTTCAAACTATATGTATATCATTTCCTTTTTTAAACTCTATACAGTCCACATTCCAATTATGGATGGGTGTTTGCAGCTGTTTCTCTTAATTTTTAATTTTATCATATCAATAAATGAAGGTCTTTCCTTTGGTGAAAAGTTTTGCTGCATTCATGTCATTACTCTGAGGAGGCAATTCTGCCCTATTTGTGTTTTGAATGTCTTCTAATCTTTCAGCTCGATATTAATGTTTTGATGCTATTTAGTGAGTTTCTAAGGATTTTGTTATTTCAGATGTAGATGTCCAGTTTTGTTTCTTAGTCTGTTTTCGTTTGTGAAATTTATTAAAATATATCCATTACAGGAAAAATACTGTTGCATATGTGTGTGTATGAATGTGTGTCTAAGATTTCTCTAAAAGAAAAGTGCACATATTTTTTAGACATTAGCAAATGTCAGGCCCATGGAAAGTAGTTATGTGGCTAAAGAACCCTAGAACAATAGTTATGGCAATCTATTGGTTCAAGTAACCAGACAAGCAAGGAACCAAATTCACAAGTGAGATTAAGCACTAAGGAATATATCTCTGTCATACTTCCTTATACACTTGATTTAAGATATTCCCCTAATTAAACATCATCTCAACTGTTTGGCTGCTAGTAGTTAATCCAGTCAAGGACTGATTAAAGCACATTAAACCTTATCAGGGGAATGATTACAACCACAACTACCAAACCAAAGAAATAAGGTAGCCAAGTTGGTAAAGAAACTTAACCATCACACACATTTTATTGCATGTATCACACTTTCTTTGGCATCTCTGTAGGAATTCACTTAAAATTTCCTGTAACTTTGTTCTTGTTTTCACAAAATTCTTAAGGTCCTTATTTTCTGCAAAGAATCTAATTTTCCCTTTGAATTTGATAGAGAGCTTTGCTGGATATAGGATCGTTGGCTGGAAATTTTTATCTTTCAGCTTTCTGTTTATAGCATTCAATTTCCTTCTAGCTCTCATGGTTTCTGCTGAGAAATCAGAACTTAATCTAATTATTTCCTCTTTGTAGGTAACTCTGTTTTTCTTGTGCTGCTTCTAGAATTCTATCCTTTTATTTTAATTTTTTTTTTAAAAATTTACTATGATATCTCCTGCTGTTTTTCTTTTTGGTTCTAATCTATTTGGTGCTTCTTAAATTTGGATTTCCTCACTTCTCAAAATACCTGGGACGTTTTATTCTAGTATTTTTCCACAGTCATCTCAGTGATTTCTCTATCACACCCATATTCTGGAATTCCAACCATACGTATGTTATCCTATTTTATGTCATCCCACGTAATTCTAATGTTTTCTTCATTTTCTTTATGCCTCATCTCTGAGTTTTCTTTAAGTATGTTTCTAGTGAGGCTCTTGTCTTCCAGCTCACTGACTCTCTGTTCCATCTCTTCAGTGCTACTTTTTTTGTTCTACCAGTGTGTTGGACACTTCTGCCATTTCAGTCTTAACATTCTGGATTACATTTTCATGCTTTTCTGTTATTTCCAGTGTTGTGTTCACCGAACCCTCTCTGTCTTGTGAAGATTTTTTTTTTTAATTTCTTGTGCCTCTTTTTCTATTCTATCAAATTTTTCTTTCATCTTTTGTATTTTCATCCATATGTGCTCAAGTTTCTTCTCCTCTATATATTTCTTCTGGATTGCTGTCTCTGAAGTATTTGCTCTCTTATTGACTTCCATTGTTTCTTCCCACATTAGCATCTTTTTTCAGTAGCTGATAAAATAACTCTACATTAACATATTTCTTCTGTTTCTCTCTTTCCAGGGTATTAATTGGGTCTGCTTTTTGAGGAAAATTGTTATTTTCTTTTTTTATGATGGCTGATGTGTATTGCTGCTTTATTGACATTATGGGAGTCTTTTCTTAGTAGATATTAGGCTGTTATAACTATAAAATTAACCAGGGTACAGTTATGTTTTGTGAACCACCTATATATTTGTCCTTTCTTCTTGCTTCCTGTTGTTTGAGTTAAGGGGTCCTGTGTGGTCAAGCTAGACAACATCCCCCCTGCCCCCCCCCACACACACCAAAATACCTAAATGACCACAGAGGAAACCTGTCATTCCCTTCTAGAAGTGGCTTCTTGCCTGCATAGAGGTGCTCAGGACATCCTTGTTGCTTGAGTTAAGGGGTCTTGTGTGCTTAAGCTAGACAGCAGTTTCCCCCAAAAACAACTGTGGGAGTGGTGTAGGCAGCGCATTCACAGTTCCTGCTGCACAGCCCCTGCAGTGCAGCTTCTTGCCACTAGGTCACTAGAGTTGTCTTGTATACAAAATAGGCTTTAAAAAATCTATTTATTTGTTAATGGGAGCAAGACTAGCACTACTCATAGCAACCCTATGAACAAAAGGCCAGTAGTCCTTCTATAACTATCATCATTTTTCAAAGTTGACAGAGTTTCAGAGGTATGTTGTTAAGGATGTGGATGCCAATACTAATTCCAAACCTGTCTTAAACTAGGAGATCCACCAAACACTGCACCATGGATAACTGTTATGACATTTGACATTCCAATGCACAAGTTTTGGCATCACAGCAGCCCCAGGTTACCTCAGTACAGCATATTGACAGAAACTGCTGTACAACTTAGAAGAATGTTCCTCCAAAATATAATAACAACCAACAAATGCTCTATCCAAGGTCTTCTTGACTCTTAACAAGAGGCTTAAATTTATAAAAAAAAAACAACAGAAAATAAAATAAAAGAGCCAACATAGTATGTTGTTGTTGTTCTGTACTGTTGTGTCACCTGTGATGTATAGCGACCCTATGTACAGCATCTCTGTACCCTTCCCTATCCTGAACAAGGATCTCTAATACATAGTGATTGCAAGAATGTCTTCATATACTTGTTGGATATCTATCTTTTATTAGTAAAATATGTTTTCTAAGAAAATTATATTTTCATGTCGTCTTACATGAATACAAAAAGTTGAAGGACATTAAAAATAACTGTTGATCTCTAGAGTCATTTCTTTTCAAAAAATTACAAAATTAAATGTCTTTAATTACCTTTGGAGGCACTGTAGGGCAGCACTATTAAAGTGAGGAGAAGAGTTAACACAAAAATAAACATTATTTGGTTGATCCAAATAACAACTATTTGATTCCTCTACTGTAGCACATTTTTAAATTTAAAAAAAATATATTTATCATTTTATTATATAATTTATAGTAAAACTTTCAAGACAGTGACTCAGTATATTCTTTCGATCTTCTTTTAATACTTCCTGGATCATTTAAAATTCTGCCTAAAGCATCCTTGATTATGGCAACTCAAGGTTTGAATTTGTTCCTTGGTTCCTTGAACTTAAGAAATGCCGAGCGAGTTCGGCCCTTTTAATTTTCTGACTCCAACTCCTTGCACATTTCACTGTAATATTTTATTTTGTCATCCCGTGCTGCCTTTTGAAATCTTCTTTCAACTCTTTAGTATCTTGAATTCTTCCTTCTGCTTTGGCTTCTCTGTGCTCCAGTGCAATATTCAGAGTCTCTTCTGACATGAACTTTGGTCTTTTTTTCCTCTTCTGTCTTTGCCATGACTGTTTGCATTCTTCCTGAACGATACCCTTGATATCCTCTCATAGTTCATCTGGTCTTCCCTCATTAGTGTTCAAAGCCTCAAAACTGTTCCTGAGATGGATCTGAAATTCAGGTGGGATAGGCTCAAAGTCATATTTTGGTTCCCATGGACTCAGTTTAATTTTCCTCAGCTTCAGCTTGAACTTGCATATGAGTAGTTGGTGGTGTCTTCCACAATCAGCTGCTGGCCTACTTTTCACAGCTGTATTGAGTTTCTCCAGTGATTCTTTCCACAGGTGTAATTGATCTGATATGTATATAACCTGTGTTTATGTTTCGTAAACAACATATTTGCAATGAATAAGTCATTGAATGTGCAAAATTCAATCATTGTCTCTCCAGCTAAATTTCTGTCACCAAGTCAAGGTTTTCCAAATACTGAATCTTCTTCTCTGTTCCCAACTTTTGCATTCTAGTCACCCATTATTATCAATACATCTTGATTGCATGTTTAATCAATCTCTGGCTGTAAAAGTAGGTAGAAATCTTCTATTTCCTCTTCCTTGCCTATGGTTGTTGGTGCATATATCTGAATGATAGTGGAAGATTGAAAGAATATACTGAGTCACTATATAGAAAGGAATTGGCAGACACAGAAGAATTTCATGAAACAACATATGAGCAAGAGCCTATGGTGATGAAGGAAGTAGTTCAGGCTGCTTTGAAGGAAATAGCAAAAAATAAGACCCCACGAATAGATGGTGTACCAATTGACATATTTCCGCTAACAGATGTTGCCCTGGACATGCTCGCCAACTTGTGCCAAGAAATCTGGAGAACAGCCACTTGGCCAACTGGCTGGAAGAGATCTATATTTATTCCCATCCGAATGAAGGGTGACCCAACAGATTGTGGAAACTATAGAACAATATCATTTATTTCACATGCAAGCAAGATTCTACTGAAGATTATCCAAAACCGACCGGAACAGCACATCAGCAGAAAACTGCCAGAAGCCCAGGCTGGGTTTAGAAGGGGTCTTGGTACTAGGGATATTGTAGCTAATATTAGATGGATCTTAGCTGAAAGCAGGGAATACCAGAGGACTGTATATCTGTGTTTCATTTACTATGCAAAGGTGTTTGACTGTGTGGATCATAACAAACTCTGCTGACTCTGAGAAGAATGGGAATCCCTAGAACACTTGATCGTGCTAATGAGATACCTATACTTGGACCAAGAGGCAGTCATCAGAACAGAGAAAGGAAACAACACTGTATAGTTCAAAATTGGGACGGGCGTACTCCAGGGATGTGTCCTGTCACCATACCTTTTCAACCTGTATTCAGAACAGATCATCCGGGAGGCTGAGCTCTATGAGGAGAAATGTGAGGTCAGGATTGGTGGAAGATCTATCAACAGTCTTAGTTATGCAGATGACACAACCATGCTTGCTGAAACTGAAGAGAACCTGAAGCACTTGCAGCAGAGGGTCAAGGACTGCAGCCTTCAATGTGGATTGAGTCTCAATATCAAGAATACAAAGGTTCTCACCACTGGACCAATTGGCAGCATCAGGACGAAGAGATTGAGATTGTTCACAGCTTTAGTTTTCTTGGGTCCACAGTCAACACTCTTGGCACCAGTGGCCAGGAAATTAAAAGATGTATTGTGATGGGAAAGTCTGTTGTTACGAAGCTTTCCAAAGTTCTGACGAAAAATGGTATCTCTCAGGAAACTAAGGTGCATCTGATACAGGCCATGGCCTTTTCAATCACTTGTCACGCGTCATAAAGTTGGGTATTGACTAGGGAGGATAAAAGGAGAATTGATGCCATTGATCTGTGGGGCTGGAGAACAGTATTGAGGGTACCATGGACTGCTAGGAAAACAAACAGATTTATCCTGGAGAGGGTTAAACTGGGTACCTCCTTGGAGGCAAGGATTGTGAGGCTTTGTCTGACATACTTTGGACATGTTGTAAGGAGGAACAGGTTCTTGGAGAGGGACATCATGCTTGGTAGGGTGGGGGGACAGTGCAGGAGGGGAAGGCCCTCTGTGAGGTGGATTGATTCAGTGACTGGGGTAATCAGGGTGGGTGTATCAGAGATAGTGAGATTGGCACAGGACAGAGCAAATTTTAGGGCTGTTGTACATTGGGTCTCTATGAGTCTCAATCGACTCAATGGCACATAGCAACAACAACAATAATAAAACTATAAATATATTTTAAAAAAACATATTTATACATTTGATCTTTCCCTTTCTTAAGGGAATTTAGAAGTTGACTTTTTCATCTTACTCCCATGGAATGTCTGGTGGCTTCAAACTGTCCACCTTTCACTTAGTAGCCCAACACTATAATGTACAAGTAAACCAATATAAAATAAAATTTTTATTTTAAAAAACTCAATAATTTAAAAATATTTTAAAATGTATTATTTTTTAAAAGTATATTTTATAAATATATTATTTAAAAATATGTTTATATTTTTACTCATTCGAGAAGTTCAATATCTGCAATGATGGAGGAACAGACCATCAATTACTCATATGAAAGTTCAAATTAAAGCTAAAGAAAAAATCAAATCCACAGCAACCAAATTTGACTTTGAGTCTGTCTCAACTCAGGAAGATATTTGAGGCATTGAACACTTATGGATGAAGACCAGATGAGTTGTGGGAGGATAGCAAGAATATTACACTCTAAGAACTCAAAAGGTCATCATAAAGACACAAGAAGAAAAGACCAACATGGATGTCAAAAGAGGCTCTGAGTATTGCTCTAGCACGCTAAGAAAGCAAAGTAAGGAGCAGAAACCAAGACATTAAAAAGTTGAACATAAGATTTCAAAGGCAGCACAGGAAGACAAAGTAAAGTATTATAATGAAATGTGCAAAGAACTGGAGTATGAAAATCAAATGTGTTGTACTCACTTGGCATTTCTTAAGCTGTAGGAATTACAAAACGAATTAAAAACAAATTTAAGCCTCAAGCTGCAATAGTTAAGGATGTTATGGGTAGAATATTGAATCATCCAGAAGTATTAAAAGAAGATGGAAGGAGTGTACAGTCACTGTACAAAAAAAGAAGTGGCTAACAGAATAATTTCAAGAAACAACATAAAATCAATAGGCAATAGTGATAAAGGAAGAAGTTCAGGCTGCTTTGAATGAGTTGACAGAAAAGCAAAGCCCCAGGAACTGAAGGAATACCAATTGACATATTACAACAAACAGATGCCCTGAACATGCTCACAAGGTAGTATCAAGAAATCTGGAGGACAACTATCTGGCCACTGGCCAACTGGTTGGAGGAGTTACATATTTATTCACATTAAAAAAAAAAAAGGTGACCCAACAGAGTATGGGAATTATTGGAAAATCTGCTGTCAGAGACCTCTCCAAAGTACTGAAAAGTAATAATGTCATTCTGGAGTCTAAGGTGTACCTAATAGAGGCCATGGTCTTTGCAATTACTTGCTATGCATCAGAAAGCTGGACAATGATAGAGATGATAGAAGAGTTGATACCTTTGAGAAGAGTCTTGGATATACCATGGATGGCTAGTTTGTCCAGGAGAGGGTGAAGCCAGGCTACTCTTTGGAGTCAAAGATTCTGAAGCTTCATCTGACATATTTTAGACATATTGCAAGGCAGAATTAGTCCTAGGAGAGGGATGTCATGCTTGGGAGGGTGGAGGGACAGCTCAGGAGAGGAAGACCGTCAATGAAGTGTATTGATTCAGCGACTGGGATAATGAGGACAGGTGTGTCAGAGAGAATAAGATTGGCATGGGATAGAGCAGGGTTTAGGGCTGTTGTACATAGGGTCACTATGAGTTACAGGCTATTTGACAGCACATAACAACAATAACAACAACAACAAAAATATGTAACTTATATTGAGCTATAAATATATTTTTAAAATAATTTAAAAAATCGCTTGAGGTGAGGAACTAAATAATTGTTATTTTTCATTAAGTCCTCTGCTCATTTTAGTAGCTCTGCCCTATGGTCCTCCAAAGATAACAGTGTTGCTATAACAAAAATACCACACGTGGATGCCTTTAACATGTAGAAATGTATTCCTTCACATTTTAGGAGATTGGAATCCAGCCCGAATTATTCATGGTGTTGGCTTTCAGGGAAGGCTTTTTCTGCTGGATCTAAAGGAAGATCTTCTCATTCAACATATCCTGTGTTTCTTGGAGAGTACACATTTTCCTTTATCAAGGAATTTTTCAGTACAAGGGTTTGTGTCCAAATTTTACTTTTCAGTCCTGAGTTTTTCTTCATGCTGTCAAGGTCCCTATATTCAGCCTTTCTCAGTACAGGGACATGAGTTCAAATCATACACTTCAACTCTAACTTCTTCTACATGGTATTGAGAGGTCTCTTTACCACTTCTCCTTCTTCTCTTTTCCTTTATCTCTTGAAAGATAAAAAAAGTAAAGAAAAGAAAACTGTTACAGTCTACATCTCAGAAATATTGACTGTCTATTAGATTAAAGCTGTTATATGATTCTTGGTGTGTGCCATCAAGGCGGAACTGACTCATAGCTGACCCTGTAGAGAGTTTTCAGAGGCAGTAAGGTAGATTGTCCATCTTTCTCCCACGGAACAGTTAGTGGATGCAAACCACAAGCCTTCTGATCGCAACTCAGCTTCTTACCAGGAGACCACCAGAGTTAACTATTGTACTAACAGTTGTGTTCTACCCTTCTCAAAACTTAAACCCAATGTCATTAAATTGGAATCAACACATAGATGGCCCTGCAGTTTGTTTCTGAGAGGTTATAAATCACATGGGAGGTGAATGTTTATATTTATCCCAACAGCTGGTAGATTTGAACAACACAACAACACAACAGCTGGTAGATTTGAACTGCCAGATGGATTCTTCCTTTGGGTAAGGAGTGTAACTCCTTACAGATTAGGCCGACAGAGTTCCTGTAATCTTCCTAAAACCAATTGAATTGTCACATCATGGAAGTTACTACATAAATGTCACATGATAATTTTACATAAAAAAAAAAACCACAAACCCAAGCCCAACAAACACTGAGAATCATGACATAGTAAAGTAAATAAATATATACGTCTTTTTCTAGGGAAAAGAACACACAAAATTCAATTCATAAAAGTAAGTTACAAATGTGTCCAAATGTATTTGAGAACCATAGCAACTTCACAAAGAGAAACCAAAAAGGAAGAAGAAGAAAGAGAGAAGCGCAACAAGGTATTTTAGCATTTTACTAAAGAATCAGAAAATACAACATAGGCATATCTTCTTGCCCTTTCAGTCAACCATCAGGTCCTTGAAATTTTCTTCCTTTGGGATGCACATAGCCTGCTTCTCATATTGAAAGCAGTAAAATACTTCATGATATTTTGGGGTCTGTGTGCTTGATATTGTATTATCTGCCTCTTCTGCTCTTTCTGATGTTCTCTGAACCTTAAAGCACAAGTAAGGGACAGCAGAGGATACAGGGCAAATGTTGGAGCAATGCAATATTGCTCCCATCATTGCTTGATCCTTCCTTTCTTCCCAGAGCTCTATTTTAGTGCCTCCTGCTCATGAATCAAATGTTTTCTGCTTCTGAACCACATCATGCACCTGCCTGAAGCACTGCTTAGATTTTCTCTCTGGGGTATAGTTTGTGTGAAGCCCACTGAGTTGAAAGTCCTTCAGCATTTGCTCTTTCCGACACCTGGGAGGCAGAGCCGCAGCAAACCGTTTTGTATTCTAGCCGCTAAATGTTAGAAAGTCAGATGGAGACAGAAAGTTCAAGGTCTGGCCACATTAAGCTTTGGTATCACAGTACTGCACACTTCCACTATCATTTGTGAGGCAGGAACACTGGCTTTCGAAACATTTTACATTTAAGACATAAGAACAGCCAAATCCTCTAAGTCCTCAATTTTATTCATTCACCAGACCAAAATCATAAACCTTGTCACAAAAATCACTTGTTCTGAGGTACTGTCCAAATGAAAGGGCAGAGTTTTCTAATGTTTACAAGGATCCTGAACACAGATTCATTTTGCTATCAGAATACGAATGTGAGAGAAGGCCTGGGATAGCATGTCCAGTTCATTGTTTTGTGAAGAAGCTGTAGGATTTGATAGCAGCATGTGAATTTGGATTTGATATGATAAAATATTTATTTAGGAATCCTCAATATAAAAATTCAACTAATAAGATTTTTTACTAAGTCTCATAGAATGGTAATTGAGGAGAGACACCAGGGCCTGCAAGAAAGAGCCTACGCTTCAGATTTGCATAGAGTTGAGATCAATACAGGACTAGCTACCTCTAGCTGTAAGAAGTTGAGAAATTTTCTTACCCTATTTGAGCAGACATAAGATGAGTCCCTCAGGTTAGAAGTCACTCAGAGTATGCTAGGGGAAGATTGCCTTCATAATCTGGATCAAATAAAGCTCTCGATGTTCATTTGTTGATGAAGTATGACTGAAAATGAGAAAAAAATGTACAAACATTCATTAATAATCAGAACATGGGCTGTAATAAGTTTGAATCTAGGAAAATTGAAAGCTGTCAAAATTAAATGGAATGATTGAAGATACATATCTTAGGCATCGGTGAGCTGAAATGTTTTAATATTAGCCATCTTGTAATAGGCAATAATATGATCTATTCTTCTGAGAATGAAACATTTGAAAAGAAATTACATCATACATTTTGAGATTTATCCTGAAATAGACACTGTCAATGATAGAATTAAATCTGATGCCTACAGGAAGATTAGTTAATAGACTTTTACACAAATCTATGTGGTTTACTATTATGTACTGTTGATTTGAAACAAACATAGCTGACCCTCCAGTGAGTTTTCAGAGGTGGTAAATCACAGTGATTCACAATTGTCAACCTTGGCACCAGCAGTCAGGAAACCAAAAGACAAGGTGCATTGGAAAAATCCGTTATCATGGACCACTCCGGGGTGCTAGAGTAATGATATCAGTCTAAAGACTAAGGCATGCTGGCCAAGCTATGATCTATCAATTGCTTGCAGTACATCTGGGAGCTGAAGAGTAACTACAGATGATAGAAGAAGAATTGATACCTTTGAGCTGTGGTGCTGGAAAAGAATGTTGAACATGCTATGGAGCGCCAAAGGGGAAAAAAAAAACCCAAGTCCATCCTAGTGAGGGTGAAACCCATTTGCTTCTTGGAGGCAAGGATTTTGAAGTTCTGTCTCTCATACTTTGGGCATATTGTCAAGAAGGACATGCCTTTAGAGAAGAACATGATGCTCAGAAGGGTAGAAAGTCAAAACAAGAGAGGAAGACCCTGAATGAGAGGTACGGAAATACAGACTGTGGAAATGTGATCAAGTGTGTTAAAGACCAGTGAGGTTCGTTTAGGATAGGGTGGGCTTGGTTCAGAGCAATTGTTCATAGAGTCATTATGAGTTGTTGACTACTAAACATCACATAACAACAACAACAGTACAAAAGATGAAGACATTGAATATATTATCCAAGTTTATCAGTCTGAATTTGATCTAGCATTCAATCAAGATTTATTGAATACCACTGGTGATTAGAATTAGAAAAATAGAATGAGAAAGATTGGTTGTTTAAAAGTATATTGTTGTTGTTGTTATGTGCCATTGATTTGCATGCAACTCATGGTGACCCTATGTACAATAGCTCTGAACTTTGCTCTAAGCCAATCTCATTGTCTCTGCTACATCTATCCCCATTATCCCAGTTACTATGTTAATCCTTCACATCTAGTGTTTTCCTCTTCTGTGATGTCCCTCCACACTCCCTAGCCTGATGTCCTTCTCCAGGGATGGGTCCCTTCCAGGCACTTGCTGGAAGTATATGAGACAAAGCTTCTAAATCTTTGTCTCCAATGAGCAGCCTGGTTTCACCCTCTTCAGGATAAACCTTTTTGTATTCTTGGCAGTCCATCGTGTCTGTTTAATTTATCATTTATCTTCTTTAGCACAATAACTTAAAGGCACCGATTGTTCTTCTGTCATCTTTGGTCATTACCCACCTTTCAGGTGCATAGCAAATAATTGTGAAGACCACAGCATGAATTAGGCATACCTTAGTTTCCAGACTCACATCATTGCATTTCAGCACTTTTGAGAGGTCCCTGACAACAGCCTTCTTCAGAGAAATTTGTCTTTTGATTTTGACTGCTGTTTCTAAGAGTGCTGATTATGGAGCCAAGCAAGTTATAAATGTTAACAACCTCAATCTCTTCTCCATCTATCATGGTGCTGCCAATTAGCCATGGTGAGAATATTTGTCCTCTTGATATTGAACTTCAATTTATATTGAAGACTGCAGCCCTTGGACTTTCCCAGCAAATGCTTCAGATCTACCTTAGTTTCTGTGACCAAGGTTGTGTCATCTGCACAACAAAGATTGCTGGTGAGCATTCCTCCAGTCCTGATGCCACATTCCTCATTAAGTCCAGCCTTTGGAATGAACTATTTCAAATACAGATTGAAAAGGTATGGAGATAGAATACATCTCTGACACATTCTTTTTCTGATTTTGAACTATGCATGTTTCCTTGCTCTGTTTAACCACTGCTTCCTCTTCCAAGTATAGGTTTTACATGAGCACATTCAAGTATTCTGGAATTCCTGTTTTTCTCAATGTCTGCCACAAATTGCTGTGATCCACACACTCAAATATCTTTGTATAGTCAATGAAACACAGATAGTCATTCCTCTGGTACTCTCTGCTTTCTGCCAAGATCCATTTGACATTGACAATAATGTCTCTAGACGGGTCCTTGGAGAGGGACATCAAGCTTGGGAGGGTGGAGGGACAGCGCAGGAGGGGAAGACCCTCTATGAGGTGGATTGATTCAGTGACTGGGGGATGGGTGTGTCGGAGGCAATGAGATTAGCACAGGATAGAGCAGGGTTTAGGGCTGTTGTACATAGGGTCGCTATGAGTCACAAGCGACTCGATGGCACATAACAACAACAACAAAAACTTGGGAGGGACTGGAGAGAATTATGCTAAGCGAACTAATTCAGTTCCATAGGTCAGATATTGTATAAGACCATTATTGTAGAATGTTAATGAGGATCCAAGAAGGGGAGGGGAAGATCAGATAGGTGAGGATGGGCAGAGCGTCGGGGAGAGGCGCCTGGTATGTTGTTAATATAGGGTCACACATTTGGTGAAGGGAGGGGTGGGTAAAGGCAATGGGAAAGATTTGATGT
>NW_006399759.1:14678775-14681097 GCF_000299155.1 Elephantulus edwardii | reverse complement strand
CAAGTGCATGAGGTCCTCCTCAGTTTCAGCAAGCAGGGTTGTGTCATCTGCATAATGGAGATTGTTAATAGATCTTCCACCAATCCTGATGCCACAATTCGCCTCTATAGAATAATAAAAAAAAAAAGCAGAAATCATCTATTTCTTCTTCTTTGGCTCTAGTTGTTGATGTTTATACCTGAATGATAGTGGTAATGATAATTAATTAAGCTCTCTTGTATGCTATAATAATAGCTATTATCCCATTGCTCACAATATTGTATTTCAGGATAGATCTAGAAATTACCTTTTAAACTCAAACTTGAGTTCATACTCAACCCCATTTTTCCTCACCAGGCGTTTTGGCTGGTGTTAAAAAGCAAATATTAGATGATCCAATCTCCCAATGCATACATTTATAAAAATACTAGGGGGAAAGCATGATATATGAGTGGGCAAATTCAAGAACCTCAATCAAAATGGTTTTGTTAAAATGACAAAGATTTAGAAATGATGTTGTTTTTAAGCTGAATTTTAAGTTTTTGACAAATCATCAATATTTTAAAGATAATTTTAAACATTACTTAAAATGTCTGACTGCGTAGAAAAATTAAGTCCTCTACAATGAGTGAGCAAAAGACCCTATTTCCTAAGTCCCAAAAATGGATTGAGAAGAAAGACTTAAGAATCTTCTTGTGAAATTCACTCTAAGGAAACTCTATGATTCACAACAGTCTGGTCTGTCTTAACCAAGTATGAGGTTGGCAGCATTTGTTCCAACATTTGCACAAAGCTGTTGCCTGAGGTAACTTGAAGGCAGTTAACAATAATAACTCTCTTCCAGCAACCAGGACCTTAAGATAGAACTCAGGTTTAGGCAGTTAAGTACTTATGGACTAATGAGGAACTCTCCTCAGCAAAACTCAGTAATATTTTTAAAATAACAATAGTGTGTAAGAGTGACTGTCCTAGACTTACTACCTACCAAGAACCTTTAAGACTCAATCCTAAATTTACTGTAGTTGAAGGACTTTTCTTAAACTCAGAGTAAACATTTAAAACCCCTCATTTTCATCTGATTCCTACTCACAATCTCTTCCTATGTATTATTGCCCTAAAAGGTTTCTGAACATTGCATTTTAATTTACTACCTAGCCCTGGTATCATGTCTCATCAAACTACTTGGTGACATTTCCCAGATTCTCTCTTCCATTATCAACCCACTTTTGCACAGTTACAGATGCATCTCAGGAAAGGTTGAGTTCAGCCACCTATCTACTCATGCAAGGTTGTGTGGAATCTTTTTTGATTGCCCACAGGAATTACTCTTAAACTGCACAGTGTTGTAAATTTCATGGTTACACTAATCTCTTCCTTTTCCTTAATTTGACATGCCAGCTCACCTGCCTCCTAGTTCTTATTGCCATTGCTGACTACTTAGCTTAGACTCTGTTGGGGGCTGGCGCAGAACTGCACGAAATAAATTCAATTCTTGTTTCAGTGTTCTTAACAAATTAAATCTGTCACGTTCTTTTAGTGTGCATTCAATCAGTATAACTTAGGTCTCCATTTCTAATTGTTTGGGCAATGCAGCCTCTGCTGCCTTCGCCCCTTTCATTGTTAAAGGGCTGGGAAAGTTTCCCTCCCTTGAGATCTAGGGCAGCATTGTTAAGTTTGGACAATGAAATTTGTGAAGACAGCTCAGAGTTGAACAATTTATGAGGTAAAAATAGAGAACTGTGTAGGGTTTATCTGACAAAAGTCAGGAAATCATTATTAACAAAGTTTACTTTTATGCATTATTCACAACCTTAATGAGACGTTAGACAGAAAGGTAGACACAACACTGTGGAATGTACTATCGGCCTTTGAGCCAGTGAGGCCAGCTTCCTGGTAAATATAAGCCCACAGGCTAGGCGAATAACCTCTGCATGAACTTTCTTTTCTTCATTTGTAAAATGGGATAATAAGTCCTATTAAATCTTGTTTCAGTGTTGCTGTGGGAATCAAATGGAAACACATTATGTAGTGAATTGAAATGTGGAAAGCATAACCAAATGGCAATTCAATAATATTATTAGACCCTGAAATTGTCATGTTAAAAGGGGAATATGTATCACCAGCAAAAGCAGTGGTCCTCTAGGAAAATTAATTACTCTTCAGTCAGACAGGGACTGGCACATTGTGTGCTAACGGGAAAGAGGTGTTAGGTTGAAATACATGTCACTGGTAAATAAATTCTAAAAGCCATTTAATTAATTGCTGTGTAGCCTTCAGAGAATTTTTAAGATTCTTCTGGTCTATTTCTTTTTAATTTGAACAAATAATATTAAGGTAATATAT
>NW_006399759.1:14675204-14678675 GCF_000299155.1 Elephantulus edwardii | reverse complement strand
ATGGAGCCACTAATTTCAACCAAGTTTTAAACTAATAAGTAATTTTATTAATTTTGTAACTATTTTGAGAATTATGTGAGCTGACACATGCTTAACCCAGCACCTGGCAAATGTTGTTATTAGTGTCTATCATTTCCACCTCACAGAAACCTGTTTATAGCAGACTGAAATACTTCTCAGTCTCCTGCCATGCTCACAGTCACTGCAATGTTGAAGCCACATTTTGCAGCCACTAGTCAATCTATCTGGTTGAGATTTTCTCTTTTTTGCTGCTC
This sequence comes from Elephantulus edwardii, assembly GCF_000299155.1. NCBI lineage: Eukaryota > Metazoa > Chordata > Mammalia > Macroscelidea > Macroscelididae > Elephantulus > Elephantulus edwardii. The sequence continues at coordinate 14,678,400 of NW_006399759.1, read as the reverse complement.
CTCAAGTTTAACACACATGCAGTCCTGCTGTCCTCCAGGGACTGGTTCCTCCCAACCACGGTCCAGAGTACCTGTAACAAAGTCTTGCCATTTTAGAGACTAAAGAGAAATATGATTGTACTACTTCCAAGGGTTATTTATTTGTTCTTCTGAAAGTGCATAGTCTATCCATTATTCTTCACGAATGATATAATCCAAAGGCATCACTCTATATTCAGTCTTTCTTTTTGACTATCTAGACTTGACATAAATAAGAGATGAAAAAAGCAATAAATTGGATTAAGTGATAGACTTGACACACAGTGTTTAAATAATGGTTTTAACCATATGAGCCAATTTGTCCACAAAGAAGAAATCATATAGTTTTTTTCTAACATAATACAACAAAATTAAGATATTAATCTCTCAAACATAATAAAATTACTTATTATTGTAGAACATGATTTAGTCTGGTAGCTCCATAAATTACTAGGACCTGATTTATTTAATTTACTTCTGTAGTCAATATAGTGACTCAACAGAGAATTATTTTTCTGGTTTGAGGCACTGAGTACAAACTTTAACAGCCCTTGTTGCCTACATTTGAACAATTAAAAGGGCTTCCAGAAAAATGTAGGCTCTTACGTAAGCATTTCAGTATTTGTTTGTTTGGTTGTTGTTTTTGGTTTTTCGTTTTTTTTGGTTTTTTTTTTTAAGTTCTCCATTCTTCTTCTTCTTAAGATATAATTCACATATAGTATTAGATGGCTGTGTTTGAGTCAGGTTTTCCCAAATTCATGTCAAATAGAAATTCAGTATGCAACCTTATTTCAAAATGGGATGTTTATCGATTTAGTTAATTAAGGGTTTCAAAATATCATCATTATTGATTTTAAGGTGAGTTCTAAAGCCAATGTTGTGCATTTTTATGGAAAAAGAGCCGGGGATATTTGGGCATACACAAAAACGTACAGAGAAGAACATATGAAGACAGAGTTATAGATTGGAATTTTGCTCCATAGTCTAAGTAAGGTCAGGATCCAATAGAAGCTCAAAGAGTTAGAAAAGGAGAAGTTTTGTCTTTTTTTGGTCTTCAGAAAGAGCCTGTCTTGCTGACATTTTTTATTTTGGAATTAACCAACAATAAATTTAGTATTTATTCCCAGGATAATGAAAGCTGCTGGCCTAGTGGTTATACGACCTGTGCTGTTAATTCAAAGGTAGACAATTAAGTTTCCCAATTTTTTCTGTAAAAGAAAGATGGGCAATCTCCTTATATGTGACTTACAGACTATGACAATTGCTGGAGGGTCAACTGTCACTCAGTTCTGCCTTAGCAATAATGAAAAACAACAATAACAAACACCAAATGAAAGAAGAGCAGTAGCTGGGTGAGAAAACAAAAATGTCAACTACACTGGCCTAGTGGTAAAAATCTGTACTGCATTCCCAAAGACAAAGTTTGTATCCACCAACTTCTCTCTGAAAGAAGGATAGACCCTCTCTTCCCATGTGATTAAACTGCCCGTGAAAACTCACTGGCAGATAAACTATGGGTCAGTTCTGACTCAACAGCACAAAACAACAACAACACAGTTTAATATAAAAGAAGATCCAGGTGGCACAAGACTGCTAAAAAGAAAGCTAGCAAGTGGAACTCACTTGAAAATTCAAGGTAGAAACGATCTGACAATCTGAGCCCATGAAAACTTCATCCTAGAAAATCCTGTGAAGTAGTTCTACTCTTACTATAAGTAGGAATCAAATTGAAGGCACTTCAACAACATAACAATACCTTCTTGTTGTTGTGTTGTTGATTGCCATGGAGTTGAGCATGACTCATAGTGACCCTATGAACAAAAGACATGAACAAAATAAAATAAAGAAATCCCAAGGTGGCATAAACTATTAAATATTGTGGAGCTCTGGTGTCCATAGGGCCAAGAAGCTGGGCTGCAGCCCTGAAGGCATATGTTTCGAGGTCACCAGCTGCTCCATAGGAGAAAGATGGGCACTCTTCTGTGTGATTAACTGCCTCTGAAAACCTCCCAGAAGGTCAGCTATGGGTCAGTTCCAACACTACAGTACACAACAACACCATCCCCAACAATGCAATAGGTTGACAATTTTATTATCCAGCAGACATGCCTTAGAAGATAAGCCTGGTGTTTTGTGTCTGAAAAATCATAGCCTTAAGAACCCAACGGATCAAGTTCTACTTTGCACAGGTGGGGTTGGCATGAGTTGGAATCACCTCCGCTGACTGTAAAACTTGTATTTCCAACTTCCTAATGGATTACTCTTAACTCTATTGACTTATTGCTCATGTATATTTTGATGATCTTCAGCCATTATAAATAATTTTATTTTTATTCTTATGATTTTTGTTTGTTTGTATGAAATATTATGTAGTCAGCTGTGATTCCTTCTTCCACCTCTCTTCCCACTGCACAGTAACCAGTAACGTGCTCTTTATTCTCACTTCACCTGTCTGTTCAGACTCACTTTAATAACCTCTAACACTCAATGTTATATTTCTTTCCTCACCTTTCACCTGATCTCTAGAGTTATTTTTTCCCTTTTAATTGAGATTTTAATGAAAGTGTATGGAGAACTTGGATTTCCATTCATTCATCGTTGCACATTTTCCTTCCTGCTCCCCTCCCAACCAGTTTGCTTTTTTCTTTGAAAAAAAATTGTTTCATTGTTATATAGCCCCCTCCCCCACGTCAGTCCTGTTTCATAACAGTGGCATTATGCAGTATTTGTTCTTTTGTGACTTATATATTTCACTTAACATAATGTCCTCCATGGTCACTCATTTTGTATATTATTTCATAAGTTCTTTGTTTTTCAGTGCTGTACAATATTCCATTGTGTGTAAATATACCATAACTTCTTTATTCATTTGTTTGTTGATGGACACTTAGGTTGTTTCCAATTCTTTGTTTTTATGAACAAAGAAACAATAAACATGGTTGTGCATATATCTGCTTAGTGTCAGTCCTGGTTTCTTTAAAGTATATTCCCAGTAGTGGAATTCCTGGGTCAAATGGTATTCTATTTTGAACTTTTTGAGAAAGTACCATACTGCCTTCCACATTGGTTGCACCATTTTACATTCCTACCAACAGTGACTAAGGCTTCCAGTTTCTCCACAACCTCACAGCATTTGTTGTTTGCTTCTCTGTTGAATTTTTCAAGTGTTATTGGGATG
>NW_006399759.1:14674341-14674869 GCF_000299155.1 Elephantulus edwardii | reverse complement strand
GATGTGCACAGGGATTTGATTCTTAGAAGGTCTCATTCATCTATTTTATTCTCACCTGGTTGTAGGTTTTTCAGGATGCTTGGAAGATCTTCATGTTGTGGGTTAGTGTTTCTACAGTTATTTCAAGCTTTTCTTTAGTGAAGTTTATAGTCCTTGGTTTTAGTCCTAGGTCCTTGATCCACTTTGAGTTGTTGGTTTTGGGTTTTTTTGTGGTTTTTGTTGGGGTTTTTTTTGTTTGTTTGCTTTTTTTTTTTTTTAATAGTGTGAGGTGTGGGTCTTATTTGAGTTTTCTGCAGATGGTTTTCCACTTTTGCCAACACCATTTGTTACAAAGGCTGTCATTTCCCCACTTAACTGATTTAATCTTGTTAAAAATCAGGTGACCATAGGTAGATGGACTAATTTCTGGGTTCTCAATTCTATTCCACTGATCTATGTGTCTGTCATTGTACCAATACCATGCTGTGTTGACCACCACGACAGTGTAATAAGATTTGAAATCAAGGAGTAAGATGCCTCCTACCTTTT
>NW_006399759.1:14658651-14666074 GCF_000299155.1 Elephantulus edwardii | reverse complement strand
GGAGGATAGATGGAGAATTGATGCCTTTGAGCTGTGGTGCTGGAGAAGAGTATTGAGGGTACCATGGACTGCTAGGAAAACAAACAGATTCATCATGGAAAGGGTCAAACCGGGCTGATTCTTGGAGGCAAGGATTCTAAGGCTCGGTCTAACATACTTTGGACATGTTTCAAGAGGGACAGTTCCTCGGAGAGGGACATCATGCTTGGTAGGGTGGAGGGACAGCACAGAAGAGGAAGGCCCCCTATGAGGTGGATTGATTCAGTGATTGGGGTAATCGGGATGGGTGTATCGGAGATGGTGTGATTGGCACAGGACAGAGCAGAGTTTAGGGATGTTGTACATAGGGTCGCTATGAGTCACAAGCAACTCGACGGCACATAGCAACAACAACAACATATTTGGAGCAAGAGGCAGTTGTCAGGACAGAGCAAGGGAACACTGCATGGTTCAAAATTGGGAAGGGTGTGCATCAAGGATGTGTCCTATCTCCATATTTTTTCCAATCTGTATGTGGAACAGATTCTCTGAGAGACTGGGCTCTATGAGGAGAAGTGTGGCATCAAGACTGGAGGTAGACTCATCAATAATCTGCATTATGCAGATGACACAATCCTGCATGCTGAAACTGAGAAGGACCTGCAGTGCTTGCTGCTGAAGGAACCTTTAATATGGATTGGAGCTCATCATAAAGAAAACAAAGATTCTCACCACTGGGACAGTTGGCAGCATCATGATAAATTGAGATTGTTGATAGCTTCAGTTTTCTTGGCTCTAAAGTCAACACTCTTGGTTCCAGCAGTCATGAAATTAAAAGATGAATTACATTGGGAAAGTCTGCTGTCAGAGACCTCTCCAAAGTACTGAAGAACAACTATGTCAGTCTGGAGACTAAGGTGCACCTGAAACAGGCCATGGACTTTACAATTACTTGTTATGCATCAGATAGCTGGACAATGACTAGGGATGATGGAGAGTTTATGCCTTTGGGCTTTGTTGCTGGGGAAGTGTATTGAATATGCCATGGACTGCTAGGAGAGCAAACAAGTTCATCCTGGAAAGGGTGAAGCCAGGCTGCTTCTTGGAGGCAAGAATTGTGAAGCTTCATCTGATGTACTTTGGACATGTTGCAAGGCGTGATCAGTCCTTAAAGAGGGACATCATGCTTGGGAGGGTGGAGGGACCCTGCAGCAGAGGAAGACCCTCAATGAGATGAATCAATTCAGTACTGGGATAATTGGGGATGGGAGTATCAGAGATAATAAGATTGGCAAGGTGTAGAGAGGGATTTTGGGCTGTTGTGCTATGAGTCGCAGGTGATTCAACAGGCCATAACCACAACAACAGCAACAATAACTACAACTAATTTATTTCCAAAATTTGAGTACATTGAATTCAAGAACAAATTATTTTCATTTCCCTCAACCCCCCACATCATATTGTACAACACAATGATTAATACCCCTCTTCCCCCTGCACATACACATCTCTGTGCTTCTAACCTCTTCTACCACTCTTGGATCCTTATACTCATCCTACAACAATGATTTTATACAATATTTATTCTTGTGTGACTGAGTTAATTCACTCAGCATAATTCTCTCCAGTCTTTCCCAAGTTAGTCAATAATTTACAAAATCACTGCTCCTGCATGCTGCTTAGTATTTCATTGTGTGAATTTACCATAATTTCTCAATTCATTCATTTGTGTCTTGATCACTCAGATTCATTTATTTTGTCTTAGATCTTTGTTATTTTTCCTTGATATATTACAATCTATGATTTGTATGATATGTGTTTATATCATATTTAGTTTCCACAAAAGAAATAAATCCATTTTGATTTGTTCATCACTATAACTCCCATTTTCAACAGCATGCCTAGTATAGAATTAATATACAGAAAATAAATATTAGCTAAATGAAGAAATAAGTGGATAGATTCACAAACTGTTTACGTAGATCCAAATGCATCTTCCTTTCACAGAAGGCTCATTACCCAGGAAACAAATATTAAATATACTGATTAAATATTGTTTAATATGAAGAAACACTGTTATTTTAATATATATAGTTTGTTACTTTTTTACCTTATTAATTTTATGTACTCAGATGAAACTAACATTAAGTTATTTTCATTTTAAGTCTGAATGAGATTCTCTCTTTGAAAGGACCATCTCTTCTGTATATAGTGCTTCCAATCAAGGATGGAATGATTTAATTATTTAATTATATTTGTGTTAATTCCAAAGAAAATTTGCAAGGCAAAAAAGAAGTTTCATTAACTTATAACATCATGGAAGAGAATAAAAATAATGAACAAATAATTTATGACCCTTACAGAAACTTATGTTGCTGTTAGGTGCCATGGAGTTAAGTAGAACTCATAATGAGCTTATAAACAAAACATCTGAACCCTGATCTATCCTGCACCATCCTCACACATCCTGACACACTAGAGCCCGTTGTAGTAGAAACCATGTCAATCGACCCAGTTGAGGGTCTTCTTCTCCTTCACTGACCCTCCACGCTTCCTAGCATCGTGTCCCTTTCCAAGGATTAGCTCCTCCTGACTACATGCCTTAAGTATATGAGATGATGTCTCATCATTCTTGCCTCCAAAGAGTACTCCAACTGTACCCTTTCCAAGACATATTTGTGTGTTCTTTTGGCAAACAATGGGATGTTCAGCTCTCTTGTCAATATCAAAACTCAAAGGTGTCTATTCTTTTTCTATCATACTTATTCATTGTCCAGTTCTGAAATTGACCAAACACACAATCATGAGGTGTTAATGGTAACCGGTTACTGGAATGTAAAAGTAGGAAACAATGAAGAAGGAATAATCATTGGAAAATACAGGCTTGGTGATAGAAATGAGGCTGGACATAGAATGATTGTATTTTGCATTTACAATGACTTATTAATTGCAAAAGCCTTTTTTAAAAGTTACAAACTGACGTTATGAACATGAATCTCATCTGATGGGTGGCGTAAGAATCAGATTGGCTGCATTTGTGGAAGAAATCATTGGAGAAACTCAATATCAGGACTCAAAATTAGACCAGAGGTGGATTATGGGTCAGATTATCAATTACTCATATGCAAATTCAAATTGAGGTCAAAGTAAATTAAAATAAGCCCACAGAAACAAAGATATGATCTTGAATCAATCCCATATGAATTTAAAGATCATCTTAGGAATAGGTTTGAGGCATTGAACTCGACAATGATAGATGACTAGATGAGTTGTGGAATGATATCAAGGATGTTGTTGTTGTTATGTGCTGTTGAGTCACTTGTGACTCATAGTGACCCTATGTACAACAGCCCTAAACTCTGCTCTGTCCTGTGCCAATCGCACTGTCTCTGATACACCCATTCCAATTACCCCAGTAATTGACTCAATCCCCCTCATAGAGGGCCTTCTTCTCCTGTGCTGTCCCTCCACCCTCCCAAGCTTGATGTACTTCTCCAAGGACTGGTCCCTCCTTAAAATATGTCCGTAGTATGTCAGATGAGGCCTCAGAATCCTTGCCTCCAAGAAGCCACCCGGTTTAGCCCTCTTCAGGATGAACCTGTTTGTTTTCCTAGCAGTCCATGGTACACTCAATACTCTTCTCTAGCACCACAGCTCAAGGCATCAATTTTTCTTCTATCCTCCCTGGTCATTGTCCAACTCTCTGATGCATAACAAGTGATTGCAAAGATCATGGCCTGTATCAGACGGCCCTGTTTTCATATCAAGGACATCAAATAGAAATTACAAGTAAATAAAGAACCTGATTGTTGAATGTTGAGTTGCTGATAAATTGGCCACTGGCCACTTTGATAATCACTGTGAGTCAAAATTATTAAATTACAGTGATTAGTTTTTCTTGCAGCTGGTGGATTTGTAATGTGTACCTTACCACTAAGCCACCAGAACTACTCACACCACCAGAATTCCCTATGTTACATATTACTATAGATGAATGTTTGACAAATTAAGTAATATCCTAAGAATTGCATAGTCTGAATTAAAAAAATAGAAGTAAATAAATCTAAGTGATATTGGAAAAAAATATAGTTGAGGTAATACTCAAAGATGTTCAAAATAAAATCCACTGACAATGAGTCAGTTTGATAGAACTGTGCAGTACGTTTCCAAAGCTCTAAAGCTTTGATGAAGCATCCTACCATATCTTTCTCCCATAAAATAGCAAGTGGATTTGAACCACAATCTTTTTGTTAACACTTGAATTCCTTACCAACCCCTTCCTTAAGACACAAAGAATGGGAGAGAGAAACAGAAATAGAACAAGATTGTATAATAAGTAAGTAAAAAGCTAAACACAGATTTGTGTTACTCCTGGTAAGATTTCCAGATCCATAAATCAGAAACAATGAAGAGGTGGAAAAATCAAAAGAAAAAATATATCTCAGGAAAAACATTGATAGATTTAAAAATATCTGTACCATTTAAAAGAATAATAGAAAAAATTCCTAGGATAATTATTTTTATAAGTCCAACAACAAAGTTGAATGATAAACTAATTCAAAAGAACAAAAAAAAAAATCCTTAACCTAGACTATTAGATTTCTTCAAAATGTTAAAAATGTTGATGAATATAAGAATCCTAGTATTTATGTATATACATGCAAATTATTAATAGGTGTGATATACTTGAACTACCCATAGTTTTAACGATAATGTTTTATATTTTCCTCTCTATGGATCCATTTTTCCATTAAGGTATTTTGTATTTTATGTCCTATATTGATTGTAGTCATCATGTTTGCAATTAATTATAAACAATAATCTAAGGATATAAGATACAGAAGATAATGTGATGGTATTATCTTGATATAAAACAACAAATAACTGATAGACATGGGAAAGTATTAATGGAAGTGTTAGTAAAAGAACAGTACAGGCTCTAATTTCTCTATCACTCACAAAGTAAAACAACATGTTCTCTCTAAAACTGATGTGTCAGGAAAAATATTTAATTACATATTTTAATTGGTGGTGACAACCATTAAATAAGTAAAATACTTGTTCACTCAGTCATACATAAATACCAACATTCAGGGTATACAAGTTGGAAAGGTAGGTGTTTAGCCATATAAATATGATGTACCTCTAATTTTTGTTGTGATTTCAAAGATTATATCTTTTTGAAATATGTTAAAGAAGACATCTGTCTAATTATATTAACATGTTTAACCAATAATTTCATAGAACAAAAGATTACCTTCAGGTAGTTTTTGTTTATTTGTTTTGGGGTGTTTGTTTTAAATTTCTTGTTAAAAAATAAGTCTTATAGCATTGCTCTAAGGATGGAGGTTTGGTATGAGTTGAAGAAGACTTAATATTTATATTTTGCTTTTCTCTGCTGCATACAGTTTTTTACCAAATGCATATGTATTATTGTTGTGTACCACTGAGTCAGAACAGACCCATACCTAACCCTCCAGTGGGTTTGCAGGTTTTCAGGGGCAGTAATCACACAGAATGGAGCAATGGTGGCCCAGTGACAAGAAACTGCACTGCATTCCCAAAGACACATGGTTCATATCCACCAGCTGCTCTGCAGGAGAAAGATGAGCAATTTCCTTCCGTGAAATTAACTGCCTCTGAAAATCCTTCAGAAGGTTACCTATGGGTCAGTTTCGACTCGATGGTAAACACTAACAATAATCACATGGAAGAACATGGAGGATTTGAACAGCTGGTGGAATTGAACTTCCTCCTTTCAGAATCGGAGCACAGATTATTACAACTAGGCCACCGGAGCTCAGTAATTGCTCTATAATAAATCAGCAAATTGCTTAATAAAAGAACTTCTAAAATTAGATTTCCTCACACAATCTTTCAATATTCACATCATGGTAGGTCTTGAATGAATCTTATTTTAGTAAATAAATATATTCTCAAAGAATTAATAGTCAACAATGGAGAAAGTTTAGTAATGCCAATGACATAACCTTTCCCAGTAGTAGTCTTTTCAATCTTCAAAGCAACACAGGGTTAGTTTATCAGATGTGTGGTTACCCATAGATCTCATTTTATTGTGTTTTCCTTTACTACACTGTGAAGATATTGCATTTTTTTATAAGTTAAATGTTTGTGGCTATCTTGCTTCGAGCAAGTCTATTGGTGCCAGTTTTCTGACAGCATTTGTTCACTTTCTACTTTTGTGTTACATTTTGGCAACTCTCACAATTTATCAACCTTTTCTATTTTACAAAACATTTACACACTTAATACACTGCTGCACAATGTAAACATAACTTTTATAGGCACTAGGATGCAATGACTCCCTTTATTGTACTATTTGCTTTATTGTTGTGGTCTGGAACTGAACCCACAATATCTCTGATGTGGGTCTATGTGCCAAAATCACAGTACTCTCAGAACCTAAACGGAATACATAGTTTTAAACTAACTCTAAGCAGACTTTAATAGTACAGTTTCCATATAAAAATGTCTTCTTCTATCTCTAATTTCCTTTGATCTGCTTTGTCTGTTCTGGAGAAAATGTTATCCTTTAAAGTTTCATTAGCAGAACTTTATGATATCCATCCTCTCCAAAACATTATTCTCATTCTTTGATATCCCATAAAGCCAATTAATTAGAAAATTTAGTGCATCATGCAATCTATCAAATAGCAGATTGTTATGCATAAAATCAGAACAAATGGGCGGTCTGAAAAAACTGAGAAAGCAGAAGCTATCAAGGAAGAAATGCTTCATCTCTAGTACTTCTACACAGACAAGAATAAAAGATAATAATTTTATGTCATTTCAACTATAACTCTTAGCAAACTAGTGAACAACAGTTTTGCACCTTTCCCAATCTTGTGTCATCCTCATGGCTTCAATCATACTTAAACACATTTTTGTAGTGACTGCATCAATCCATCTCATTGAAAGTCTTCCTCTCTTTCCTTGACCCATCATCTTTCTCAACATGATGTCTTTTTCCAAGGATTGATGTGTTTTGACAACATATCCAAAGAATGTGAGATGAAATTTCACCTTTTACAGGAATCAAAATTTTATTTTTAGTTGATCCCTCCTGGATTTAAAATCCTACTCAATCACAGGTTTGAAGTCTTGAACATTAATGAACAAATACCAGATGAGTTGTGGGAAGATATTAAAAAAAATCAATCACAAAGAATGAAAAAGGTCATTACGAAGATGGAGGAATAAGAAAAGACCAAAATAAATGCCAGAAGAGACTCTAAATATTACACTAGAGTGCCAAGAAGCCAAAGCAAAGGGAAGAAATCAAGAAGTTAAGGAATTGTTGTTGTTGTTATGTGCCGTCAAGTCGTTTGTGACTCATAGCGACCCTATGTACAACAGCCCTAAACACTGCTCTATCCTGTGCCAATCGCACTGCCTCTGACACACCCATCCCAATTACCCCAAT
>NW_006399759.1:14652574-14657154 GCF_000299155.1 Elephantulus edwardii | reverse complement strand
CTGAAGTGGGAAGATCAAAAGAGCCAAACTTGCTCAGCATTTCTTAAACTGAAGGAACCAAAGAAAAAATTCAAGCTTCAAGTTGCAATAATTAAGGATTCTATGGGAAGAATATTGAATAATCCAGGAAGCATTAAAAGAAGATGGAAGGAGTATACTGGGTCACTGTATCAAAAAGAAATGGCTGACAGAGAAGAGTTTCAAGAAATAACATATGGTTAAGAGGCAATGGTGATGACAATGGCAAAAAAATAAAGCCCTTTGGAATGGATAGAATATCAATTGATATAGTTCAACAACCAGATGCTGCCCTGGATATGCTGACTAGGTTATGCAAAAAAATCTGGGGATAACTACCTAGCCAACTTATTGGGAGAGATCCATATTTATTGCCATTCTCAAAAATAGGTGACCCAACAAAGTATGCAAATTATAAAACAATGTCACTAATATCACATGCAAGCAAATCCTGCTGAAGATTATAAAAATAAGACTCAAACAGTATATTGAAAGAGAATTATCAGATGTACAAACTGGGTTTAGAAGAAGTAACAACACTAGAAACATTATCACCAATGTCAGATGAATTTTGGCTTAAATCTAAGAAAATACCAGAGAAAAGTCTACAGGTCTTTTATTGACTATTAAAAGGCATTTGACTGTGTGTCTAGGAAGCATTAAAAGAAGATAGAAAGAGTATAGAGAGTCATTTTACCAAAAGGAATTGGTGGACACAGAAGAATTTCATAAAACAATACATGAGTAAGAGCCTGTGTTGAAGGAAGAAGTTCATGGTGCTCTGAGAATTGGCAGAAAACAAGGTTTTAGGAATTGATGGCATAACAATTGAAATATTACAACAAACAGTTGCTGTCCGAGATGTGTTCACCAAATTGTGCCAAGAAATCTGGAGGACAATCAACCTGACTTCAAGAGATCTATATTTGTTTACATTCCAAAGAAAGGTGACCCCACAGATTGCAGGAAGCAAACAAGATTCTGTAGAGGATTATCCAGAAATGACTGGAACAGCACATCAACAAAGAACTGGTTGAAGTACATGCTAAGTTTAGAAATGGCCAGGGATATTATAGGGAGATTATAGCAATGTTAGATGGAACTTGGCTGAAAGCAGGGAGTACTAGAGAAATGTCTATCAGTATTTCATTAATTATGCATAGACATTTGACTGTGTGGATCACAACAAACTGTGGCTGACTCCAAGAAGAATGGGACTTTCAGAACACTTGATTGTCCTTATGTGAAGCCTTTATGTGGACCAGGAGACAGTTGTCAGAACAGAGCTAGGAAACACTGCATGGTTCAAAATTGGGAAGTGTACACCAAGGATGTGTCCTATTTCCATTACTTTTCAATCTTTTTGCAGAACAGATTATCCAGGAAGTTGGGCTCTATGAGGAGAAATGTAGCATCAGTATTGGAGATAGACTCACCAATAATCTGCGTTATGCAGATGACACAATCTTGCTTACTGAAACTGAGAAGGACATCAAGCACTTACTGCAGAACATCAGGGTCTACAGCCTTCAACATGGATTGAAGCTCAACATCAAGAAAACAAATACTCTCATCACTGGGCTGATTGGCAGCATCATAATAGATGGTGAAGAGATTGAGATTGTTAATAGCTTTAGTTTTCTTGATCCACAGTCAACAATCTTGTTACCAGCAGCCAGGAAATTAAAAGATGAAATCCATTGAGAAAGTCTATTGTCAGAGACCTCTCCAAAGTACTAAAGAGCAATAATGTCAGTCTTGAGACTAATGTGTGCCTGTTCCAGGCTATAGTCTTTGCAATTACTTGCTATGCATCAGAAAGCTGAAAAGTGATTAAGTATGATAGAAGAACAATTGATGTCTCTGAGCTGTGGTGCTGGAATATACCATGGACAGTTAGGAGAACAAACAAGTTCATCCAAGAGAGGGTGAGACCAGGCTGCTCCCTGGAGGCAAGGATTCTGACATACTTTGGACATGTTGCAAGGCGGGACCAGTCGTTGGAGAGGGAAATCATGCTCGGGAGGGTAGAGGTAGAGAGACATCACAAGAGAGGAAGGCTCTCAATGGATTGATTCAGTGACTGGGGTAAAGAGGGTTGGTGTGTCAAAGACAATAAGATTGGCACAGAATAGAACAGGGGTTAAAGCTGTTGTACATAGGGTTGCTATGAGTCAAAGGCAACTCTAAGACACAGAACAACAACAACAACATCACAACAAATGCCTAACTATGAGGAGAATGGGAATTCCAGAAGACTTGATTGTGCTTATGCAAAACCTATACTGGGACCAGGAAGCAGTCAGAATAGTCCTCAGAACAGATCAAGGAAACACGGCATGGCTCAAAATCAGGAAAGGAGTGCATCAGGGATGCAACCTATCTCCATACCTTTTCAATCTACATGCAGAACAGATCATTCAGGACTCTGGGCTTTGTGAGGACAAATATAGCATCAGGATTTGAGGAAGACTTATTAACAACTATGCTGTGCAGATGAAACAGCCTTGCTGGCTCAGAGTAAGAAGGACCTGAAGCGCTTGCTGAAGAAGCTCAAGGACTGTAGTCTTCAATATGGGTTGAAGATCAACATCAAGAAGAAAATTATTCTAACCACTATGCCAATTGGAAACACCATAATAGAGAAGAGTTTGAAACTGTTATTAGCTTCAGTTTGCTTGGCTCCACTGTCAACACTCTTTACACCAACAGTCAGGAAAAAAAAAGAGAAGTTACACTGGGAAAATTTGCTGTCAGAGATCTCTTCAAAGCACTGAGAAGTAATTATATCAGACTGAAAACCAAAGTGGGCCTGATCAAGCCCATGATCTTCCAATTACTTGCTATGTATCAGAGAGCTTGACAATGACTAATAATGATAGAAGAATAATTGATGCCTTTGAGTTGTGTTGTGGTGCTGGAGAAGAGTTTTGACATACTATGGACATCTAAGAAAACAAATAGGTCTATCTTGGAGAGAGTATAACCAAATTTTTTCTTGGAGGTTAGGATTTTGAAGCTCTATCTCACATTCTTTGTGTAAGGGGCCAGAAGGGACCAATCCTAAGAGAAAGACATCATGCTTGGAAGGGTGGAGGAACAGTCCAGGAGAAGAAGAGCTCAGATGAGATGGATTGTCACAGTAACTGGAACAATGTGGGGGTAGGTGTATCAGAGTCAGTGAGACTGGCTCAGGACTGGACAGGCTTCAGAGTTGTTGTACATAGGGTCACTATGAGTCACAGAGAGAGACTTGATGACACATAACAACAACAGGAACAAATGATATTGTGATGTAAAATAAGAACTATTCATTTGAGATCCCAAAGTATACATTCTTAAATAGTAAACCTCAATGTGATTGTTATTGATTCACTGCTGCTGTTAGTGCCATAGAATTCCCTACAATATTGATTGGATTTGATTAGATATGTAGAAAGTATACCACTGTTGCAACATTAAATAGAATTGAATAGTCAATATTCATTTGAATTCAACATTGAATAAAAGTGAATAGACACGGAGAAAGGATACAACCTTGATGTACACGTTTCTTAAGACTGTAGCCTTCAATTTAGATTATAGCTCAACATCAAGAAAACAAAAATCCTCACCACTGGACCAATAGGCAACATCAGGATAAGAAGAAGAAGCCATTATTAGTTCCACAATCAACACCCTTGGTACCAGTAGTCAAGAAATCAAAAGATAATTCAGCCGACTGGGAAAATCTGCTGTCAGTGACCACTGCAGAGTGCCAAAGAGCAGTGATGTCAGTTTAAAGAATGCAGTGTTACCCTGCTTTGTTTGGACAATAACTTCTTGGTCTCAATCTAAATATACTGTTGCTGTTGTTATTAGGTGTTGTAGAATATGACTCAAAGCGACCCTACGAAAAAGAAATCTGAATGTTGTCTTACCCTGTGCCCACCTCTAATATCTGATACACTTGAGCCCATTGCAATCACTGTGTTCATCCACTGATTGGGGATCTTCCACTCCTATGCTGTTCTTCCACTTTTCCAATCATGATGTCATTGTCCAAGGATAAGCCTCTCCATAGCAGCAAGCCCAAAGTATACCAGGTGAAGAAGCTTCACCGTCCATTGCCTCCGAGAAGCACTCTGCTTTCACATTCTCGAAGATACTTCTGTTCTTTTGGCAGCCTATAGAATATTCAACTCTCCTTCAACATCACAGTTCGAAAATCAGTTTTTGTCTTCTGTGATTCCTGTTCATTGTCCAACTTTCAGCATCACAACAAGTGATTGAAAAGACTATGATCTAAATCAGGTATACCTTAGTCCTCAAACTATCATCATTGATCTTCTGTAATTTGGAGAGTTCCCTGATTGCAGAATTTCCCAGTGCAATATAGGTCCTGATTTCCTGACTGCTGATACCAAGTATATTGATTGTAGATTCAAGTAAAATGAAGTTGTTGACAGTTTCAATCTTTTTTGAATCTATCGTGATGTCATTTATAGATCCAGTTGGTGAGAATTTTTGTTTTCTTGATGTTGAGATAGATAGAGATAGAGATAATATAGAGGTGATAGAGA
>NW_006399759.1:14634149-14652474 GCF_000299155.1 Elephantulus edwardii | reverse complement strand
GGTGAGAATTTTTGTTTTCTTGATGTTGAGATAGATAGAGATAGAGATAATATAGAGGTGATAGAGATAGAGATGATAGAGATATAGATGATATAGATATATAGATACAGATATATGATATAGTTATATTTATATAGATATAGATGATATAGGTGATATAGGTGATAGAGATGATAGAGATAGAAATGAGATAGAGATAGAGATAGAGCTAGAGATAGAGAGAGACAGAGTTTAGATAGAGACAGAGAGATAGATTCAAGTGTTTCAAGTCCTCACTTTCAGCAAGCAAGGTTGTATCATCTAAATAATGAAGGTTATTGGATGAGTCCTCCTCCAATCCTTAAGCTATATTTTTCTTCATAGCATCCAGTTTCTAGAATAATTCACTCAGCATACATATTGAATACATTTGGAGAAAGGATGCAACCCTGATTTACATTCTTAACTGTAAATTATGTAGTTTCCTTGCTCTGTTTGTACAGCAGTCTCCTGGTTCAGGTAAAGGTTTTCCATGAGCACAATTAAGCATTCTACAATTCCCATTCTTCTCAAAGTTAGCCCTGATTTGTAATGATCCATACAAATGCCATTGCAAAGTCAATAAAGCTTAAATGGACGTTCTTCTTATATTCTCTGCTCTCAAACAAGATAGATCCATTTGACAGCAACAATGATATCCCTGGTGCTATGACCACTTCTAAATCCAGCTTTAACGTCTGGCAGTTTTCTATGTACTGTTCTAGCCCATTTTGAATGATCTTCAACAGCATTTTGCTTGTATATGATATTAATGATCTTGTTAGAGAATTTCCACATTCTTTTGGGTCACTTTTCTTGATAATGGGAACAAATATGGACCTCTTCAAGTTGGTCAGACACCAGACAGCTGTATTCCAAATTTTTTGACAAAGATTTGTAAGGACATCCAGGGCTGCATCTGTCATTTGAAACATGTCAATCGGTATAATAATGATGCTTGAGGCCCGCTCTTTCTCTCTCTCTCTCTCTTTCTCTCTTTCTTTTCTTTTTTTTCCTTCAATGCCTTCATTGCAGCTTGAACTTCTTCCTTCATTACCACTGGCTTTTTGTCATAATGTATTTCCTAAATTAGTTTAGCATACTCAGCTATTTTTGGTACAGGGATTCTGTGTATTCTTTCTATCTTCTTTCAGTGCTTCCTGAATCATTAAATACTTTGCCCATCACATCTCTCAGCATTGGAACTCAAGGCTTGCATTTGATTTTCATTCCCTCTGCTTGAGATATGCTGAGTGAATTCTTCCCTTTTTGTACTCTAAGTCTCTGTATATTCTATTATGCTAGTATAGCTTATTTTGTCTTCTCTAGCTGCCCTGTGAATTTTTCTGTTCAGCTCTTTTACTTCAACATCTCTTCTCTTTATTTTAACTTTATGATCTTCTAGTGCAATTTTCAGGATCTCTTCTGACATTCATTCTTGTTTTTTTTTTTCTTTTCCTCTCTCTTTGCAGTGACTTTTTTTTTTTCGTTAATGAATGATATCCTTAATGTATTCCACAGCTCACCTGGTCTTCGGTCACTGATGTTCAATGCTTCAAACTTAATCTTAAGATGCTTTTAAAATTAAAGTGGGATAGACCCAAGATCCTGTTGGTTATAACTTACTGACCACCAGTTACTCATGTACTGTTAAGTCCATCGAGTTACCTGCAGTCAACTCATAGCGACCCTATGTACAACAGCTCTGAAGCCTGTTCTATCCTGAGCCAGTCTCACTGGCTCCAACACACCTAATCCTATTGCCCCAATTGCCATACAATCTATCTGATCTTGGGTCTTCCTCTCCTGAAATGTCCCTATATCCTTCCAAGAATAATGTCATTCTCCAAGGCCATGTGCCCAGAATATGTGAGATGGAGCTTCAAAATTCTTACCTCCAGGGAGAAACTTGGTTTCACATTCTCCAAGACAAACTAATGTGTTCTCCTGGTGGTTCACCGTATGTTCAAGACTATTCTCCAGCACCACAACACCAAGGTCTAGGTATAGGTTTTGCATATTGAGTCACTAACATTTGCATATACCAATAAAGTTATGTGTTTTAAGATAGACTGTGTCTATTTTATTTAATTTTAGAAGTAGACTGGTATTCTTAGTCTTCGTTGCAAAGAACAACTTTATAAAGAATATAATTATTATAACTGAGCAAACTTTGGACGGTCAAGTATTAATTCAGTGTCATAAAGTTATATCAAGTAGCACAACTTTTGGTTACTTGATTATTCTTCTCATCCAAGTACAATACAATTGTTGACCATTCCAATCTTTTCTCCACTTATCATTTTGTTGTATGTTGGCACAGTAGTGAAATGAAAATTTTTGTTTTCTTTATGTTGAGATAGAACACATATTGACTAATGACAATAAATTTTAAAATATTATATTGTTTGGAATTATTATTTTCATGTCTGAAGGTCTTTGTTCCAGCTCTTTGAGAACATCTCCTCTAAGTAAAAACAACCTTGAGTTATGCTCACTGTTGTTGTTGTTAAGTGCCGTCGAGTTGTAGGTGACTCAGTGACCCTGTGAATGAAAGACCTGGACACCTGTATAATTTTCATAGTTTCTCCAGGTTTAAAGGATTTCCAGAGGCAAGATATTTCAGAGGTGGATACCACTCCTGCTTCCAAGCTTGTTTTAATCAGGGAGCTCCACCAAGCTCTGTCCACAATGGGTAAACATTCTTGCATTTGACATATCAGTGTCACAGTGTTCAGCATCAGAGCAACCACAGTTACCTCTATACAGCAAGTGGTTACAATGATCACTATTTTTGTTAGGATCACTATTTTTCTATTTATTGGCCAGATGTTACAGTATTCTTTTTGTTGACATAGGCGATTTCTTTTTTTTTTTATAATAGAGGTGTAAGAATCAAGATTAATCATTACTTTTGTTATTAAATTCAATCAGGTGGATGACAGAAAATGTGCTTATTTCGTTGATGAATATTTGCAGTTAAGATACTCTACTTTGAGAACAATACTTTAGTATTTACAAAATTTATGAAACAAATCTACTATGTGTTGAATACCTTAATGGTAATCTCATTTCATTCTGGATCACCAATAATTCCTACTTTTTTCTCCTGTTATTTAACTTGAGAGTTTTCCCACTAGTAGCCTTCTGTTCACAAGATAAATATGAACCCTATTCAATGTCTCACAATGAATTGAGCTGATTTCCCAAATAAACTCAAACCATTTTATCTTTTTTTTTAAAATGTGCCTCTGTGTTGACATACTTGAAACTCGGCTTGACATTAAACCCCAAATTAATGCTATAACCTGTATATGGTTAGAAAATGTCCCTTGTTTTCTTTAAAATGACCCACACTCAGAAAATTGCCTTACACATAAGGCAAGCCTTATTTTATAAGCCACTAATGGAGAAGTTGAAGTCATTAATTAATTCCACCAGTACAAGTCAAATTGTTATTAACAAAATCTAAACGTTAAATAGAGGTCTATTACTCTCCCAGTCACTGGCTTTCTTTCCCTGGGGAGTGTTTAACTAGAAGCAATGGTTTTGGCTTTCTTTGATTAAAGCTCATAATGAGAATGGAACGGGCACTCACGCCCAAGTCTGAAATAACCCAGAGGTATGCCAAACCCAGAGCAGAAATGGAAGTGATAATAAATTGACGTGATAGACACTTCTCTTTAAAATCAACTGGAGGAATGGTGAGAAATAACATTCCAAATATTTTCCTTTTTCTAGAAGGTTTTTTTTAAGATGTCTTTGAGAAAGGAAAAAAAGAGATTCTGTCTACATTTTTCAATTTAAGGAAATTGTTCTCAAATAGGCTTGTGTTAATTTCTATTCCTTAATAGACTCTAAGGAAACATAGGGCTTGAAATGTAGAACAAGTGAAAGTGTGTGAAAAGAGACCAAGAAAGTGTATATAATCAGTCTTCAGAGAGAGCAAAGCTGAAATATATAACTTAATAATGAAGGGTATCTTTGTAAATACAATCAGAAGACTCATTTACCCACCCACAGCCATTATGCCCCACTTACAAAGCTCTTTCATCATCTCCTCCAGAAGCAAAAGAGAGAATACTAAAGCATACAACCACTTTTTATATCTACAATCACTTCCACTTTACTTACCTTCCTCTGGGATATAGACATGTGTGGATAAATAAAATTTTATGTATGCAAATATTACTTGATTTCTTCCAATTTACTAATATAATATTTCTTGTCTCTTTTTACATATTTTATCAGAATTTTGCTGATTTAGATATTCAGCAGGGTAAATGAAAACTTGTATATAATTTGCAGAAAAAAATATGACCTAACTATATTTTGTTATTGTTATTGTTATGTGCCATCATAAGGTTGCCTGCAACTCTTAGCAACCCTATGTACAATAGCCCTAAACATTGCTCTATCCTGTGCCAGTCTCACTATCTCCAACACACCCATCTCACTTAACTCAGTCACTGAATCAAACCATCTCAATGAGAGTCTTCCTCTCCTGTACGGTCCCTCTACCCTCAAAGGCATGTAGTCTTTCTCAAAAGACTGGTCTCCTTGACACAGGTGTGCCACATCTCCTAAGGAGGCCTGAGGGCTAATAATGCAACACTATAAAGAAGGATGACCCAACAGAGTGTGGAAACTATAGAAGAATCTCATTGATTTCACATGCAAGCAAAATTCTACTGAAGATTATCCAAAAACGACTGGAACAGCACATCAGCAGAGAACTGCCAGAAGTCCAAGCTGGGTTTAGAAGGGGTCGTGGTACTAGGGATATTGTAGCTGATGTTAGATGGATCTTAGCTGAAAGCAGGGAATACCAGAGGAATGTCTATCTGTGTTTCATTGATTATGCAAAGGTGTTTGACTCTGTGGATCATAACAAACTGTGGCTGACTCTGAGAAGAATGGGGATATTAGAACACTTGATCGTGCTAATGAGAAACCTATGCTTGGACCAAGAGGCAGTCGTCAGAACAGAGAAAGGAAACATTGCATGGTTCAAATTTGGGAAGGGTGTACACCAGGGATGTGTCCTGTCTCCATACCTTTTCAACTTGTATGCAGAACAGATTACCCGGGAGGCTGGGCTCTATGAGGAGAAATGTGGCGTTAAGATTAGTGGAAGATCTATCAACAATCTGCGCTATGCAGATGATACAACCCTGCTTGCTGAAACTGAGGAGGACTGGAAGCGCCTGCTACAGAGGGTCAAGGACTGCAACTTCCATTATGGATTGAGGCTCAATGTCAAGAAGACAAAGATTCTCACCACTGGACCAATTGGCAGCATCAGGATGGATGGTGAAGAGATTGAGATTGTTAACAATTTTAGTCTGCTTGGCTCCACAGTCAACACTCTTGGCACGAGCAGCCAGGAAATTAGAAGACATACTGCGATGGGAAAGTCTAGTGTTAGGGACCTCTCCAAAGTACTGAAGAGTAATGGTATCTCTCTGGAGAATAAGGTGTGTCTGATACAGGCCGTGGTCTTTGCTATCACTTGTTATGCATCAGAGAGTTGGACAATGACTAGGGAGGATAGAAGGAGAATTGATGCCTTTGAGCTGTGGTGCTGGAGAAGAGTATTGAGGGTACCATGGATGGCTAGGAAAACAAATAGATTCCTCCTAGAAAGGGTCTAACCAGGCTGTCCTTTGGAGGCAAGGATTCTAAGGCTCTGTCTAACATACTTTGAACATGTTGCATGGAGAGACAGTTCCTTGGAGAGGGTCGTCATGCTTGGTAGTGTGGAGGGGCAGCGCAGAAGGGAAAGGCCCCCTATGAGTTGGATTGATTCAGTGACTGGGATAATCGGGATGGGTGTGTCCGAGACGGTGCAAGTGGCACAGGACAGAGCAGAGTTTAGGGATGTTGCACACAGGGTCGCTATGAGTCGCAAGCGACTCGATGGCACATAACAACAACAACAGTATACCAGATCTTCTGGACACATCACCCTCCTTTGGGAAATTATTTCATTGTGACTTCAATGTGCTGAAAATGGAAGAGAAGAGGGCCTAAGCCAGAAGAAGTCAATTCTGCAGCAGAAAATCAATGGAAAGCACTTTTCCTCAGAACTGTCAGATATAGAAAGCCTTCCCTAATATTAGTACCTGGTATTTGGACTTACAGACTCTGAAACTCAAAAGACACTGGACACAACCTAAGAAACTGGCAGAAGTTTGAGGCATTTGGAATCACAGAATATCAAAAAGCTTGAGGTATAAACTATCATATCAAGGGCTGGATAGCAACAGAAGATAGGTGTTGAATGGAGTAGACGAGAATAGAAGGGAATGCTGGTGGAGCAGGGAAATGTGTGGGTCAAGACACACATGTCATTGGCGGGGACAACATTGAAACTATTGGTGATTTCTACTATTGGGGAAATATGTTTAATCTGCTCTTTTCTATAAAACGCTTGTCAGATACTGTGCTGAATCTGAGCATTTAGATTAAGACAGGTAAGGAAGAAGGATTGGCCATCCACTTCCAAAATAGCAGGCCTTAGAAAGTCCTATGTACAATAACTCTATACTTAGAATCAATAACATTTTATTCCAGTTCTATTTTCCTCTAGCTTTAGAACATTATGCATGCCTGAAATGCTAGTTTATCTCCAACTGACATCTTCAATGGGTATAGCTTTAACTAAAGAGTCATACTGGTATAGGTTTTGCTTCAGCTTGCTAAGCAAAATATTCATGGCTTGAGTTTATAGGAGAAAAAATGGGAAGTCTACTCCAAAAAAATATTAACAATCTTAGAAACCTAAGTCAGCCATCATGTTTCAAAACTGACGTATTGTCAATGAGTTCACTTATTTTTGTTTAATTGTGAAGTAAACAAAAGTAAGCAGGTATCATACTTTTAAATTTTATAGAATTTTAAATTATATGTTTAAATAAGATTTAAAATACAATAAACATTATGATTACAAAAAAATGTAGAATAGAGTTGCTTTTGTTAGGTGTCATAGAATCTACCAGCAAGGGAACTATGAACAACATATTGGCATTTTAACCTATCCTACAAGCAGGAGTGGCATCTGCTTCCTAAATAAAATGCCTCTGGAAACTCTACGAAGTTTAATAAACGTTGATAGTTGTAGAAGGGCTTCAGGCCTTTTGTTCATAGGGTAGCTATGAGTCGTGCTCGACTTGAAGGTAATCAACAGCAACAACAACACCCTCCTTACAATCTTGAGCATGATAGAGCCGATTATTGCAAGAACAATCTCAGTCAATCTCACTGAAGATCTTACTCTTTCAATAACACTCTTAACTTTTCCATTTGGTTTGTCTCCCTCCCCCCCACAAATAACTGATCTTTTCTGATACTATACCCAGAGTATGTAAAATAAAGTTTTACCATCCTGACGTCTAAAAAGCACTCTGTTTGCACTTGTTGATTTCTTTGTTCATCTTAGCAGTGCACAACATACTCAATATTTGACAAAACCACAATTTAAAGGCATCAATTATTTTTTTTTGTAATCCTTATTCATTATATGAGTCGAAAACGACTCGACGGCACATAACAACAACAACAACAGCAATGTTTAAATTTAGTCGTCCTTATTCTTTATCCAAATTTCAGATGCATATGAAGCAATTGAAAATGCCAGGACTTGGAACAGCTGTATCTTAGTCTTTAAATGAATATTCTTGCTCTTTTGTCCTTTAAAGCAGTCAGTCCCTGACAGCAAATTTCCCCAAATGCAGCACATTTTTAAATTTCTTGACAAGCTTTATGGATGTTACGTGTGGATCCAAGTAAAGTGAAGTTATTCACAGATTCAGTTCTTTCTTCATCTACCATGTTACTTATTGGTCCAATTGTGGGGATTATTTTCTTGATGTTTAGATGTAACCCATATTAAAAGTGTAAACTTCTGTCTTCTTCAGTCAGTGCTTCATATCTGACTATACAAAGACATTTGACTGTGTGGATAATAACAAATTTTGGATAACAATGAAAAGAATGAGAATGCCCGAACGCTTAATTATGTTCACGTGAACCCTATGCATGGATTAAGGAGCAGTTATTTAAGCAGAAAAAGGGAACATTGCATGGTTTAAAATCAGAAAAAATGTGTAAATTAAGAATATATCTTTTCTCCTATCTGATTTCTCCTATGCTGAGCAAATGATTCTAGAGATTGTACAATCTCAAGAAGAATATGGTGTCAAGGAAGGTGCACCAAAACTCTATGTTCTACACATGATACTATCTTAGTTACAGAAAGGGAAGTGATTTGAATAGATGGAATATTTTCTTTTGTTCATGAATCTGTTGCTCAGAGTACACAGAAATTACGTGGAGCATGTTGTTGTTGGAGCATGTTGTTGTTGTTATGAGCTGTAGAGTCACTTGCGTCTCATAGCGAATCTATGTACAGTAACCCTAATCTCTGCTCTGTCCTGTGGCAATCTCACTGTCTCTGATACACCTACCTGGATTACCCCAATCACTGAATGAATCCACCTCATAGAGGGCCTTCCCCTCCTGCGCTGTCCATCCACCCCCCAAGCATGATGTCCCTCCCCAAGGACATGTCCCTCCTTGCAACATGTCCAAAGTATGTCAGATGAAGCCTCAGAATCCTTGCCTCCAAGGAGCAGCCCAGTTTAACCCTCTCCAGGATGAACTTGTTCATTTTCTTAGCAGGCCATGGTACATTCAATATTCTTCTCCAGCACCACAGCTCAAGAGCATCAATTCTCCTTCTTTCCTTCCTGGTCATTGTCCAACTCGCTGATTCAAAACAAGTGATTGCAAAGACCATGGCCTGTATCAGGCACACCTTAGTCTCCGGAGTGACACCACTGCTCTTCAGTACCTTGGTGAGATCCCTAACAGCAGACTTTCCAGTCTCAATATGTTTTTTCATTTCCTGGTTGCTGGTGCCAAGAATATTGACTGTGGAACCAAGAAAACTAAAGCTGTGAACAATCTCAGTCTCTTCACCCTCCATCCTGATGCTGCCACTTGGCCCAGTGGTGAAAATCTTTGTCTTCTTGATATTGAGCCTTAATCCATATTGAAGGCTGCAATCCTTGACACTCTGCAGCAAGCGCTTCAAATCCTCCTCAGTTTCTGCAAGTAGGGTTGTGTCATCTGCTTAATGGAGATTGTTGATGGATCTTCCACCAATCTTGACGCCAAACTTTTCCTCATAGAGCCCAGTCTCCTGGGTAATCTGTTCTGCATATAGGCTGAAAAGGTATGGAGATAGCACACTTCCCTGGTGTATACCCTTCCTAATTTTGAACCATGCAGTGTTTCCTTGCTCTGTTCTGACGACTACCTCCTGGTCCAAGTATAGATTTCACTTTAGCAAGATCAAGTGTTCTGGGTTCCTATACTTCTCAGAGTCAGCCACAGTTTATTATGATCCAAATAGTCAAACACCTTTGTATAATCAATGAAACACTGATAGACATTCCTCTGGTATTCCTTGCTTTCAGCTAAGCCCCATTTAACATTACCTACAATATCCTTCGTACCTTTTAAACCCGGCTTGGATTTCTGGCAGTTCTCTGCTGAGGTGCTGTTCCAGTTGTTTTTGGGTAATCTTCAGTAGAATCTTGCTTGCATGTAAAATCAATGATCTTGTTCTATAATTGTCACACTTTGTTGGGTCACCCTTCTTTGGTATGGGAACAAATATGATAGATCTCTTCCAGTCAGTTGGCCATGTGGTTGTTCTCCAGATTTCTTGGCACAACTTGGTGAGCACATCCACGGCATAATCTGTTACCTGAAATATGTCAATTGTTTTACCGTCTACTCCTGGAGGTTATTTTTTGCTAATTCCTTCAAAGCAGCTTGAACTTCTTCTTCATCACCATGGGCTCTTGCTATGTTATTTCATGAAATTCTTCTGTTTCTACCAATTTCTTTCGATACAGTGACTCTATATTTTTTCCATTTTCTTTTAATACTTCCTGGATCATATAATATTCTGCCTAAACCATAGTTTGTGCAATAGTGATTAACACAATATCTTTCACTCTTGACACAATTGATAGATAAAATAATTTTTGCTGCAGGAGCTTTCTTGTGCTTGGTAGAGTTTTTAGCAGAAACAGGACTCTGCATACTACAGTTACTCTTTTTTAATAAGTATGGTAGCTTCTAAATAATATGATTTTGCAAACCGTGATATTTGAAAATGGAGGATGACCAAACCATTACATGACTGCCAACACACTAAAAATTATGGTCCAGCCAACTTGACACATAACCTTAATCAACTCAGCCTGTGTTACTCATACTGTGGTGTTCATTACTTCCAGACAAAGATTTATATATAATAGGTATATATAAAACAGTTGATTATTTTTCTTTTGTTGGGATTGTAATTGTGAAACATACATTATGAGATAGCTGCTAACTGTGGAGTAACATCACTCCTTTAGCACCATTCTTCCGTGTTTTGATGATTAAAAAATAAATGAACACATCTGTAGGGGTCAAATTACCACTGAAATAGAACAATTAAGTAAACTTTTGTCCAAATTCACCTTTAAGCTGGCATGTAGAGAAAGTGCTTTACAGTTTATAAAGAAAAAGAAAGTAAAGGAGAGCTCTTGAAACCTCACATTCTGAAGTTAACGTTTTAAAGTTCAAAACTCAGTCTATCACATGTAAACAGAGCTTTATACCTGGGATATTTCGTTTCTGAATCAGCAAAATAGGAATAATACTATAGCACCTATATTATGTAGTTGCTGCAATGCTAAATGAAATAATTTTTGATACAGATATAAAGTCTGCCATACAGTAAAGGACTCAACAAATACCAGCTCTAATTATGCTCCCTGGGATTCAATATCTATTAACCTTAATTCATTTAATTGCTAATTCCATCTAAAAGTTGCTTTCATTTTTAGAAGCAGGTAATCTCTTTTCTCTTATTAATGCTCTCTTTAATTTTCTTAAAGTACTCTCACTCATCCATTCATTTATTTTTTAATTGTCTACATTGTATTTATGTTCTAGGTCCTTGACCTTGAGGTTCTGATTAACTTAGAGAAACCAAAAGTAAATTTATCTTCTTATTGGTTCTAGGGATTTTAGTGTAGTGCTTTCTAAGAAATTAACCAGCAATGGAGCTTCAGAGGTAGCAAAGAAAACCTCTGTACACATCTTAAGTAAAAGGGAGTTTAATATCAAAAGTACTGAAAATGTTCTGTGGCAAGAAGCTGCACTGCAATCATGAAGACATGCAGTTTGAGGCCACCAGCTGCTGCACAGGAGAAGGACGGGAAATCTCTTCCTGTGCAATTTAACTGCCTCTGAAAACCCAACCGAATGTCAGCTATGGGTCGCTTCCGACTCTATGGCACACAACAACAACAAAAAAAAAAAACAACTGAAAATGTTAGATAACAGATCAGAAGGAAAGCACTGAAATTTCTTTTCAATATCTTCATAATAACATTTCAGAGTCAAGAAGTGCCAGTGTTTATGTTACTCATGCTTCAAACTGCCACAACTACATGAAACCCATGAAACAGTCTATACCCAGAAGAATCCATTGAAAGAACAAACAAACAAAAAAACCCCGATTCCCCAAAAGAGAATCAATTGCAAAACTCACGTCTATTGGAGCTTGCTTGTCAGCCAGTATAGAACAGAGAGTGAAGGTGGTGTCTTTATCCCATGTGAGTGTAGGTAACTGGTACGTCTAGACTTTTATTTTTTCAAACTATAAATTAAGACAGTAAAAATCCAAATGTCCACATACATGTACATCTTTATAGACATCCATTCATAATCTGGATCTGGACTCATACTGAGAAGCCAGGACTATACCCCAAGGAAATTAGAACTGAGACACAGATAAAGATTTGTAATTCGGTGTTCAAAGAAGCTTTATTCACAATGGCAAGAACATGGCCTACCACAATCAAATGGATTGAGGATCTGTACATTCACATGATGGAATACTACATAGCATTGAGAAACAACAATTTTTAAAAATATTACATAACTTGCCAAGTGAGCTAACTCAGCAACCAACACTACATAACAGCATTGTTGTGAAAATAGATGGATAACTAGTAAAACTTTTATAGGAGTCCAAGGGGAGGAAGGGTGGAGGCAGAGAGGTAAGAAAGGTAAAGGGTTAAATCACAGTGTTGCATAACTTGGTGGGTGGAAGGAAGGAATAAAGAAAATGGGAAAGATACATTGGGGACTTGAAAAGACAGGGTAATGGAGGGCTTAGTTCCATGGTGATTAATTTTATAAAACACAATGTATGTGAACAATTGTATGAAACACAATGTGAATGAAGTATGAAACACAATGTATATAAATTCTGCATGCAAACCAATACAATTTAAAAAAAAAAACCACGACAACACAAAACAACAAACCTCTTTGACACATGGAATGCCAAAGTACAGGATATTTCCAAGCAATTCTTGTCCTACAGATGCTGAAGGAAACAAGAAACTTCCTCCAGAAACAACAGCGAAACGACCTTTCTCAAGATCTTCCACCCTGAATTTGACCTTCCGTCTTCCTAAACTGTAAAAAAGGAACTATAGTGGCCTAGCTGGTAAGGAGTTGCATTCCCAACCCAAAACTGAGAGATTCTAATCCACTAGCTGCTCTACAGGAGAAGGATGGGAAAATTCCTCCTATATAATTTAGTGGCTCAAAAAGCCTGCTGGAGAGTTAGTTCCTACTCAATATCAATGACTTTACTTGATAATCATATCAAGACAGCTATTAGTATTTCCTCTGTAGGCATACTCTTGTGTCTAATCGTCTATCAGCAATCTTGTTTTCCTTTACTATTTAAGATAATGTAGTTCACTTTGTTCAATATTTGTTTTCACAATTACCAGGCTACATGAACTGATTCCAAAGGTACACCATAGACACTTTTTTCTTTATACAAGCATGAAATGTGGCCAGTTTAAACTTGATCATCACTTGTTTCTCTATGAAACAGTAATGTAACTAAACAAGATTGAGTTCTGGAGCATTCAAAGGAAGTGAGCATGAAACTAATATGTACTATAAGAATTATTCCCCATTGACTGTATCTTTGACTAAGAAACAAAGCATTTTAACAACAAAGATTCTTTAAAAAATCTATATGATTCATTAGTGGTAACATTTTATTCCTGTATTTTAATTTTATGCACAGATATCTCAAAATGAAAATTTCTACATGGAATTGTTCAGACATACTTGTTCTTTCTTTTTCTTACCCCTCCTATAATTATTACTTTTCTATTGGCTCCACAGTTAACACTCTTGGCACCAGCAGCCAGGAAATAAAAAACGTATTGTAATGAGAAAGTCTGCTGTTAGGGACCTCTCTAAAGTACTCAAGAGCAACGGTGTCTCTCTGGAGACTAAGGTCTGCCTGATACAGGCCATGGTCTTTGCAATCACTTGTTATGCATCAGAGAATTGGACAATGACTAGGGAGGATAGAAGGAGAATTGAGGCCTTTGAGCTGGGGTGCTGGAGAAGAGTATTGAATGTTCCATGGACTGCCAAGAAAACAAACAGAATCATCCTAGAGAGGGTTGAACCAGGCTATTCCTTGGAGGCAAGGATTCTGGGGCTTCATCTGACACACTTTGGACATGTTGTAAGGAGAGACAGGTCCTTGGAGACGGACATCATGCTTGGTAGGGTAGAGGGACAGTGCTTGGTAGGGTAGAGGGACAGCACAGGAGGGGAAGACCCTCTATGAGGTGGATTGATTCAGTGACTGGGGTAATTGGGATGGGTGTATCAGAGGCAGTGCGATTCACACAGGATAGAGCAGGGTTTAGGGCTGTTGTACATAGGGTCGCTATGAGTCACAAACCACTCGATGGCACATAACAACAACGTTTACTGAAAAAAAATGTTAAGTCACCAATATTTTTGCCATTGTTCTTATTACAAATATTTTAATTGTTATTTTCAAACATTTATTTAGGTACTGGATTGTCATTATTGTTGCTATTGTTAAATGTCATTAAGTTGACTATGACTCATCAAGTTGACATTATGAACAACAGATCTGAGCTTTGCTCTATCCTGTAACATTCTTAGGATCTCTGTCTTCTTCAAGCCCATTGGGTTAATCACTGTGTCCATTTATTAAGTGTCTTTCTCTTTTGGGGTGATCCTATACCTACGTGTTCCGGCATGATCTCTCTAAGGACCATTTCCTTCTTAAAAATATGTCCAGTGTAAATGAGAAAACATTTTACAACCTTGTGTCTAAGGATAATTCTAGTTGCACTTCTTTCAAGACTGTTTTGTTTATTCTTTTGACAATCTATGGTATCTTAAATATTTCATTCTTCTTTGGTCTTCCTTAATCTTTACCCAATTTTCAAATTAATTAGAAGCAATTAAAAATTTCAAGGTTTGGTTCAGATGAACCTTCGTCTTTAAATTGACATCCTTGCTCTTTAGAACTTTGGATAGGTCTTTGACAGCAGATTTTCCTAATGCAACATGCCTTTTCATATATTAACAGCTGCTATCAAGGATGTTGGTTGAGGTTTGAAGAAAAATGCAATGATTTACACTTTTAGTCTTTTCTCCGTGTATCTTGATGGTACACTAGTGAGGACTTGTTTTCTTGATGTTCACATTTAATCCATATTGAAAGTTACAATCTTTGATCTTCTACAGTAAGTGTTTCAAGTATTCTTCACTTTCTGTAAGCAAGGTTGCATCATCTTTATAACACAGCTTGCTAATGATCAGCATACAAATTGAATAAGAATAGAGATAGGATACTTCCCTGAAACACGCTTTTCCAGATTTGACACTACATTGTGTTAAAGTGCTAAGTAAATAGTTTTGGTTCATTAAATCATTTAAGCCTTTTAATAATACACAATATCATTACTTATCTTTTTGCAGGTAAAGGAACAAAATTAAGATTAATTTCAGTAGTAGGCAGTGTCATGAAGAGGAGATTGAAACTGTCAACAGATTCATCTTGCTTAGATCCACAATTAGCGCACTAGGTACAAGCAGTCAGAAAATAAAGAGATTCATTGCAATGGGAAAGTCTGCAGTTAGGGGCCTTTCCAAATTATTGAGGAATAGTGATGTCAGTTTGAGGACTAAGATATGTCTGATTCAGGCCATAGTCTTTCTGATTACTAGCCATGCATCTGAGACCTGGACAATTAATAAAGATGACAGAAAAAGAATTGATGTCTTTGAGCTGTGATGTTGGAGAAGAGCACTGAACATTCCATGGACAGCCAAGAATTGAATAGATATGTCTTGGGAAGGTTGCAGCCAGCATGCTCTTTGGAGGCAGGAATGATGAGGCTTTTCCCCATATACTTCGGACACATTGCTAGGAAGTGTTTGGAGAGGGATATGATGTTGGGAAGGATGGAGAGTCAGCGAAGGAGAGGAAGACTCTCAACAAGGTGGATCGACAAGATGACTGATGTAATGGGATCTTGTGTGTCAGAAAGTGTGAGGATGGCACAGGACAAGACTGATTTCATATCTTTTGTTCATGGGGTCACTATGGATCGTATTTGACTTAATGGCACTTAACAAACAACAACAGCAACAATAGTAATTAAGTCCAGGACTCAGATTTTAACAAATTCTTTAATGAAATCTATTGGCCTTGGTGGGAATGACAATTTTCCCCTATCCCTCTCAAATCTGTGATGGCCATTGATTTGAATATCCTATTCCTTAGCAAACCTATAAGTTTCCTTGCAGATAACTAAAAGCAAAATTTCCCTATTTTATTTTTTAATATTTTCATTTCCCTCCATTATTAGAATTTAAAAGCATAAATTTACATAAATTACACTATTCAGTATGATTTATATGGCTTCCTTGAAAATATGGAAAGTCCAGTGATATATATCTGATTTCTGTTTATCTGCAACTAACAGTTAAATAATTGTAAATGATCATTTTTTATCATAAATTTTTTGCAAGATATAATCTTTATACTAAGCTATGTTTATATCTATAAACTATAAAATAATGACCAATTTCTAATCCATCTTCAATGATATGTCTTTGATCAATTATAGACTATTCTAGGTATGCTTAGGGTTCTTGTAGTATATATTCCAACACTACTATCTGATGTAGAAATCAATTATTCGTAAAGCCTTTGGTGTATTTCTCATCTGATGAATA
Source organism: Elephantulus edwardii (assembly GCF_000299155.1). Taxonomy (NCBI): domain Eukaryota; kingdom Metazoa; phylum Chordata; class Mammalia; order Macroscelidea; family Macroscelididae; genus Elephantulus; species Elephantulus edwardii. The sequence continues at coordinate 14,636,280 of NW_006399759.1, read as the reverse complement.
AGTCAATATTTCTACAGTCGATATTCATAACAGATTTTACTCTGTAGGCATATAGACTGGCTTTCTACATTTCATGACCAATTCGTATATAGTTAAAGAAATGTTCCCTCAGCTATCACTGATTAGCTGGAGATATATCAAATAACTGTAGCTGTCCTAGAGGAAAAAACAGTGTAAATCAGTTAGAATGTTTGTCTAGAAGCTGGCAGTCTATCACATAAATGATGAACCTTTTACATTTTTACTCTGGACTGAAAAGCATAAAACAATTCCAGATGACATAATGACAAAATAGTGTGTTCTTATCTCGGTATCTTTAACCTCTCTGAGATAATGGTTTAGATATATTTTGCATTTAAGATTAGCATTGAGAAAGCCCAACACGAAAGGCTAATGCATAAAAGTAAAACTTTATTCAAGTGGCACAATCCATGTTGCTAAACAGAAATTGTTCCACTTAAAAAATAAAATCAGAGATGACTCTGACCATTAATTCTGACAGCTCATCACAAGGACTGTTTCTCACAAAAGTGAGAAACTTTTTTTTTCTCCTCTCACAAAGTAAGATCTCTCACAGTCTCCACCAACCATGAACCTATTTCAGATTTTAATAAAAGTACACACTGAAAATTATTCCTTTTGATTTTCAAGTCAATGTAAGTTAAACAACTGTTGATATTTTGTTTCTATTTTATTTATCCCTTCATTTGATAATTTACTCAATATATTGAATGCTTATTTTGTGATTAATAAAGATGTACAGTGTTAGACTCACTTGAATGATTGCTGACTTTAAATCTTGATATTAGTGGAGTTTTTCTGTCTTGTAGCCAAACTAATGACCTTAAGTACAGCACCTATGAGTCCTGCATCCTGAGTCAGAATCACTAATTCAGACATACCAAACCGCATTGCCCCAGTTACTGTATCAATCCATCTCATCAGACATCTTCCTCTCCCATATTGTCCTTCCACCCTTCCAAGCATAATGTCCTTCTAGAAGGACCAATCTCTCCTGGCTACGTGCCCAAAGTATGTCAAATGAAGCTTCAAAATCCTAGTCTCCATGAAGAAACTGTGTTTTACCCTCTCCAAGACAGACCTATTTGTTTTCTTGGCAGTCCATGGTATGTTCAAGACTCCTCCAGCACAACAATTCCAAGGCATAGATTCTTCTTCTGTCATCCTTAGTCATTACCTAGGTCTCTGACACATAACAAATAATTGTGAAGACCATGGCTTGGATCAGACGCACCTTAGTCTCCAGACTGACATCGTTGCTTTTCAGCACTCTGGAGAGGTCCATAACGGCAGATTTTCCCAGTGAAATTTATTTTTTTTTATTTCCTGGCTACAGGTTTTAAGAGTGTTGATTGTGAAGCCAGGCAAGCTATAATTGTTAACAACTGCAATCTTTTTTCCATCCATCATGGTGTTGACAATTGGCCCAGTGGTGAGAATCTTTGTCTTCTTGATGTTGAGCTTCAATTGATATTAAAGACTACAGACCTTGACTTTATGCAGCAAATGCTTCAGGTCTTCTTCAGTGATACGACGGTGTGTGGAAATTATTGAACAACAACACTATTATTACACAGTAACAGTATCTTGCTGAAGATTATCCAGAAAATGACCGGAAAAAGTACATTGATGAGGAAATACCAGAAATACAAGCTGAGTTTAGAAGAGGTTGTAGCGCTAGAAACATTATTGCCAATGTCAGATGGATCTTGGCCAAAAGCAAAGAGTACCAGGAGAATGCCTATCTGTATTTCATTGACCATGCAAAGACGTTTGTCTGGATCACAGTAAATGGTGGCTGGCCATTAGGAAATGGGAATCCCAGAACACTTTATTGTGCTTATGCAAAACCTATGTATGGACGAGGAAGCAGTCCTCAGAACAAAGCAGGAAAACACTACATGGTTCAAAATCAGGAACTCAAAATCAGGGATATATCCTATCTCCATACTTTTCAATCTATATGCAGAACAGATTATTTTGGGAGGCAGGGCTTTATGAGGAGGAATGAGGCATTAGGATTATTGATGGAAGACTCATGAACAAACTACATTATGCAGATGATACGACCTTGCTTCCTTTACACTTGTTGTTGTTGTTGTTATGTGCC
>NW_006399759.1:14628467-14633249 GCF_000299155.1 Elephantulus edwardii | reverse complement strand
CGGTGTTCCCTTGCTCTGTTCTGATGACTGCCTCCTGGTCCAAACCTATGTACAAACCTTTACACTTACATAATAAAATTTCATTCTTTTCCATGGCCTGTGAGATTCTGAATTATCTGAAATATTTCTCTACTTCATTTGGTGATACTATCTCCTTGAATCAATGTTCTCCCACTCTATTCTTGCCCTCTGCTGTTTCTAGATCCCAAAATCTCTCTGCCATACCCCTAGGCTTTTGTACTTGTTACTTTTTTTTATCCTGAACCTCTATCACAAATTTTAATGGATCTGACATCTATCCAGGTCACTTCTTATAGAAAGGTACATTTGAATACTAGCACCAAAACTCACAATGTTTTAAAGATACAGTAAGGAACTAGCCTTGCAGCCAGGGTGTTCTTTGGATGTAAGACTACTGAAAATGCTATTTCATGTATTTTGGGCTTGTTGTTAGGAAGAGCTGGTGCCTAGAATGTCATACTTGGAAAGGAGTCAGAAAAGGACAGGATAGGAAAAGTTCATATCTATTGTTCATAGGATCTCTACGAGTTATAGTCAACTCAACATCATGAAAAATGGCAACTTTAGTGTTCATACCAAGGTTCCTCATACTCAAGAATCTGTGTACTCAATTTAATAAACACTCCCTCATAGAAATGAATTCAATAAAGCAAAGCAAGTGAATACAATAAAATTCAAGCACTATTCACTGTAATAAAATATTTAGAGGTCCATTGGTGTGGAGTAAGTAGAAATTCTTTCTAAAGTGAAGGATAAATTGTTGTATTTGGTTTCAAGTACAAATAGAGGTACAAGTCTTATTGAGACTCTTTGGATTTTGAAGGCATCATACTTCTCATTTGTGTGTCTTTTATGGTCTATTCTTTAAATGAGTCAAAGCATTGCAAGGTTTAATGGATGCAGAAAAGGTATTTGACAAAAGTCAACACCCCTTCCTGATTAAGAAATCAGCAAAATTGAAACAGAAGGGAATTTCCTTAACATAGAGAAAGCCATATATGCAAAACCAAGAAACAATATCATTCTGAATGGAGAATGATGGGAATATTTTATTCAAGAATAGGGATCAGACAAGGGTGTCCACTGTCACCACTTCTATTCTATACTGTATTGGAAGAACTTGCTAGGACAATATGACAAAATAAGGAAATAAAAGACATTCAGATTGGCAAAGAGATGACAAAACTGTTGCTACATGCATATGATATAATATTGTAAACAGAAAACCCCAAGGACTTAACAACAATAACAAAAAACCTGTTAAAGCTGGTAGACCAATTTAGTAGAGTGACAGGATACAAGATCAAAATCCAAAAATCAGTAGGATTTCTCTACAGTAACAAAGAGAACTTAGAAGGAAACAAAGAGAGCAAAGTCATTTGGTAATAGCCAACCACAAATTTATTAGATACTTGGGAGTGAATCTAACTAGATACACAAAAGACCTGTAAAAAGAAAAATACAGAACATTTCTATGAGATACAATAAAAGACCTAAATATATGTAAAAATATTTCCTGTTAATTTATAAGAAAACTCAATATTATAAAAATTACAATCCTCCCAAAAGCAATCAATATGTTCAATGCAATCCCAATTCAGATATCAAAGTCACTTTTCAAGGAGATTGAAAGAGAAATTAAGTTTATTTAGAGAAGAAAGAGACACGGAATAAGCAAAGCATATCTGAAAAACAAAAACGAAGTGGAAGACATAGCATTCTGTGACATCAAAGACGACTTCACAGTGGTAGTACACAAAACTGTACGGTACTTGTACTTGCACTTGTAAAGGTACATAGACAAATGGAACAGAATTAAAACCCAGAAATGGAGACAGTTACAATGGTCAACTGATATTAAATAAGGAAATAAAACTTATCAAAATGGCAAAATGACAACCTTTTCAACAAATGGTGCTGGCAAAACTGGACTGCTACCTGTCAAAAGCTGAAACAGGATACATATCTCACACCATTCACAAAAATAAACTCAAGGTGAATCAGAGAGCTGGGAATAAAGCTCAAAACCATCAAAACCACACAGTTTGTAAGATACAAACTGGGATCAAACTTAGAAGGCTTATTCTATGGTATAAAGAGACTGCCAAGTACAGCCAGAAATGCACAATCTGAAGAGGCTAAAAATGATGAATGGGACCTTCTAAAGATTAAATCTCTGCTCAAAAAAATCTTTTTCAACAGGGTAAAAAGAAAACCTATCAAATGGGGTGGAAACTTTTGACAATACCATCCCAGACAAGGGTCTCATAACAGAAGTTTACAAGAACAGTCTTGGGCATCCAGAAGAAAAACACTGGATAATCCAATTACAAAATGCACAAAAGAAATAGAAAAACTTTTCACAGAGGAAGATATTCAGATGGCAAACAGACACATGAAGAAATGCTCAAAATCACTAGCAATAAGAGAGATGCAAATAAAAAACAACAATAAGATACCATCTCACTCCAGTAGCAGTGGCAATGTTTAACAGGACAGCAAGCAATAAATGTTGGAGAAAATATGGAGAGATAGGATCTATTAGACATTGTTGGTGGGATTGTAAAATGGTACACCCTCTCTGGAAAGCAGTTTGGCATTTCCTAAAAAACCTGAGCACACAAATTCCATATGACCCAGCTATTCCACTGCTTGGAATGAGAACTGAGGTACATACGGAGACTTGTACACCAATGTTCATAGAAGCATTTTTCACTTTCATGAGGACACAGAAACAGCCAACTGTCCAACCACAATCGAATGGATTGAGAAATTATGGTGCATTCACCTGATGGAATACTATACAGCACACAGAAACAATGATTTTGAAAATCACCACCTAACTTGGGACTAAAGAGCATTATGCTAAGTGAACTCAGTCTCATAAAGACAAATGCTGTAAATATCATTACTGTAGAAAGTGCATGAGGATCCAAGAGGGGAGAAGGAGCAGAGGGATGAGGATGGGCAAGGGTGTGTGTGTGTGTGTGTGTGTGTGTGTGTGTGTGTGTGTGTGTAGTTATCATGGGGTTGAACAAATTTGATGGGTAGATGGGTAGAGAGAGGGGTGGGTAAAGGAACAGGGAAAGATGTGTTGTGAAAAACAGTGTATATGAACTTTGTAAGTAAACCAGTATAAAATACAAATTTTCTGTTAACTTTAAAAAAAAATAAAGACGAAACAAACAACCCTTGCTTGGTTTGAGTGGGACCCAGAACTTGAGAAGGCTCTGAAACAGGGTCAGCTTGTCATGCAAGCAAGTCTACCACTATACCAAAGTGTCTGCCTAATCCAGTGTTTCTTAAATCATTCATGACAGATGGAGATGCTTGGATTCTTTGTAGTACACTGTTGGTGGATCTCAGAGTAGGCACAGAACTTCGGAGAAAAACTTTTCAAATCTATGCAAGTAACTACAGTGAAAATGGTTTTGACTTGTTATTGAGTGTCCATAGAATTTAACATCAGGGCACTAAATTACGAGGGAACTGAGTTGTTTATTGTGAACTAGGTGTAGACATGCCTACAGAGTCCAGATTATATGTGCATGCAGCATTCTGTTATTAAATGGAGGAGCTATATAAAAGATTGGATATGAATATGCCCTAAAGGAACAAGTGAGTTTCCTCAAGAAGTAGTCCAAATGGGATAGATTCTGGGTATTTAGCATCTTTGCAATCAGGCAATTGCCAAAACTTTGATCTTTTTGTTTACAGAATATCTCATCTACCATCACAGTATTCCACATAGCATATATTACTGCAGAACAAATACTCATTTCATAATAAGTATCGAAAGAAATGAATATTGATGGTATTGCAACCATCCTCTTGAAGCAGCTGGATTTATAGACCACTGGTTCTAGTTGGATGGTATTACTTTGCAGGGTTGTAGTAGGGTTCTCCAGGAGTTAATGCATGCTCTAAATGAATCCAAAGTATGATATTATTCTTGTCAGAACAAAGATTTACATATTGAGAAATCAAGGGGTAAAAATTGGAGTAGCACCATTTACTGTTAATCCCTGCTGATGATCACATATGAAGTTCGTTTCTTTTCCCCGAGACTCTATGATCTATGAGTTTTGAGTTCTTCATTCCAAGATGCTAAATAAATACATATTGTATATCTTATTTATATATAATATATAAAGTATAAAATAATATCTTACTAATATATTATGTTAATATATTATAATATATACTTATATATAAACATAGTATACATATATATGTATACACACACTCTCTCTTTATATATATATAATCTCCAATAGGACCTTAATATATCTAGAAATCATAAATTAGAATATACTAAAATTCACTACTATTTGATCAATCGCAATAGAGACACCTCCGTTGAAGGCTGTGATCCTTATTAACGGCACAGTTGCAGAGCTGCTGATAGATTCAAAGTGCTGAACCTGCACAGACTTTTTGGTTAGCAGTGCAATCTGCTCAACACTCTGCCACCAGCGCTAGAACACATAGATTTACATTTTTTATCTCTATCATTTACTTACTTAGCAGTTCATACAAGACATTTTAGAAAAATCATGTTTCTATCTTTTCCCATCTTGGATATGGAAGATTGTATCTGTAGTTATCTCAAATATTTTATATGCTAGGCAAATTAGAAAACTCATGAAGGTATATTTAGGACTGTGGATGATCCAAAGCAAGCCCTTTTTTAAATTAATTCATTAATTAATTACTTTCTTTTTCATTTCCATGAACATCTACAGAGATTTTGGAATTCCA
>NW_006399759.1:14627481-14628367 GCF_000299155.1 Elephantulus edwardii | reverse complement strand
CACCAGGATAACCCTTCACCAAGAAATATTTGTCCAAACTGAACCAGGGAACACTGCATGGTTTAAAATGAGGAAAATGCACATCAATTATATCCTTCCCCATACTTATGTAATTAGTATGCTGAGAAAACTATTTAAAAATGTGAAACATATGAAGAAGAATGTAGCATCAAGTTTGGAGGAAGACTCAACAACCAGTGCTATGCAGATAACACAATTTTCCTTGGAGAAAGTAAAGACTTGAAGTGCTTACTGCAGAAGATCAAAGACTCTAGCCTTCAATATGGATTACATCTGAACATCAAGAGGGAAAAAAATCCTTCATCACTGGTCCAATAGAAAACATTATGATAGATTGAGAAAGGACTGAAGTTGTCAATAACTTAATTTTGCTTGGATCTACAATTAACATACATGGAACCAGAAGTTACAGAATCCTACAGGGCCTCCATAAAAAACAAAACAAAACAAAACAAAAAACAAACAAAAAAACCCCAACAACAAGAAAAACCAAAACCAACAACACAAAACAAACAAACAAACACCCTGATAACAAAATGGACAAAAGACATGGAAAGACTTCTCTCAGAGGAAGACATTTGGCTGGCCAAGAAACTCATGAAGAAATGCTCAAGATCATTGGCAATAAGACAGATGAAAATCAAAACCACAATGAAATACCATCTCACTTGAGTAGCAATGGCAAATTTTAAGAGGACAGCAAGGAATAAATGTGGGAGAATATGTAGCAAGATAGAAATTCTAATACATTGTTGGTGGGATTGTAAAATGGTAAAACCACTCTGGAAGGCAGTTTGGTGATTCCTCAAAAAGCTGAACATAGATTTTCTTTATGACCCAGTTATTCTACTGCTTGGAATATACC
>NW_006399759.1:14625713-14626786 GCF_000299155.1 Elephantulus edwardii | reverse complement strand
TACTGAATATCCCATGAAATGCCAAAAGAACAAACAAATTTGTCTTAAAGGAAATGCAAACAGAGTACTCTTTGGAAGCAAGTATGGTTAATCTTTTGCTCATCTACTTTGGGCATTTTTTTCAGTCTCTGAAAAAAAGAGAGATCATGCTAGGAAAGACAATTGGTCAACAAGAGAGATAAACCCTCAGTGAGATAGATTTATACAGAGAGTATCACAATGTGCTGAAGTAAGACAGACATCATGTGAATCGCAAGGATAGGGCAAGGTTCAGATCTGTTGTGTATATATATAGGGTCACTGTGAGTAGTAGTCTACCACATGGAACTTAACAATAGCAACATAAACAACATAAGATGATAATGGCAGATAAAATAATTCCTGAAAGTAGGAAAATATGGTGTATAGACACAAACAACAGTGAAAAAAATAAAAAAAAACGCATCATCAAAGCCTACAAGGTTGAATAACTCTGCAACAAAAAGTTCAGAAATGAAGAATTAATTATGTTCTAATATTCTCCATTCTAGGCTCTTGTAAAGCCCTGCATATTGGTAGCATTGTTGCAGGTCTGGCTTCTATATTTTAAAAAAATCAATTCTGTAAACTATATATTAATATGAAAATATTTGCTCTTTAATTTCTTAACCAGCATGACTTCTTAAGCTAGTACATGTGATATGTTGCTTGACAAGTTTTTCCTCAGTTAGAGAGGCATGTCTTAAAGCAATACTTCACTAATTTGTGTAAGAAAGATCAGGACCAGATTCGGCAGACAAACTGAAATCTTGAGCTTACTTATTTCAATTAAATAGTTTATTAACCTTTATCAATTATTAAGTTCATTAATTATTAACACTGTTTTAATCATGCAGGACAGCTTGCCCTTTCCTGTGTTGCCATAGTCTGAGACATGAGCTACAAAAAATTAATCAACTGATCAACAGGTTCAAATAAACTTCCAAAATTGTCATTTAGTTTATGGAAAAAGACTACATTTCTTTCTCTAAAAGAGTTGATATTAAGAAATTGCTATATAGATTTAGATTTCTTGTGCCAGGAAATGAAGAGAC
>NW_006399759.1:14621039-14625613 GCF_000299155.1 Elephantulus edwardii | reverse complement strand
ACTATTCTCTCCCCCATAGACTTCAATGCCGTAAACATATTTCATTCCGTTTTTCTCAGTCTTACCCCCACCCCGATGCAAGCCCTTTTTTAAAAAAAGAAGTATTTTATTGTTAGAATCACCCTGGATCAGTGAATTTATTTCACTGGACTGGTTTCACCTTTTGAAAGGCCTATTTTTCTATGCTTGCTACCCTGTTCCTCACAAAACAGACACAGACACAGGAACTGAGATCCTTTAGAAACCTTATGCGTAGCCACGTGTGCAGACACAACAAATAAAGTCAGACGAAAGAGAGACCTTTGAGTGTCTGGTTTAATAATAACTGGGGAGACAAAGAAGACATCTAACAACACACATGCGTCATATACACACGTGTCTTACTTGTCCTCGTGAGGATGTGTATCACTTAGCTAAGTTTTCACCTTGCCTCCTCTTCCCTCTCCTTTTCCCATTGGCTTTGTTTTCTCCACTATCCCCTGTAAAGTGGAAAACTAAGCAAAGAACAAAACAAAACAAAAACTTTCATTTTGTTAAACAAAGCTATTCAGCTCTGTTCTCTACATCATTGACCTCAAATTTAGTTTGAGGTCTCCTTTTTCATTATAAAAGATTGAATTTGGACTTTGAAATTACATTTTATAATTTCACAGAGTGGAGTTTCTTTTCCTCAATCTCTTTCTGGAGCAAGGAAAGGCTCACGCTATCAGCTTTGCTCGCAAGGTTGACATGTTTTTATTACAGGATTAGCTCTGTATTTCTAATCATTTTTACTCATTGAATACGCAATCTGTACTTATTTTGAGTGTTTTTTAAATTACTTTGTGTGCAAAACGAACTAGTAAGGCTCTTATTGTAAAGTGTGGTTGCATTACACATTTTCAATATTGTTGTTAGCTTCCATTGAGCTGATCACAACTCATAGCAGACCCATGCACTGAGAACTTAAATTCTGCCAGGTTCTGCATAATTTTCGGGTTAGTAGTGAGTCAGTTTCTAGTGGTCTACAGAGTTTTTCACAGATTTTTTTTTAGAAAACAATATCTAGATCTTTTATCTTGGTTTATTGTAACCTAGAAACTTCATTGAAGCCTATTAAACTTCCTGTTGTTGTTAGGTACCATTGAATTGGAAATGATCCATAGCTGACCCTTTAGTTGGTTTCCAGAAGAAGTTAATTGTACGTGAGGAGATGGTTCATTTTTCTCCAGCAAAGCAAATAGTGAATTCAAACTGAGTGCCTTTGGAATTGCAGTGCAGCTTCTTATCCCTAGGCCAGCAGAGCTCCCTTCTAAAACATGCAATTTTTTGTTATTGATGTTTACGTTTGAATGGAAACCAAACCACAGCTGACTTTTAAGCTATTTTTCAGAGACAGTAAATCATGTGGGAAGAGATTTTTCCATCCGTTTCCCACAGACCAGCTGGTGGATTCGAACTGTGTTCCATTGGGGTTGCAGCAATTTCTTACCACTAGACCACTACAGCTCCCCTAAAAGGATATAACGGTCTCAAGTACCCAACAATGCCTACAAAGCATTTTAAGGTATTATATTATATAACAATCCTATTAACTCCTGTAAGAATTAAAGAAGGAATTGCTGTCCCTCCTAACAGATACATGGGAAAGTGTTATGTCCTTCAGCATATAAATTTCAAGTTGCCATAAAGATGTAATGTGAGGAGGCAGAACTTCACATTTGTAGAACTACAGGATTCATAAGCTATTAGCTTCTTCTACCCAACTTCTGCCTCAGGAATCTGTGATATTTGGAAGGATAAATGTCTTTGCTGAGTAATCAACCATCATTGTTGTAATGAACATCATGGTTATTCCTTTCCACTCTTACACAAAAAAATTAATAAATCACTCCTATATCTTGGTTATAGAGTCTATATTCAGCTGCCTGACTACCAAGTACTTTATCTTGGTGCTGATGGCCACATGCAGTTCTCAATTTTTGGCTAATCAGGAACGGTCTTATTGATTAGAACTTAAAATGGTACAAGAGTGAGTGGTCAGGGAGAAATTTTGCTCCAAATGGTCTTAAATGCCTCCAAGCTATGGAACATCACAGTCCTCTGATAAGTTTCCTTTGTTAACAAGCCTGCCCTTAGCATGTTCATGTCTCTCTGTATAAGTGAACTTGTAAGTAATCAGGGGGTATTGATCTTTTTCACACTGATTTGTTTGTTAAACTGACATCTACAACAAACATTCAGACATCAAATATAAAACATGCTACTTTACTGTGTTATGTTAAAAATAAGAACAACAAAAATTGCAAAAAAAAATTACTTAGAAAAATCCTCCAGTGGGTTTTCAGAGGCTATAAATTTTATGGAAGGTGATTTTCCATCTTTCTCTCAAAGAGGTGGGGAAGTGGGAATGCCAAATTTAAGGAATGTCATTTTTAGTAGCAAATACAGAGCCCATAATTACTGTTGGTAAGAAATATTGTCTAACTAACTTCCCCAGTTTCCTGGCCATTGTCTACACAATCTCCTTTTAACTTATTTAAATTATTATTATTTAATTTCACAGCTTGCTCCACTTAGTATACTTACAATTCATGAAAATCAGAGAAGTCACTGACATTAAAAAGAAACGTATTTGTGTGCATGAAGCCATAGCATTTTTGTTCACTTGAAAACATCTACCAAAAATGGCCTAAAGTTCTCGAGAAATATAAGACCTATCTATCATTTAGACTTCTACAATACAAGTTAGTAATTAACTAATTAAATATCTCTGGAATAATACTTTAAATTAACCAAGTAGACAGATACTTCATTTTTTTAATTAATATGAATATTTTTAATTAATATTTCTGTTCCACACATGGATTGAAAAGGTATGAAGACAGGACACATCACTGACACACTCCTTTCTTGATTTTGAAACTTACAGTTTTTCCTAGCTCTGTTTCAATGACACCTTCTTGGTCCAAGCAAAGGAAATGCTAAAAAAGCAGATCAATCAGGAGCTGTTCTTGACAAAGATATGTTACTGCGGCAATATGACAAGAAAAACAGACTCAAAAGGAAAAGGCAAACAAGATGGCCAGTTAAACAGATCACATACACTCTCCACTGGCAAAGGATATATTAACCCCTTTGTAAGAAAAATATGGGGTCAGTCTGTCCTGACCCGTTCATAATCTGTTGTGATTGTCTAAGAAACATCAGTTTCTTTCTCTTGCTTTCACCTGGCATTAGTATCTTTCTTGTATATCCAAGACAGAACTTTCTAGTTCTAACTCGTAGGGGTTCTTGAACTTCTTTTGGAAATCATCTCCTTGACACAAGTATATTTTTTACATGAGCACAATCAAGTGATCTAAGATATTCATTCTTGTTAATATTAGCCACAGTAAAAAAAAAATCAAAAGGCATATTGCAGTGGGCAAATATAGTGTCAAGGACCTTCTTAAAATTGTAAAAGAGCAAGGATGTGAGTTTAATGATGAAAGTGCACCTGATCTGTACCATAATATTTTTATTGCTGCTTTTGGATTGTGATATTTGCAAAGAATATTAATTATACCATGGACTTCCAAAAGAACAACCAAATGCATCTTGAATGAAATGCAACCAAACTATTTAGAGCCATGGATGAAACTTTGTCTCACTTACTCTGGGTATATTCTTAGAAGGAATCAATCCTTAATGAAAAACATCACACTAGGAAAGTTGGAGGGTCAAAGTAAGAAAGGAAGTCACTCAAAAAGGTGCATGGACCCAGTGGCTATCACAATGAATTTGAGTATGGAAGAGATGGTGAAGATTTCTATATAGCAATTTTTTTAGATATTTAGAATTTAAATCAATACCAATATTACACAGGTTATTGCATAAAACTCTTCTCAATATTTAATACCTGTTTGAAGAATTGTCTATAAATGAATACAGTTTTCTCATAAGCACAATTAAGTATTATGGTATTCCCATACTTTTCATTGTCACCACTAATTTGTTAAATTCCACAATCAAATGCCTTTGCATAACCAAGGAAATAAAAATCTGCATCTTTCTGTTATTCTATGCTTTCATCTAAGATCACCAAATATCAATAATTATATCTCTTCTCTTACAGCCTCCTCTGAGTCTAGCTTAATATCTGGCAGTTTGCTGTGGATGTACTTTTCCAGTAATTTTTAAATTATCTTCAGAAGCATTTTACTTGTGTGTGTTATTAGTGATATCATTCGATAATTTCCACCTTTTCTTCTCCTACCATTTATAAAAATGTAAACAAATATAGGTTTATGATGGTCAGTTGACCATGTAGCTGCCTTCCATATTGCTGCCAGAGACAAGAGAGTATGTTCAGGATTATATCTGCTTGCTAAGCACATCACTGGTACTCCATCAATTCCTCATGCCTTATTTTTTGTCAGTGCCTTCAGTACTGGTTGGATTACTTCCTTCAGTACTATCACTTATTGATCATATGTTACTTTCTGAAATGCTTCAGTGTTGATCAATTTTTTCTGTTACAACAATCAGTATTATTACCACCTTCTTTTGATACTTGCTCCATCAGTCAAGATTTTGCAAAAAAATCCTGCATT
>NW_006399759.1:14612266-14613792 GCF_000299155.1 Elephantulus edwardii | reverse complement strand
GAGTCCAAGGTATGCCTGATTCAGGCCATAGTCTTCACAGTTGCTTGCTACAAGTCAGAGAGCTGGACAATGAGTAGGGATGATAGAAAAAGAATTGATGCCTTTGAGCTGTGGTGCTGGAGAAGAGTGTTGAATATACCATGGACTGTTAAAAGTACAGATTGTCCTCGAGAAGGTGAAACCAGGCTGCTCCTTAGAGGCTAGGACTCTGAAGCTTTGTCTGACATGCTTTGGACAGGTTACAAGGCAGGATCAGTCCTTGGAAAGGGATGACATGCTTGGAAGGGTGGTGGGACAGTGCAAAAGAGGAAGATTCTCAATGAGATTGATTGATTTCGTCACTGGGGCAATGGCGCGGTAGGTGTGTCAGAGACAATAAGGCTGACAATAAGGATAGGGCAGGGTTTAGGGATCTTATATATAGGGTTGCTATGAGTCACAAGCGACTTGACGGCACATAACAACACCACCACCAAAATATAGATTTGTAATTCAGTGGATGCAGAATTTAGAATAAAATATATTAATATTGTTACTAGTAATTTTGGAGAGTTTGATGGCATATTGGTAAGGAGTTGTGCTGCCAATGCAAATGCATGTGGTTAGATACCAGCACCTTCTCCAAAGGAGAATGATAATCCCATCTAGTTTATTGTCTCTAAAAATGTGCTGGAGAGTCGGCTATGACTCACTTCCAACTCCGTTGCACTTAACAACAATGTTAATAACTTTAACACTAGCAGTTTTAGTATAACAATTTGTACTCATTGAACTAGAATATTCAGTAGAAAACAGGAACATTAATCAATACTTGAACCAAAGCATTGGAAAAATATGATCAACAAAAATCTCCAAAAATATATCACTTTATATACTATTATAACGAATAATATGCTTTTCGGTAAACTTAATAATCAAATTTTTATGGTCTAGAGGCAAGAAGTTGCACTGCAATCCCGAAGGTGTGCAGTTCAAATCTACCAGCTGCTCTGCAGGAGGATGGTCAATCTTTTCCCAAGCAATTAACTTCCTCTGAAAACCTGCCAGAAGGTCAGCTATGGGTTTGTTCTGACTCAATTGTACACAAGAAGGGGTAAAAACTAAACTTATCTAATAGATTATTCTGATATTAATGGAGACATATCAATAGAAATGGAGAGAGAAAATATAAGGAAGAAACATTTTATATTAAATTTTATGTTAACTTTTTCATATGTTGAATATTGTTACAATTATAATGTATGCAATTTAATATATGTAGTAAAGGCTAATTCATAGCATTTTCTCACATTTTCCCCCTTTCTTCTCAGTCTTTTTAATGAACTTTTGTTCTCTTTATGGATACTATATCCTTAAGGACATCCTACAGCCCCTCTGGTCTTCAGTCATTTGTATTCAATGCATTAAACCCGTTCTTGGCTGATTTAAAAAAAAAATTCATGTGGGATAAGTTCAAGGTTATATTTTGGTTCTTGTGGATTTCTTTTGATTTTGTTCAGCTACAGTTTAAAATTGCACCAGAGTAG
>NW_006399759.1:14609345-14610769 GCF_000299155.1 Elephantulus edwardii | reverse complement strand
GAAAACAAACAGATCCATCTTGGATAGAGTTAAACCAGGCTGCTTCTTGGAGGCAAGGATTCTGAGGCTTCGTCTGACATACTTTGGACATGTTGCCAGGAGGGACGGGTCCTTGGAGAGGGACATCATGCTTGGGAGAGTGGAGGGACAGCTCAGGAGGAGGATACCATCTATGAGGTGGATTGATTCAGTTTCTAGGCTAATTGGGATGGTTGTGTCAGAAGCAGTGCGATTGGCACAAGATAGGACAGTTTTAGAGCTGTCGTATGTAGGGTCACTATGAGTCTCAAATGATTTGATGGCACATAAAAACAACAATAACATCATTAATATTACATACAAACAAAAATAATTGTAGAATATCATATAAAAATGATTAGAACAGTACATTGATTGACAAGGAATTATCAGAAGTTCAAGCAGGGTTTAAAAGAGGCCATGACACCAGGGATATCTTTGCTGATTTCAGATGGATTTCAGATGAAATCAAAGAACACCAGAAGAAAGTCTATTTATGCTTTATTGACTATGCAAAGGCAATTGACAGTGGATCATAACAAGTCATGTCTAACATTGAAAAGGATAGGAATTCCAGAACACTTAATTGTACTCATATGAAATCTATACCTAGATAAAGAAGCTGTTGTTTGAATGGAGCAGGGGAATAATGTAGGGTTTAAAATAAATAAGTCTCTATGTAAGTGATATATCCTTTCTCCATACTTATTTAATCTGTATGCTGAACAAATAAGAATTAGTGAAGCTTAATAAAGAGACTTAATAAAGAGAAATGTGCCATAGGAATCAGAGAAAGACTCATCACCAGCCTGCATCACACAGGTGCCATAATCTTGCTTGCTGAAAGTGAGGAGAACTTGAAATACTTGGTGCAAAAGATCAGGGACTACAGTCTTCAAGTTATATTACATGTCAACATCAAGATAACAAAGGTCCTCCCTACTGAGTCAATAGGCAATATCATGATAGATGGAGAAAGGATCAGAGTATAAAAATAAAAAAAAATTGCTTGGATCAGCAATCATCAAAAAGATTGACATAATACAGAATGTCTTTTTTGTCTATAATTGTATGATGCTATAGAATAACACCAGCAGTGAGAACATTAAAAGATTATTTGATGTAGGAAAGTTTGCTGTCAGAGACCTCTAAAGAGCAACGATGACATTCTAGAAACTAAGATGAGCCTGATTCAGGTGTTGGTCTTCTCAATTGCTTCATGTGCATCTGAGAGTTGCACAATGAATAAAGATGGCAGAAAAATAATCAATGTCTATGGTGGAGAAGAGAACAAAGAAGTCTGTCCTACTGAGAGTGAACCCAAGTTAATCCTTGGAGGCAAAGATTTTGAAACTCCATCTCACACACTTTTAGTGTGTTGCCAGGAAAGATCAATTCTTGCAGAA
>NW_006399759.1:14607432-14609006 GCF_000299155.1 Elephantulus edwardii | reverse complement strand
CCTACTGAGTAAATGAATAAATCATAAGTGAACTTAAAAATATCCTGGTATGAAGTAAGAAAGAAAAGAAAAGTCACTGAAACCTTCAGGAAATACCAAAAACAGCCCTCATAGTGAAATCCACAGTTATAAATGCCTACATCAAAAATATGAAAGAAATATGCAAAATAATTAATTTAAATAAACAACATAAGCAAACAGCATAGTAAGAGAAAAGAAGCCAAAAACAACCAGACAAATGAATAAAAATAGGGGATGGGGGATAAATAAATAGAGTAGAATCAACAAAACTAGACTGATTCTTTAAGAGAATTAGTAATATAGTCAAAGCACCATTTACATTCACAAAAGGGAAAGAAAGAAACTATAAGTAGCTAAATTAAGAAATGAAGTAGATTATATTGACCCCACAAAAATGAAGACCATAATGGATTATTATGGTGTTATAATAATTTCAGTTGCTTCCTATACATCTGAAAGTGGGACAATGAATATGGACAAATAATAAAAAACTCAATGTCTTTGAGTTTTGGAGTTGAAGAAGAAAATGGAATATGTATGTACTGTCAAAAGAACAAACAAACCTGTCTTTGAGAAAGTGCAACCAAGGTAAGAATGGTAAAACATCATCTCACATACTTTGGGCATTTTGGCAAATAAGACATCATTTTGGCAAATAAGAAATCATTCCAAGAAAAATAGAGGACCTGAGAAAGTGAGCAAGATATTTAACAAATGTATTGACACACTGAAATCTCCATTGGTTTGAAGTAGTTTGAAGATTGTGAGCATGGTATAGTATAGGACAGGTTTCTTACTTATTGTTTACAGAGTCTGTATGGATTTTGACTTGACAGCACAAAACAATACCAACAACACTAGAAAATTAGAAATCCTAGATGGTCAAATATTCTTCTAGGTCATATAGTCCTGGTCTGTCCACTTGCTGTTCATGGTGTCTGTGAATTTGAATACTGTGACAATGATGTGTCAAATGTGAGAAAGGTGGACAGTGTTTGGTGGAGCCCCCCAATTAAAGTAAGCTTGGAAGCAAAGTGGCATCCACTTCTGAAATAGCTTGCTCCGGAAACGCTATGAACCCGGAGAAAGGACAAAAGTTATACAAGTGTCCAGGTCTTTCATTCATACGGTTGCTATGAGTCGCCTATGACTCGTCTGCACTTAACAACAACAGCAGATGAAATGGACAAATTCCAAGAAACTCAATACCTACTAAAATTAAATGACACAGAAGTAGAAAAAGTAAACAGAACAATCACAGAAGAGATTAAATAGATCTTTAAAATACTGCCTCCTTCACCATCTTTTGGTAGAGGAAACAAAAGACTCACCAAGATAACTGCGCTGGAGAATTCTACCAAATATTCAGACAAATGGTTAATTGCAATTTTTTTCAATATCTTGAAAAATAGAAAAGAATGATCAGTATCAAACATTTTATGAACGAAGTATATCCCTGTTATAGGAAAAAAATACAACATTTAAAAAAATTGCAAACAATATTCCTTCATATTGTAGTATTCTATTCTATTCTATTCTATTCTATTCTATTC
>NW_006399759.1:14602060-14604954 GCF_000299155.1 Elephantulus edwardii | reverse complement strand
GACAGTCAGATTTGATTTGACAAGAAGAAAAAAAAATTAAAAAGAAAAGAATATCTAGCCTAAAGTACAACATTGTAATGGGATAATATGATATGGCCTTAATGAAGACTCTGCTAGTGAAGGCTGAGCAATATCTTCCTGAAAAGACTTATATCCTTGGAAACCTAGTAAAAAATCACTATTGAGCTGTTACCTTTTTGATGGTGGTGAGTTTTGAATTTTTTAATGAAAATCAGTTAATATGACTGTTACACAAGTTTATGCACAAATCACTATTGCAAACGATTAGGAAGATGAAGCATTTTTACCATTTTAGTCTGAAATTGATTCAACATGCAATTTAAATTGATTTATAATTATCGATTACTGGAATGCAGGAGTTGTAAACAAACGAACAAAAAGATCAGTAGTTGGAAACTATGGTCTTGAAGATAGAAATAATCGAGAAGAAATAATCGAGAAGATAGAGATTTCATGTTAGAATTTAACAAGACCTATTACTTATTCATTGCAAATACCTTTTTTAACAACATAAAAACTATATGGATATCACTGGGTGAAATATACAGTTATCAAATAAACTGTATCTATCAGAATAGATAATAAATAAGAACAAAATTATCTCTCAGAACAAGAACAGGACAATATTTTAAACAAACATACTGTTCGTATACACAAATTCAAGTTGAAACTAAAAAAGTTAACACAAGCCTATTAAAGCCAAAGTAAAACTTTGAGTATATCTCACTTCATTTAAATATCATCTCAAGAATACATTTGACCTAATTAGGGACATAAAAGGCTTATTCAATAAAATCATAACACTCTACAACATGATACTAAAAGAGCACTGTAAAATGGGAAGACACACAGTGCTAATGAGTTTGAACACTTAATACACTTAAAACGTCAATTTGACCCAAACTAATAGATAAAATGCAATCCTGATATAAATCTTAACAACACCCATAAGTAAGATGAAATTCTAATGACTAAATTCATGTGAAAAGTAAAGAAACCCCCAGAAATATCCAGAATAAAAATTATGAAGAGAAGACCTCAAACACACCAGTATAAAAATATACCCCTGAGATATGATAATGAAAACATATTTGTATTGACTAAAGCTAGTGATCTAAAATTAAGCTTTGTGATCTAGAGGCAATTGAATTTTGACAAGGATTCAAAGTCCATTTTTGGCAGAAAAAAGTGCTATTGTTAGATGCCATCAAGTCCAATATGACCCATAAGAACTCTATGGACAAGAGATCTAAATCCTGTCTTATCCTGTACCATCCTCATACTTCCCGTTACGCTAAAGCCCAATGCAACAGTCACTGTGTCAATCCATCTGGCTGAGGGTCTTCCTCTCTTTTGCCAACTCTCCACCTTTCCTGGATGTAGAACTAGATGATGCCTGGCTAAAACTACTGATAATTCACACCACAATCACAGTACATCATCTCAGATATAATTGGAGAAAAGCGTGGAGTAGAACTCAAATTCATATAATGAAAGAAGAAGTAAAAGAAGATGGAGTAGCAGTAATTACAGCAACAGTGGAAAGAATTGGGCAAAGTGAAACATGAGGAACAGAGAAGTCTCTGAGACTGTTACTCTGATACATTCTTTAAACCAGAACCAACAACAGCCCCTGAGATTATCTTTTAGGTAAATTGCAGAGTGCCACACAAAATACATCTAAGATACCATCCTTAAGATCAGTGTTCTAGTTAAAATCCGTCTGTCGAAGACCAAAGGTCAAAAATTATTCCAAAGTGAAAACTAGAAGGTAAGATGACTGTGAAGTCAGAGTACTAGTAGTGGAACAAATTGAACCCAATTAAAGGGAATGCCGCTAAAATAATAAAATAATTTGTATAATAAATTTTTAATGAGAATTCAACTTTCTGCATAAAATTTCACCAGAAACTTGAAATATCTTTGGTTTTAGATTTTTAAATTTTATATTGGTTTGCTCACAAAGTTCTAATATATTGTGTTTCACAATTTCTTTTTTTCCCACTATTTTTAAATTGTGATTTTAGTGAAAGTTTGCAAAGAGATACACATTTTCCTCCCTCTCGGTCCCTCAATTCACTTTGTAATGCATGTCCTGTTCCAGATTAATTGTTGTACACATAATGTATAATAGTATCTGTTCCACCACAGTGCTCATTAACAGTCCATCCTTTTCCTTCAATTCCTTACCCCTCCCTGACAATACTAATCCTATTTATAACAGTGACCTTATTCAGTATTTTCCCTTCATGCCTAAGGTATTTCACTCAGCATATGGTCTTCCAGACTCATTCATGTTGCGTAGTGTTTTAGGAGTTAACTTTTTGTTTTTGCAATACTGCTTAATACTCCATTCCATGCCTTCATACCACAGTTGCTTTATCCATTTGTTTATCAATGGATACTTGTGTTACTTTCAAATACAGCCCTGGCAGAGATGAAAGACCACAGTTTCTAAGGTCTGTGCTGTTCATTTTCAGTTTGCTTCACTTAATTTGCTTGAATTTAAAGAAGATATTGTACAGAAAATGGTGAATTATAACTAACAATTCATGAGAAAACTCTTTAATCAATCTGGCAAAACTTCAATATATGCCATAATTATGATGTGCCAATATTTCTCACTGAGTTACAGTTGAGTTTAAAAACCATTGGGTTTTTTTTTTAAAGATTCAGTGCCCATTTAAGAAAACTGACAACAAGCACAAGACTAGAAGTTATAAAAACGTCCCTCTTCCAGGGAACATTACACTACACAACACATATTTCAGGCTTTTGTTCACAAAAACGATCTGAACTTGCAAAATAAGGTTCTAAGCAAATGATTCACCTGCAATTACGGATCAAATCTTTGTTCTCTCCAAACTCAGCCT
>NW_006399759.1:14585483-14601282 GCF_000299155.1 Elephantulus edwardii | reverse complement strand
TTTCTCCACAACCTCACCAGCATTTGTTGCTTATTGTTCTGTTAAATTTTGCTATTCTGACAGGGGTGAGATGATATCTCATAGCTGTTTTGGTGTTTCACAATTTCTTCATTCATATTGTGCTTCATACATGTAGAAAATACTTTAAAAAATGAAAAGTAAAATTAACTTAAAATGTTATTATTGCTTATTATTTGCACTTTTTTCCATCTAGCTGTATATAAACTGTTCTGTAGATAGACATTCAATAATGCATTTCTAATGAATGAAGAGAGGCCTCCTCTGATGGCATAGGTTTCATCTTCCTGTGCATTTGAAGCCACAAGAAGCTCCCTGAGAGAAAGATAAGAAATTTCCTCCTATGCAATTTGCAGCCTCTGAAAAATACAGAAGAGAGTCACTGTGAGTCAGTTCCAATTACATGACAATGAATATTATTGTGGTGAACAATGATTTATTGTTATTGTCTCTCTGGACCTTATGATAGGTCATAACAGTATTGCCTTTTCCATTTGTAAAGTGCCTTAAATTATTGTTTCAACTAATAAATCTTACTCTTTGGAAATGACAGAGGCTAAAAGTACAGAGAGAGACCCACATGCAGAACCAAGAGACAAGGAAAAATCACCAAAGCCACCAGATTTGACTACCTTCTGGATCTTGAATAACAAATTAATTTTAAATAACATGAACACCAAACCTCTTCAGTTGGTTTCACTCTCAAACAGAAACTATACTGGCCACCTCATTAATAATTAAAATCAACAGCTGCTAATGTTTTGAAACAAGATGGTTAATTTACATATCTTGGACTCTGGCAAGGGCTCTCAAGCACGTTTCTTGAGATCTAGGGAGGATTCTGTTTTCTCCAAGGCAGGTACAGGGCAGAAAGGCATCTACAACTCGAACACAAATATAAAGTTGTGAAGAAGTAGATAATTGAACCATATCAATTATTTATCCAATTATGTGGTTATTAGTCATCTAAAATTACTCACTAAGAAACTCCAGACACTATGGGGTACTAATATACAGAACATTGCCCAAAATCATCAGGTCTGCAAAAATCTATCTGACAATGTTTCAACATTAATTAACTATAAAACTTGAAGGATACCTTTAAAGATGGAGATGCAGTATTCTATGCAGATAAAAGCTGTGTCATTGAGGCCCTGGAAATAAGGTGAAGTGCATAATTATTTTTTAAATAAAATTTTATTTTATATTAATTTACTTACAAAGTCTGTATACATGTATATTTAACACCAGATCTTTCCCACTTCCTTTACCTACCCCTCCCTCCATCCATAAAATTGTGTGACCCTATCGTTAACTCCTCACCCACCCATTCTCGCCCTCATACTGCCACCCTTCTCCTCTTGAATCATTATACTCATTCTACAATAATGGTTTTATACAATATTTGTCCTTGTGGGACTGATTTAGTTCACTCAGCATAATGCTCTCCTGTCCCTCCAAAGTTAGGTAATGATTTACAAAGTCATTGCTGTGCTGTGTAATATTCTGTTGTGTGAATGTACAAAAATCTCTCAATCCATTCGTTAGTGGTTGGACATTTGGGTTCTTTCCATGTTCTTGCGATGGTGAATTATGCTTTTACGAACATTGATGTACAAGTCTCCTCAGTTCTCATTTTCTCAGGGTATATTCCAAGTAGTGGAATGGCTGGATCGTATGGAATTTCTATGTTCCAATAATTTCAAAATAATCTTCATCAAGATTTTGTTTGCATGTAATACTAATGATATTGTTTGTAGAACTTTCAGATTAAATGATAGCTTTTCAAGTATGTGACTACTTTTTTTTAAATTTGTGATTTCATATCATTAAAAATGTTAGTGGGTTTTGGGGTGTTTTTTTTCTGTAAAGTGACCCTATTGCTTTTGTGTTTGTATGGAAGGTAAATGTAATTTAATCTAAGAGAGTTAAACAGTAGTAAATGTTTACATTTCTTCCACAACTAAAATACAAGCTTATGTATTCTGCTCATCCTAGGATATCTTGAATATTCTGAAGTAAGATATGAGAAGAGGAAATGTTTAGAATATTGGTATAGACTAAGAAGTATGAAACTTCCTAGGCTTAGTACGTGCTTTCCAGAGGATATACTTTGTCTTTTAGTAGTTGAAAGGGAACTATTAACTCCAGCCTGGAAATTTTGAGACACTAAACAACAGTTCTGAAAACACTGCTAACTAATGAAAAATAGAAAGTTCTAAGAGAATAGATAATATACTGGAAGCCCATCAACAGCAGATCCAACTCTATTGGTCCATGCATCAAAACCTTCAATGAAATAAAGTCATGAAAAGAGCTTTTAAGTATGTTTACTGAAAACTCAGTGATATTAGCATAAGCATAGTGATATTATGAACAACAGATGAAGTAAACTGTAAAGCATAGTGATACTATGAACAACAGATTCAGACCTTGCTCTATACTGCACAGCCCTCACAATCTCTGTTATGTTGAAGCCCATTGTTATGGTCACTTATTGAGCATTTTCCTCATTTTCTGATCCTTCACTTCTCAAGCATGAGTCTCAATCCATCTTATTGAAGATTTTCCTCTTTTTCTGGTCCTTCAAGCTTAAGGCTCAATAATAAGTAATATTAAAAGCAAATCCAACCCACAGTCATGGAATGAATTCCAATGCATCACATCCTGTCATCTGTTTTCCAAGACAGAATTTTACCAGCAGGAATCTCACTCATCGTAATTTGATGGAGTGCTGATGATATTGAAGTCCTGAACTATTGGTTAGCAGCTCAACATTTAACAAGCATACCGCTCTAGGTCTCTCAAGTAATGAAGAAACCAATATTTACCAATCTAACATCTTAATAAATAATATGGCTCTTAGCTGAAAGCAGAAAGTACCAGAGGAATGTCTATCTGTGTTTCATTATCTATGAAAAAGTGTTGTCTTTGTGGATCATAACAAACTATGGCTAACTCTGAGAAAATGGGAATCCGAGAACACTTCATTGTGCCAGGAGTCAGAACAAGGGAATACTGTATATGGTTTAAATCATGACAGGTTTACTCCAGGGATGCATCTTATCTCCATAACTTTCTATTTGTGGAATATTTCATCCAGGAGGCTGGGCTCTCTGAGGAGGAAAGTAGCATTACAATTGGAAGAAAACTCTTCACCTACTTGTATTATGGTGATGACACCACCTTGCTTGCTGAAACTGAGGAGTACCTGAGGCATTTGCTGCAGAAGATCAAAGACTGCAGCTTTCAATACGGATTGAAGCTCCACAAGAAAACTAAGATTCTCACCATTAGGCCAACTGGCAGTGTCATGAGAGATGGTGAAGAGATTGAGACTGTTAACAACTTCAGCTTGCTTGGATCCACAATCAACATTCTTGGCACCAGCAGCCAGAAATAAAAAAGGCTGATTGCTTTGGAAAATCTGCTGTCAGTGACCTCTTCAAAGTATGGACGAACAATGATGTCAGTCTAGAGATTAAAGTGTGTGTCATCCATGGTCTTTGCAATTACTTACTATGCATCAGAGAGCTGGACAAATACTCAGGATGATAGAAGAAAAATTGATGACTTTGAGTTGTGGTGCTGAAGAAGAGTATTGAATATACCATGGACTGCTGGGAAAACAGTTTTGTCCTAAACATGGTGAAACCAAGCTGCTCCTTGGAGGGATGGATTTTGAAGCTGTCTGACATACTTTGGGCATGTTTCAAAGAGGTATGTCTTTGGACAGGGACATCATGCTTGGAAGGGTGGAGAGACAGCAAAAGAGAGGACGACCCTAGATGAGATGAATTGACAAGAATAGTGGGGGTAGATGTGTCTGAGGCAATGAGATTAGCTCAAGATAGCACGGGGCTCAGAGCTGTTGTACATAGGGTCGCTATGAGTCTCAAGTTACTCAATGGCACATAACAAGAAACAACAATAAGAGTATACCATTAAAAAGTTATTTGCATTTTAACTTAACTGGAAAATCCTTCATTACAATACCAATTAACATTGTGGAATTCTGTTCTCATTAATCCTTAAGCCGGATATTGTCAGATTAATATGACACTTAACTGTTGTGGTTTTTAAAAGAAAATGAAAACAAAAGAATCACAAAACATTTTAACAATAAATTCCCTAAATGTAAGGTCCAGAATTGAATAAGAGTGTCATGAAAGAATACAAGTGAAATCTGTTTTGGGATCTGGCAGAGGAACCAATGAGCTATACCAAGAAGAGAAAGAGATACAGAGAAAAATAAAAAGCTAACTGGTAGGGGGAAAGTATGCAAATAGAGCTGTGAGTTAGAGGCAGCCATTAATTTTCAAGGGGACATAGTATATACAATATCATTAACAAAGAATGCTCACATTACAGATTCTGTAAAGATTCATGCAGGAAGAGAAAAGAAAAAAAGGACACAAAAGAAAACAAAATAAAAATCCAGGACTGCTAACTGGATTTGTTCAGTGGTGTGTGGCTATGTGTGTGTGTGTGTGCACGCACCACACTTAACACTCACACACACATTAAAGCTTGATGGGGTCTGGAGCATCTGCAATACCTATCAATAGAAATCTGTTTACAGTTTCCTTTTTCTAACACAACTTTTTTTTTCAAATAACAGGAATTCTGCATTATTTATATTCACAAGACTTGTATAATAAGGTGCAGGTACATTTCCATTATATTGTATGAATTTCTATAAAGGTACTCAATAGCAAAACTGGTACAGAGACTAATGAATCTTCTGCGAATAGGGTGGCTTGGTGACTAAGTTAGACTGCACGCCATTTTTACATATCACTATGTTATTTTTATTGCCTACAGTTATTTTCTAACATTCATTTTAAAGATTAAGTATTCATGCCTTTATTTAGGATATTCCATCTTCTGAATGATTCTCAGGAATATTCAGCTGCAAGAGTTTTCAGACTATCAAAAGAACACTTTATAAACCTGAATTTATTCCCTTAAGATTTTCCTAAGGTTTGTCCTACAGAACCTTATTTGTTGAAACAAATATTTAAATATGCATGTATATATGCTTGTATGTGTAGATACATATATGAATGTAAATAATCTATATCAGATTTTCAATGATATTTCCCTGTCTTAAATGTCTTAATAGGAAGTTCAGGTATTGCACTCCACAGATGAGAGCTCCGCTACCCTAAAGACCATGCCCCCATCTAAGGTGGCATCTACCATATAGGCTTTGAGGGAGAAAGAAGGACAATTTATAGACTTGGAAAATGTGCTGGATCATCAATGATGAGTCAATTTGAGCTCAATGGCAATGAGAAAAATAAGGTTATACTATTACTACTCATTTATCTACTGTAGGTTAACAAACATTGTCATACTTATAGTGACAAAATGATCTTTGAAGAATTCAATCAAATTTACCCCTATTTATGAAAATAATGCCTTCTCATCATGGAATTTTAGCATCTATTAATTTTTATATGCTAGCAATGGAATGAATTTTTTTCCCTGTAGTTTCTCTGAATATATGTGCTTCACAATCACTTGGACTCACATACATATAATAAATGTGGAGTTCAACTGAATTTTGACAGTTCTAACTACTTTCATTCCTTAACATTTAGAGCTTTGCCTGTTTTTAACAATTTCTAACTCTGCAATTGCATTGATTCAAATATAGGTTTAACTGGTGTACTTTCACTAAACCCATTTAATCTATATGCTGAGTAAATAATCGAAGAACTTTGGTTATATAAAAAGAAGTGGTACCAGGCCTGGAAATAGACTCATCAACAATCTCTATCATTCATATGATACTACCTTGCTTAAAAATAAGCGAGTTGAATCATTATTGATAAAACTCAAAGCCTTAATATGTATTGCATCCAAACTTTAAAAAATACTCAATAAAATTTCTCAGAACTTAACCAATAAACAATATTATGACCAATGGAGAAAAGATTGAAGTAGTCAAGAATTGCCTTTTACTTTGATCAACACTTGCAGGAGTAGCAGTTGAAAAATTAAATGATAGGGCATTTATTTGAAAAAATCTGCTGCTAAACTTACTTTAAGTACTGAAGAGCAAGTTTGTCACTTTAATAGTAAGATGCACCTTACTCAATTAATGGCATTTTACATTGCTTCATATACATTTAAAAGTTAGAATGTGAATAAGAAAGACTGAAGTAGAATTCATGTCTTTGGCTTGTAGTGTTGATGAGGAATATTGAATATACTATAAACTGTCAAAAGCACAAACAAATTGGTCTTGGAAGCAACAAACATTGCTTATTTGAAGCAAATATGGTAAAATTTCATCTCATATACTTTTAGCATGTGACTAGGAAAGGACATTCTTGGCAAAGGACATCATTGTCACAAAAAGTAGAGGTTCAGCTAAGGATTAAAGGATCAATCCTTCCATGACATGAACTGACACAACAGCTACAACAATGGACATGAGCATGGGAGAAATTTTGAGAATAGAACAGGATAAGTCAGGGTTTTGTTGTATATTGAATTGTTATGAATAAGAATTAATTCAAATACTTATCAACAATAAATCATTGAATACATGTTTTTTGTTCACCTGGCTAAGCGTCAGAAATCTGGACAACGTCTAGAAATGATAAAAAGAGAATTGATGCCTTTGAGCTATGGTTCTGGAGAAGATTATTGACTATCCATGGACTTCTAGGAGAAGAAACCAGTTCGTCCTAGAGAGGGTGAAACCAGGCTCCTTCTTGGAAACTAGGATTCTGAAGCTTCATCTGACATACTTTGGGCATGTTGTAAGGAGGGACCAGTCATTGGAGAAGGACATCATGCTTGGAAGGGTTGGAGGGACAGCAAAAAAGAGGAAGACCCTCGATGGATTGATTCAGCCATGGGAATAATGGGGTAGGTGTTTCAGAGACAATAAGGTTGGCACAGGATAGAGTAGAGTTTAGGGCTGTTGTACAAGAGAGTTGTTATGAATCTCAAGCGACTCCACGGCACGTAACAACAACAAAGACAAAAATCCCTTTATGAAATAAACTCCCCTCCTTCCTTCATTGCCCTATTGCAAACCACAACCCTTTTTCCTGGAAGAAATGGACATAAAGAGACAAACACACAGAAGAGAAGATGGGACTGCAGCAAAGAAATACATACACAGACAAGATGAAACTGCAGCCTCGTGCATCTGCGTTTATTGGAATTTATAGGGGTCTAAGCAATGATCTCAATTTTTAGGGTTTCAGTAGAATCATAATAAACAGTGATCTTGTATCTCAGTTTTTATAGAATCATAAAACATGGGTACAGAAACAATCGAGCAAGGGAGGGTACACACTCTGTTCCTTATGATAGATATTGCTTTTCACATGAAAGGAGTCAGGTGACCGAGATGACTTAAGGTATCTGATTTACAGGAAGAGAGATGTCCAAGTTCCCAGCCCGTTCACAGGACAGGAGATAAAGGTTTTTCTTTCATTATTAAACCGGAAAGTTACCTGTTTGCAGGCTGAACTCTCAATAACCCTGAAGCCCACCTGCGTGCAGGCTGGACTTCCAATAATGGTGTCCAGTCCTCCTCATTGCCTCTAACAATATTGTATTAAAAATAATAATAAACAGTAATAACAAGATCTTAATACATTTGCATTATTCAATTTCATTGTCACCAAGTAGTAACCAACTCAGGTGATCCTCCAACAGGTTTTCAGAAAGCTGTGCATAGCATAGGAGGAGATTGCCCATATTACTCCTGTGAGTTGCTGGAGGATATGAACTACCAAAGAAATACCACTTTGGATTAGCACAACTAACTATGGACTTCGCCACCAGAACTCTTGATACTTAGGTCATTAAATTACTATAAAAAATACAAAGTCTATGATATCTATGTGACCCATCAATACAAACAATCCATCAAAGCCAGTGACATTAAATACTAGTAGTCAGTTAAGAGTAGCAGTATCCTTGATAGATTGAGAGGAAAACTTATTTTTTTTCTCCTAATTTTCAGCTGCTCAAAAAACCACTTTAAATAATATGCCTTTTCCATGCTAATTTCTAGAGAACAAATTTCTGGATCATCATCTCCTCTATCCACTCAGACTGCTAATGTATGTGCTTTACTATATAGACATCATGTTTTTAATTAGTTGTTATTTTTCTGAAAGTTAGGGAGCCGTGGTGGTCTATTGATAAGAAATTGTGCTACAATCCCAAAGCCACACAGTTTGAGGCTACCAAGTGCTCCACAGGAAAAGGATGGGTAAGCCTTTTAAGTGCAATTTACTGCCTCTGAAAACTTAATTCAGAGTCATTCTTGACTAGACAGCACACAACCATAACAATAATATCTGAAATTTGAAGAATAAATTAGGGTGATAGAAGAATTGAGGCCTTTGTGTTGTGATGTTAGAGAAGAGACCCAAATGTCCTATGGCCTGACAAAATAACAAACACATCTATCTTAGTGAAGGTAAAACCAGGCTGATCCTCAGAGGCAAGGATGGTGAAACTTCATTTTTCATAATTTTGGCATGTTGTTAGAGCCAGTTCTTGGGGAAAAAAGACATCATGCTTGGAAAGGAGGAAGGTCAATAAAGGAAGGTAACTCCTTTAAAGGTATAGATTGACATAGTGACTGTAACAATGAGTTCAAGATTATCACAAAAATGAAGATGGCATAGAAAAGAGTAGGGTCAAATCTGTTGTTCATAGTGTTGCTATGACCTGTTGTTGACTTGACGGTACCTAACAACAACAATATATAATGAAGGAGTTGCCATGTCATCACTAACACAGATGTTACACTTTAATTTCTAAGAAGTAAACAATATAACAGGTGATATTTCATTAATCACACATGAAGGAAATTATAGATCTTTTAAAAGACAAGCAAGCAAGAAGCAAAATAGATGAAAGGAGATACTCTAAAATTGTCTATGAACATAGAGGAATAAAAGAGAACAGAAGAAATAATGAAAGTAAAAGTTGTATTTATTTCAAAGAATAACCAGAGAAGACAACTAATTCACTACCATTGCGTTGATTTCAACTCAAAGCAACCCTCTACTGAGATTTTGAAGTTGTAAAGCATAGCTGAAAGACACTACCTCTTTTTCTACTGTGGAGTATCTGGGTATTCAAACTGTCGCAGATACACAGTCTTTTGGTTAGGTCCTACAACAGGTCTCAACAACAATTAATTTCATTGCACTTGGGTCCACAAACAACACACCTGAAAGAAATAGTCAATAAATCAAAAAGTATATTACACCGAACAAATTCTACTGCAGACTATCTATTTAAAGCAAAGAAAATATTATCTTGTGATTTTGAGGAATAAGGTGTGCCTGACACAAGTCATGGTATTTTCATTTACCTCATACGCGTATGGAATGTGTACAATGAATAAGAGCAAAAAATAATTAAGCATTCAGTTATGGCTTTGGCAAAGATCATTGAATATATCCAAAGAACAAACAAATCTGTCTTTCAAGAAACACAGCTTGAACAAGAGTTAGAAATGAAGATCACAAGTCTTGGTGTTTCATTCTTAGTTCATATTATCAGGAAGGATCAGTTCCTGGATAAATTTTTATGGCTAACGTCAGCTCAGCTCAGCTTACTATAGTCTAGTTTGTACTAGCTCATAGCTGACTTTCCAGGGTTTTCAGAGACTGTAAATAGCACAGGAAGAGACTGCACGTATTTTCCCCATGGTACCACAACTCCCTAACCACTAGGCATCCAAACTTTGCTTGCTAGGTTAAGTAAAAGGTTAGTAAGAAAGAGAAATGTCCTCAAAAAGATGAATAGACATAGTGACTGCAACTCTGAGCTTAAACATAGCAATGATCATGGTGCAGGATCGAAAGTGTTCTGTTGCACAAATGGCGAGTTGAGTAGACAACATTTAACAAGAATAGTGGCTGTTAAAATGTAGTCAGTGCAAAGTACAACTGGCCCACAAATTTCTAGGGCCTTGATATCACTTTTAGTTAAATGTAATATTTATTTTATAATATTTTTAACGTCTTTATGCATTCATAATTTATTCTGCTAAGATTAGAAGCAGAGCAGTTACAAGAAGGGGAAAGGCAACAGTGTACCAAATGTTTCATCTTCTGTATAACTCCATGATTTCTGACATCAACTGTTCATTCTTCATTCAGTCCCCCCACTTCTCTATGTCCCTTGGGTTCAGTGCTTGGCTGGAAGGTCTCACAGAGACTCAGATCCTTCTCTATTGTGGAGTGGCTGGAGAGTTCTAAGCTCTGACATTTTGACTAGTAATAACCCTGTTCTTTGACCAATGTGCTAGTTGGGTTACTTCCATATGATCCATAATTGCAAAATTATCTTTTCCTTGATATGTTTATGAACAAAAGGTTTTGCTCTTGTCCTAAATAATTCATGTGGTAGAAGATCATCTCTGAAATCTTTTGTCTTTGGCCAACTAATCTACCATCTCCCCAGGAGCCTCACAAAAGCACCACAATGCCTTCATTTATTCATCAGCTCCCAACAAACCTCACAGGTAAAGTGGAAACTCAGAGTCCAGGTGCAGTCGAGGTGTTTAAAATATGTTGTCCACAGATATTCTGTAACTGTTCATGTAGACTGAGGTCATTAATTAAAGACCTTTCTTCTTTTAATATGCTTTTAATGCTTTACATTCCTAAACACTTTTAAGTTCTACTTTAGTGATACCAGTTTTTGACATATTATAGTTACATTCTTTTATTAAGTTTAGAGTGTATTCTAACTCCCTTTTTAAAATTTTAATCTGTCCTGCCTGAAAAGAGCCCTTGTGGCTTAGTCCTCAGGGAGTTATGCTGCTCACCCAGAGGTCAGCAACTTACTGGCAGTACAAATCCAAAAGACGTGTTTGGGTTTTTTGTTGTTTGTTTTTGTAAAAATATAGACAATCACCTCTGGTGCATTTTATAGCCTCAAAAATCCAAATAAAGGATCAACTATGAATCAGTTCTGACTGGGCCATAATGAATCTAGTGTCCAAAAGAATGAATCCAATGTTGTGGAATCTATGTTTGGAATACTCTGATATTTGAGGAATCTATTTGGAATTTACCAGTATCATGTATCCCAGCTCATATAATACATAAGCCATAAGAATATCACAATTGAGAACAGTTCAATATTTCAGAAATATATTACATGATTTTCAAATGCTTGGAGATGATACAGAAAGATCATTACTATTGATTCGTAATTTAATCTCACAGAGTTTGAGATTAAATTTTGTATGATTTAATTCCGTTAAATTTATGGAAACATTTCATGACCAAACTATCATCTCTTTCGGTAAATATTTCAAGTGCTTTTGAAGAAAGGATAGTATTCTATAGTTGTTTGTTGGCAAGATCTGTAAATATTAAGTCAAATTAGTGGAAAGTATAGGCAAAATTTTTACTATATTGATGATTTTTTAATTTTATCTAAAAATAAAAGTTATTGAAATATAAAACTATAGTTTGATTTTTTTCTCTTTTTTGTGCTGATTTCATGGATTAGGTATATAAACCTTCAGGAATTTTATATTCTTTGGTACTTTATCCCTTTACCAGTATGAATTGTCTTAATTAACCTATATAAAATGCTTTTCTCTGAAATATACATTGCCTAATATTAATGTAGAAATGCCATTGTTCTTTTGAATAATTTTAGGAAGGTTTAACTACTATATAATTTTCCTTTCTGCCTACATATACCTAAAAATTTAAATTTTTGGAGTACTGTTCTTTTTCTAAGGTAAAATATAGATAGACCTTGCATTTTTAAAACATTATAATTTCTACTTTTCATCTGAGGCAATTAAACTCTCTTGGGCAATAAAATATTTATGCAGTTAGCTCTTGGCCTACCATCTTTTATTTGCTTTCATTACCCCTATCTTTTCCTACTTCAACCTGTCCAGAATTTCATCTAGAGTTTTATTCGTTTATATTCATTAATATTTTAATAGTTCATTTAATATACTATAATTATTTATTTATTTAGTTACTTCAGTAGTTATTTTCTTAGACAGATGTCTCTAGTGAAACAAAAGTAGTGAGATTATATATATATATATATATATATATAGTTTTTGTGGATTGCCTTTGAATGAAGCACAACTCATGATGACTCTATGAACAAATACCTGAAGCCCCTCTACAACTATCAACGTTTACCAAAGTTCATAGGGTTTCCAGAGGGAGGCAAGTTGTTTAGGAAGTGGATGCCAACTTCTGCTTCCAGAAAACATTTGTTAATGAAACCTCAGACAAGAATTTAATCACAAAATAGAAAACAGTATGGGGTCTCCTTAAGAAGAAAAATAACCCAATCAAGAAATATGCAAAAGTCATGGAAAGACTTTTCACAAAAGAGTAGATGTCCAACAAATACATGAAGTAATGCTCAAAATCACTGGCTATTAGAGAGACGAAAATAAAAACAACAATGATATGCCATCTTACCCAAGTAGCAAATTGTATGTGTCATTGAGTGATCTGTAACTCATAGTCATCCTTTGTACAACAGCTCTGAAGCCTGTCCTATCCTAAACCTGTCTCATTGACTTCCATACACCTACTCCCATTATCCGTTACTGTGTAAATCCATCTTATCCGGGGTCTTCTTCCCCTGTTCTGACTCTCTATCCTTCTGAGCATGAAGTCATTCTCCAAGGAATTGGCATCCTGACAAAATGTCCAGAGTATGTGAGATGGAGGAGCTTCAAAATTCTCACCTCTAGGGTTTCACCCTTGGTTTCACTCTCTCCAAGACAGACCTGCCTTCTCTTGGCAGTTCATAGTATGTTGAGTACTCTTCTCCAGTTCCATAATTCAGAAGCATCAATTCTTCTTTCATCCTTAGGCATCATCCAGCCTTCTGATGCATAGAAAGTAATTGTGAACATCATGGGCTTAATCAGGAGCACCTTAGTCTCTAAAGTAACATCGTTGCTACTCAGTACTCTGGAGAGGTACTGGACAGTAGAATTTTCCAGCGCAATTTATGTTTTGATTTCCTGACTTCTGGTGCCAAGAATGTTGACGATTGGGTTTTTGGTGTTTTGGTTTTTGTTTTGTTTTTTTAAATTTCATTCACAATTGTGTGTGAGTAGATTGGATTTGCTGGATTTAGCTAATAGTGTGCTGTGAGCGGGAAGCCTCATGTTCAGAGTAAACAGGACATGGTGGAGGGCCTTGGTATTTAAAAGTTGGGTGGGCCCTAATATTCTTTTAAGTGGTATAGCACTGGTCTATCAATTTGCTGGACTGAAGTAACTTGGGGTTGCTGTGATGCTGAACACTGTGCCACTGCTATGTCAAATGCCATAATGGTTACCCTTGGTGGAAAGTGTTTGGTGGAGCTCCCAGATTAAGACAAACCTGGAAACAGGAGTGACATCCACTTCCTAAACAGCATGTCTCTGGAAACTATGAATTTAGAGTAACGATGATAGTTGCAGAACAGGGTTCAGGGTTCACAAGGTCTCTATGAGTCGTGTTTAACCTGATGGACTTAACAACAACAACATGTACCATCAAGTCAGAACTGGCTCAGATGACCCTCCAGTGGATTTTCTGTAGCAGTAAATCACAAGGAAGTAGACTGTCTATTCTTCTCCCAAGGAGCAATTGGTTAATTTGAATAAATTACTCTTTGGTTGGCAGCTCAACTCCTTACCACTATGCCACCAGAGCGTCTTAGGTCAACATTAAAGGAATTAACAAGCCATAAAGTCTACTAGCAATATTTGAAAAGAGTGGAAAAGTTAATAAATTATACTATCATATAATTTATAAAAAATGCATGTTTAAACCTTTGTTGTTATTGTCATGTACTGTTGAGTCACCTGCCACTCAGAGCAATCCTATGTACAACAGATCTGGATCCTGCCCTGCCCTTAGCCAGTCTCACTGACTCTGACACACCTAACTCCACTGCCCTCATTACTGTATCAGCCCATCTCATCCAGTGTCTTCCTCTCCTGGATTGTCCCTCCATCCTTCTGAGCATGATATTCTTCTCTAAGGATCTGTCTCTCCTGGCCACATGCCCAAAGTATGTGAGACAGAGCTTCAAAATCCTAGCCTTCAAGGAAAAACATTATTTCACCCTCTCTGATACCTATTTGTTTTCTTAGTGGTTGATGGTATGTTCAAGACACTTCTCCAGAATCTTTAGGATTATCCATAAAAATAATACTAAAATATTCTTTATAATGGGTGAAAACATAAAAATAATAAAAAAGTACAATTAGAGAAAAATAGATGAAAACAACAACAATGTTTAACCTCTGTCACCAGGTCCATGTTTCTCAACTACTGATAGTTCTTCCTGGTTTCCAACTTCTGCATTCTAGTCACCCGTTATTATTAATGCATCTTAGTTGCATGTTTGATAAAAAAAGGGGGAAAAGTTGGTAGAAATCATCTATTTCTTTCTCTTTGGTTGATTTTTGGCACTCATATTTGAAAGATAGTGTTATTCACTGGACTTCCTTGTATATGTATAGAATTATCCTATCACTCACAAGACTGTATTTCAAGATTGATCTAGAAACAACCATTTTAACTGTGAAAACAACCTCATTTTCCCTTAACCTTTTCATCTTCTACATAGTTGATAATATGATCATTTGATTCAAAACATCTCATTCCAATCCATCTCATTTCATCAATACCAAATATGTCAATATTTATGAGTTTCATTTCTTTCTTAATGATGTCCAATTTTCCAACATTCATGCTTCTCTCATTCCATGTTCCAATCATTAGTTTCTGCTTCCAATTGTTCCTTCTCCTTTGAGTTTCCAAATTTGCGGGCTCAGGCTCAGAAGTCATATCTGTTTGTCTACTCTATGTGTTCTCTACTGTCCAAAGGATTTTCAGTGGCCTGTTATATTTTGCATATGGATGGACTATCCTCCTTCCTAGTCTGTCTTAATTTGGATGCTTAACTTTAGAACAATATCAGACAGACAAGCATTTTACTAAAAGGATCTATTTTATTTTGAAAAACAACCACAATAAAATTGTTGACAACTTCAATCATTGTTCCACCTTTTTGATGTTGCCTGTTGGTCCAGTGGAGAGGACTACAATCCTCAACCTATTAGATGTATTACTCAAATAGTCACACTAAGTTCTCCTGGAAGTGTGTGCTTTTTCATCCTGAGATCTTACATGAAGAAATGATTCTGGATAGATCAATGCATGTTCATTTGGTTACACGCCATTTAACCTGATCAAGATTTAGAGACAACAGACAGTGAACAGTAAAATGACAAAAGAAAAAAAAATCAACAACTAAAATCCAGTAGCATCAGGATGAAATTTCTTGTCCCGTTAATTACCAGTCTATGTGACTGCACATATATAAGTCTACACATTCTTTATCAAATGACTAATATTTCTGATAGTTTTTTTTAGTTTCTGTGAGACTTTCAGTAAATCACAGAATCCAGACACATAGATGGGAGTGGGAACAAATCACAGAAACCAAATACACAAATGAGAGTTGGGACATTGAGAGAAGGAATAATTAATGTCATAGACATGGAGTGGTACTACAGTTTGTCTGTTAAGAATATTGATAATGTTTATAGTTGTTGATTGCCATTGAGTTGAGCACAAATCATAGTGACCTTATGAACAAAAGGCCTGAAACCTTTCTATAACTATTGTTGTTTCTCAAAATTTTGAATTTCCAGAGGCATGTGGTTTAGGAAGTAGATGCCCCTCATGCTTCCAAATATATCTTAAACTGGGAGCACCATCAA
>NW_006399759.1:14561323-14578793 GCF_000299155.1 Elephantulus edwardii | reverse complement strand
CTGGGTTTTGCTGGGTCTGACCTGGAAGACGACTCCTTTGCTGTTATCCGAGGTGACCTTGCCCAGTGATGCCTTCTCCCTCCCTCTCTGGCCGGGTATGTTACTGTATTTGTCAGTTCAGTGATCTATCAGTTTCAAGATCATGTTTATAAGAAATTTATGGTTCTTCTTGAGTACTTATTTACCAAACCTTGAAGTTTTTTCTTTGCAAATTATACTTAGCACTTTACTGGAAACCAAGCAAAGATATCTATGATAAATTCTTCATGAACATTCTCTTTCCGAATGATCTTATTGAAATGCTTATTGAAGGCTTTTTCAGTCCAATGACAGCATGGCTTTTTATGGAAGAGCATAAACCCACTTCTAATTTTTTTTTTATATTAAAGCAATCACAGTTGTGAACCATCAAGATAAAATGTAGTTTCTACTTAGGATTTGGGAGTTTGGAGGATTAAGGGATGTTATTTCTTCTATGTTGTTGTTATTGTTGTTACATGCCATCAAGTCGAGTATGACTCGTAGTGATCGTATGAACAAGAGATCTGAAATTTATTTATCCTGTGATAGCCTAAGCATCTCTGATATACTTAAGCCATTATCACAGTCACTATGTCAAACCATTTCACTAAGTTCTTCCTTTCATTAACCCTCCAACTTTCCAATCATGATGTCCTTTTTCCAAGAAGTGGCTCCTTCTAACAACATGTTCACAGTTTATGATACTAAGTATATTCCTCACTTCTAGGGAAAACCCTGGTTGCACATTCTTCAAGATGTATTTGTTTGGCTTTATTGGCAATCTATGGGATATTCAGTATTCTTTTCCAATAGAACTCAAAAGTATTGATTCTTCATTTGTCATCCTTATTCCCTGCCCAACTTTCAAATGCAGAGTAAGCAACTGATTGAATTGCTTGAACTATGGGTTGAATTAGGCGCACCTTAGTATTTAAACTAACATCATTATTCCTTAGTACTTTGGAGAGGTCCTTGACAGATTTTCTCAATGTACTATATCTTCTAATTACTTGACTACTGATACCAGGCTTTTGATTGTTTATTCAAATCAGATGAAATAGTTGAGAGTCTCACAATTTTCTCCATTTATCCTGATTTTGCTTGTTGACCCAATGATGAGGATTTTTGTTTTCTTAATGTTGGTATAAAATTCAATATGAAGGCTACAATATAATTCTTGACAGCAAGAACTTCAAGTCCTCTTCATTTTCAGCAATCAAGGTAGTGTCATCTGAATAATACAAGTTACTCATGAGACTTCTCCTGAGCCTGATGCCACCTTCCTCTTCCCAGAGTCCAGCCTCATTAATGATTTGCTCAATGTGTAGATTGGATAGCTTTGGGAAAAGAATACTGACATACACTGTCTTGATTTTAAACCATGTAGTGTTCCCTTCTCTCTGTTCAAACAATAAAGTCCTAGTCTAAGTATAGGTTTTACATGATAGAATTAAGTTTTCAGGGATTTCTCTTCTTGTCAGTTGACAACAGTTGTTTTGTTGTTTGTTTTTTTTATGATTCACACATTTCAATGGTTTTGCCTAGTCAATAAAACAGATATATTTTCCTTGTTTTCTCTGTTTTTAGCCAAGATCTGAGATTGACAATGGTATCCCTGGTGTTATGGTCTCTTCTAAATCAAACTTGAATTTCTGGCAATTCTCTATCAAAGTACTGTTTTAGGCATTCAATATACTAGTCTTAGTACAAAAATGTCACCTTTCTTTGTGCCTATGAAATTGAATTTTTCTTCTCCTTTTATTTTATTTACCTCATTTTTTTACCCTGAGTTTCAGTCAAGACCAGAGATCCACTTACTTCAGGTCAGAAAAGAGCTCCTTCAAAAATTAATGTCTATATCTATGTCTATAATCTTGTTCCAGGGGGGAAAAACGTACCACAATTCACCATTGGTTGAGTTTAGAAAACAAAATTTTGTAGTATACATACATACTAATGTTACCTAGAATAGGATATATTAAATTAAATTGCATGGATACGATTGAAACTTAGACTAGAAAAATATTCAGAGAACAGTCACGGTATGGAACTTGAATTTAAAGAGAAGCAATTTATCTGCTTTCTGTGTGTTTTTAACTTCATTTTTATTGCAAAAAGAAAGCAGTTCACTGTATTGAACAGATTCTTGGTATACAGCTGAAGGCTGGAAAATACACTAGAAGGTCTAGCACAGAATTAGCTTTGATAGGAAGGAAGCTCAACTATGCCTTTTATCATGGATTAGATTGTGTCCCACTCAAATAATACTTTTATACCCCAAGCTTTGTACCTGTGAACATAATCTTGTTTAGGAATAGTGTGTTGTTTTTATTATGTGCTGTTGAATTGTGTCTCATAGTGACCCTATACAACAGCCCTGATACTTGCTCCATCCTGTGCCAACTTTATCGATAGTCTCCCTCTCTCTCCTTCCCTCCACCCTTCCAAGCATGATTTCCCTTTCCAAGACATCAAGGATTGGTCCCTCCTTGTGACATACCCAAAGTATGTGAGATTAAGCCTCAGAATCTTTGCCTCCAAGGAGCAGGCTGGCTTCACCCTCTCTAGGATGAATCTATTTGTTCTCCTGGCAGTCCATGGTATATTCAATACCCTTCTCCAGCAACAAAGCTCAAAGGCATCAATTATCCTTCTACCATCCTTAGTCATTGTCCAGCTCTCTGATGCATAGCAAGCAATTGCAGATTATGGCCTGTATCAGGCACACCTTTGTCTCCAGACTAACATTGTTGCTCTTCAGTACTCTGGAGAGGTCCTTGACAGCCGACTTTCACAGTGTAATTTATCTCTTGATATCCTGGTTGCTGGTATCAAGAGTGTTACTTATGGAGCCAAGATATCTAAAACTGTTAACAATCTCAATCTTTTCACCATCTATCATGATGCTGCCAGTTGGCCCAGGGGTGAGAATCTTTGTTTTCTTGATGTTGATCTTCAATCCATATTGAAGACTGCAGTCCTTAACCTGCAGCAAGCACTTCGGGCCTTCCTTAGTTTCAGCAAACAAGATTGTATCATCTGAAAAATGCAGGTTTTCAATGTATCTTCCTTCAATCCTGATGACACATTTTACCTCACAGAGCTCAGCCATCTGGATGATCTGTTCTGCATGTAGATTAAAAAGCTATGGAGACAGAATCCATCCCTGGCAGACCCCCTTGATGATTTTGAACTGTGCAGTGTTTCCTTGCTCTCTTCTGATGACTTCATCCTGGTCCAAGTATAAGTTTCACTTAGGTACAATCAAATTTTCTGGGATTCCCATTCTTCTCAGCCACACTTTGTTGTGATCCACACAGTCAAAACCCTTTGCATAGACAATGAATCACAGATAGGCATTCCTCTGATACTAACTGCTTTCAGCCAAGATCCATCTAACATTAGCTATAATACCCCTAGTACCACGGACTCTTCTAAGCCCAGCTTGCACATCTGGCAGTTCTCTGTTGACATGATGCTCCAGTCATTTTTGGTTAATTTTCTGCAGAATATTGCTTACATGTTATATTAGTGATATTTTTTGAGAATTTCTACACTCTGTAAGGTCACCTCTCTTAGGAATGGGAACGAATATAGATCTCATCTAGTCAATTGGCCAGGCAGTTTCCTCCAGATTTATTGGCACAACTTATTGAGTACATCCAGGGCAGAGTCTTTTGAAATATGTCAATTGGTATGCCACCAATTCCTGGAGCCTTGTTTTTTGCCAATTTTTTCAGAGTAGCTTGAACTCCTTCCTTCATCACCACAGGCTCTTGCTCATATGTTGTTTCATTAAATTTTTCTGTGTCATCCAATTTATTCTTGTACGGTAACTGTATACTCTTTCCATCTTCTTTTAATGCTTCTTGGATCATTTAATATTCTGTCCAAATCATCCTTAAATAGTGCAACTCACAGTTTGAATTTGTTTTTCAATTCAACATGAGACCACATTGGAACAAGGGGAGCTCTAATTCTATATGATTAGCATCTGTAAAAGGAGACTAAACACTTAAACAGGGACATAGGAAGAATTCTATGTGATACTGAAGTTTCAAGCCAAAGAATACCCAAAGAGACCAGAAGATAGAAGAGACACTTGTAATGCATTCTCCCCTAAAAATATAGAAAGAATGAACATAGTTGACACTCTGACCTCAGACTCTCAGCCTATTGAACTGTGAGAAAGTAAATTTGTTCTCTCATAAACTATCCAGTTTTTGGTAATTTGTTTTAGCAGTCCTAGGAAGTTTGTTCACCTTTCTTAAAAGTATTCCTAGGTAACTCAAAGGGAGCGGGCGACTTTGTTCACCTTTCTTAAAAATCAAGAAAAAAATACACAGTAATATCTACGAGAGTCAGAAGGTGTATAAAGTGTAAATATATTAGAAAAGGAAAACTTACTTTTTACTGAAATGAGTGGTAGAAAAGTATTAAGACTGCATTCTATAAAAGCTAGCGACCTAAAGAAAATATGCGAGACCTAAGAAGGCAAGATTATTCCTTTAAGTTCCAGCTGGCATGAGTTGAATTGTTCCTTTCTGAATTGCTTATCTTCACTGGCACTGATTACAAAATAATTCTACATATAATGACTCATACTTATTCTGAAATTATGCTTTTTATAAATTTCTCTCTCTCCTTTCCAGGATTAAAAGACCTCAGATGTGATCCAGTGATGGTTTTCTGTCTTCTGAAAGGAACGTCATTGTTTTTCTGCTGGGTAATTTATCTGTAGAGGGGTATTCTCATTTTCATTCACATATTCTTTCATTTTTGTGGACATTTCCTGTATGGTCTTGTTGCCTGAACTTTACAGAGATGACCCAACTATTTATTCTAAATAACTACCACACATGTCATCTCTGAAAGTTTGTATCTGCCCCATGGAAATTCTGGTAGCCCAGAAAAACTGCTTGTGCAGAGAAGCTAAGGAATGGTGGAATGGACCTACTCATCTCTGCAAGAAGAGTAGAGATGGTTATACAGGTGTTTCAACTTTAACTTGATGAAAGTAAGGAGAACTTGAAGCACTTGTTGTAGAAGATTAAAGAATATAGTACTCAATATGGACTACAGGTTAACATCAAGAGGGAAAAAAAAAATTCTTACCACTCGACCTATAGGATACATCATGATAAATGGAGAACAGATTGAACTTATCAACAATTTCATCTTACTGGGATCCACAATCAACACTCTCGGTACAGTTGTTGTTGTTATTGTTGTTATGTGCTGTCGAGTCATTTGCGACTCATAGCGACCCTATGTACAACAGCCCTAAACCCTGCTCTAGAAGTTAGGAAATCAGGAGATGCATTGCACTGGAAAAAAATCTTTCCAAATTATTAAGGAGTAATGATAGTTTGAGGACCAAGGTGTGTCTGATACAGGCTTTCTGATCACTTGCTATGTATCTGAGAGCTAGATAATGAATAAGGATGTAAGAAGAAGGATTGATGTCTTTGAATTATGAAGTTGGAAAAGAGTAATGAATATCTCATGATTGCCAAAAGAGCAAACAGATATGTCTTAGAGAAAGTGCAACCAATGTATTTTTTGGGAGCAAAATAATAAAGCTTTGTCTCACATACTTTGGGAGTATTGTTAGAAGAAGCTATTCCTTAGAAAAGGACATCAGGCTTGGACAAGGAGAAAGTCGGTGAAAGAGAGGAAGACCCTCAACGTGGTCGATTGACACAGTGACTGCCACAATGGGCTCTCGTGTGTCAGGAAATATGATGAGGATGACACAGGACAGGATAAGGTTCAGAGGGTCACTGTGGGTCATACTCCACTTCTCTGACACACATACGTCACTTCCACTCATATGCCATGGACGAGAATGAGGCACCAGTCTTTATCTTTACTGCTCAGGAGTACACAGAATATGAGAAAGTTCTGGTGGCTGCATTGCCAATCTGAAGGTCCATGATTCAAATCCACTAGCTGCTGCATAAAAGAAAGATTTGTTTTCTCATGTGATTTACTGCCTCTGGGACTTGCTGGAGAATCAGCAACAAGTTCATTCTGACTTGATGGTACATAACAACAAATATTGCATCTCTCTTATGAAAAGACTCCCTCTGTCTCTCTCATGTCTAATAAATAAATCTCTGACCTCAAAGTAGTTTCTTGTACATGTACTTGTTAAATTGTTGTACATACATTTGTCTTTGAATTCTCTCTACAACCTTGTGATACAGACTTTTTTGAGTGTTCGTAAGTTGTCCAAATGCCACAATTCTACCAAGGTGCTTGAAGATTTAATGAAAAGTTTCTGTCTCCAATAGGAGAATCCTATTACAATGGTTCTCAATCTTTTGCCTGCATTAAAATAATCTAGAAGTTTTGATAAAGTAAAGACTGCAAATCTCTAATATTTCCCATTCTGTAGGCTTGGATTAGCACGCTTTCATTCCTGAAAAATTTCACAGGTGATTCTCATGGTTTTAATTAGGCAGTCAAAATTAAGACTATACTTTGTCACAGCAATCTCCACCAGTAAAAACCTAAAATATATTGCCTATCATGAAACACTAAAACAAATTCATCTTTCCAAATTAGAAATACTTCTTTGGGAGACTGGCATGCTATGACTGACACGCTGTAAGTAACATTTGCACACACTCTGCAGTCCATTTTCCTGACAGATCTCCGTCTGCACACGTCAAGAAGAGCAGAGATAAAGTTGTAGTTGCCGAGGAAGTAAGGATCCGGGACTTGCCATCTCTTCTTCTGAGTAAGGCACTTAAAGCCTTTTTTTTCCCTCTAAGCATGCCATCTGCCCCACCTACATTGAGCTCTTGTATACTTTTTCTCAGTTTAGTGGGGAAGGAGAGCAGGAACAGTTTTTCATATTTTTTTTTCCTGCCCATGTCTTTGGCAGGCGTAACCACAGCCCATCTGTTCCCTTCTCAGATTCAGCCCACCCTTGATCTTTCTTTTTCTTCTAGACTTCACACTTCCCAGACAGACCGAATTATTAGCAGGGACTCCTCTTCAATTCTCAACTTCTCAGACTTTCTAAAGTGCTCCCTCCCCTGACATTGCAAATCTCAGTTTATAAAATTAAAAGTCCCCAGGGGTTAGTGACAGCATTATCAATCTATACATATCTAAGCAACCACTCATAGCAATGCACCTGGATTAGAATCAAATTAGAAGGGGTGCTAAATTCAATCTCCAAATTAGCCTACATTTTCACTGATACAGTGAATTAATTTATTAAAAAACTTTTATGGATATACATCATTTCTTTGCTTCAGAAAATCTTGACATTAAAAAAAATCCAAGAGTTCCAAGAAAGGATACTGTCTGACCAATATCAGAACTCATATATTATTTCAAAATAATGAAATAGCATTATTTTTTCTTTTCTTTCTTGAGCATCCTGTTTTTCTACTTTATTGCTAAATAAAATACAAGAAATATAAAATAGATCAGCTTTTGAAAGAGGTGAGCCGACTGAGACCCAGGGACTGCAATGGGAGAGTATCAAATCTTGCTATTTGTATATAGGTGTAAATATGGATGATCCAACAAAAAAATGTAAGCACAGGATAACTTGTGCTTACTTAATAAATCGGTAGTGAAAAATTCCAGTGTGAGTATTACGAGATGATGTTTTTGAAAACATGTTAAACTGTTTAGTACAGATTAGTAAATAGGCACAAGTTCACCTGAACTTCCCTTGTTTATTGGCT
Organism: Elephantulus edwardii; assembly: GCF_000299155.1. Classification (NCBI taxonomy): domain Eukaryota; kingdom Metazoa; phylum Chordata; class Mammalia; order Macroscelidea; family Macroscelididae; genus Elephantulus; species Elephantulus edwardii. Next base: position 14,571,063 of record NW_006399759.1, on the reverse strand, counting down.
AGTCTCTCCTTGTCAGGTGGGCTAATTTGAAGAGACTTTCATTCTGTGGGAAAGTACTATGGGTTAGAAGAAAAACAGATGTTACCCATACCAAGAAATAAAACCTTTGCAGTGGTTAAAAAAGTAATACTCTCCCCACCCCCTATACATCGGTAAATGAGTACAGGCAGACCTGTGCTCTTTTCTTGAATAACTAGACACTGCAAGGGACTCTGGTGGCATGTCCGGAGGGAGTGATGCAGCTAACCCAAAGACTCTCTGACTATTCAAATCTACTGACGCTCCTTAGGGAGAAATGGGCAATCACCTCCATCTTTAAAGCTTTAGAGTTCTGTGATTAAAATTCGTGCTTTAAAGCTTTAAAAACCTGCTGGAGTGTTGGCTATGAGTTGGCTCTTACCATGAGGTTGTGGAGGTTTTTCTAAGTTGGTTATTTGTTAGATTTTTTGTTATGTTTTGTTGAGGCATTTCATAAATGCTGGACGACATAGCACTACCATAGTAAGCGTTTATGTAGTTGCAGTTTGGGGATCAAAAGAAAGGAAACGCTGTCTCAAAAGCAATACAAACCACTCTGCGTTAGAAAGGTATAATTGTAAGTGTTGTGAGCTTGTGATACCATTTCTAAACCAGACTTCCTTACCCTCGCCATCACTGGGAGAGACTGAAACAAACACTATGCATTAACTTGAGCCATCCATGCTCTTTCTAGACATAAACACTGTTACATAGCACAAATTTAAAAAAAAAAAAAACTCTCTGTGTCCCTCTTCTCCTCTCTCTGTTAAGAAAAAAAATTATAGAAATGAATTGGCAATATTCTCCATATTAGTGATAAAGAAAATGTGTGTCAGAAAAACAGAGGTGAGAACATACTTGGGATTGGAACAGCTTTCACCCAGGAAAACAAGCAAATATGCAAAAACCTTTTGCCAAATGCTCACATCTTCTCATAGTCTAGGATCCTAGGGTTGGCTGGCTTCACAGGAGAATGCTGAAGAGCATTTGCTCGTCCAAGTAGACTAATCCATTTAGACAACAGCATGCTTATAGTAAGAGTGGAGACCAATTAATACTAGTGGTAGATTCTCATTTTGAGCTTGACATCTCCTGTTTCTTCATTGAGGAAGAATATATTGTGTGATTACCAGTTGGCGGTAAAGGGAGTTGAAGATTAGTGTCACATTCAGATGTGGGACATTACATATGCACAGTTCATTTTAACATGTGGTGTTAAACACAAGGGTGATAAAGTCATTGCAAGGGCAACTGACAAACTGGAAAAAAACCATGGAGGAAAACTTTTAGCTATAAGGTCCAGGGAAGATGATTTTAAACTACGATAAATATCTAAGACTTTGGCAGAGAGGAGTTAATAAAGCCAAGATCAAAAAATTAGGAAACCATAGTGCGTATTTTGACAATGGCAGGGGGATAATCGCAGGGTCGGCCTCACAATGTGATGGGTAGAGGGAGCGGTGCATCAAGAAAATGAGAAAGATCCATTGTGAAAAACAATGTAATCAAACTTTCGAAGTAAACCAATATAAAATAAAAAATTTATTTCTTGAAAAAGTGCTACTAAGATAGAACTTGCTAAGGCAGAAATGTGGCTATGATTTGAAAGAGAGGTTGAGACTATCTTCAAATATTAGAACACAAGAAGTGAAGTGCAGACCAAATTTCTTCTATAGAAGTGAATAGATGGGCTGACAATAACTTCAGAGATGAACTAGAATTGTTGTTGTTGTGTACAGGAAAGCCGGAACCGATCCATAGCGGACCCTCTGGCAGGTTTTCAAAGGCTGTTAATTTCACGGAATGAGATTGCCCATCCTTCTCCAGCAGAGTAGCTGGTGGCTGCACACCATGTTCCTTTGGGATTGCAGCACAGCTTCTTGACACTAGGCCACCAGAGCTCCCTATGAACTAGCATAGGAATTTGTGAAATAAATTAAAAAAAAAAATATTGAGTACTTCCAAGAAGTCTAAAAGATATTTGTTTATTCACTGGCTAAACCACTAAAAAAAATTATTTGGGAGTGTCATTCTATTTTAGGTGCTGTGTACAAACAGTACACAAACCCCGCAGTCTTAGAAGAATGTTATCTCAGTGTCAAACTCTCAATCAGTTAAGCCTGAAGAATCAGGTTCTCCAACTACGCTATTATCAGTGTCAGGTAGCAAACACAGATTTTTGTGATTCTGAATAGAGACATGAAAGCCACCATCACAGATTACTGAATTTCTCATAACTCATCCTTACTATTGTTTACATATTCCATGTTTCCCCAGAGTAATCCCTACGCTAAAATACCACTGATGAGTAATAGTCATCCAAGTGGCATAGTACTCAATGTATCAGGTAGTTAATTGAAAGATTTGTGGAGAATCAACCAATCACTTTGAAGAAGAAATAAGGGCAATCTCCTCCCATACAGATTTGCAACATCCAAAACCAGATGGAGTGTTGCTATGGGCCAGAACCAACTAAAGAACACTGGGGCTTCTCCGATTTATAGCAAGCTTATAGGAGAATAGAACTGCCAGGGGGAGTTCGAACATTATAAATCTACAGAGGTAGATTGCCGCATCTTTTTTCTGCTGACCTTTCTGTTGGTGGTTTCGTGCTTTAACCACTCTGTCTCCAGGGATCCTTTCTCCCAAAAAGTACGAATGTGAACTCATTTGCCTGATGATTTATAAAAATACTTAAACTTCGGTAATGGGCTTACACACAAAGGAGATTGTAAGGATGGGTCATGATTAGGTAGAGTTTCTTTTTTATTGAATTTATGTTGTGAAACCACAATGTCATTAGTTATCTTGTCTTATTCCTAAACCCTCCTTTTACCTTCACTCTCCCCATCAATTTGCTAATCTCTACTCCCTTCCCCCTCCCATTAACTTCCACAATTGTTTCTGTGTGTAAACCTTTTCTTAGTCTTCCCCAGTCCCATTCAGTCCATAATACATTCCTGTTCCAGATTATTTTTTATTTTATTTAACTATTAAAGAATATTTTTATGTTGTTTTTTCATTCAATCATGCATATCTCTTTGTTTTATAACATGATAATTGATTAATATACTTATTTAATTACAATATTTGGTCCATCAAAAAATACTTAAACACGTTATCTTGTTTTAGAAGTACTCTCATAATGATTTAGTTCAGATCTTTCTTTTCAACTATTTTAAATTTAAATACTTGTATGTAGATAATCATATGCTTATTCTGTATGACATAATTTTGTACATATGTATATATGTACATATGTATGTATGTATGTATTTATGTATGTATGTATCTATCTACCTATCTATCTCTCATCATCTTCCTACCTATGTATCTGAGAGGTTTGCTGGCTTAGTGCTTAGCAATTGTGCTGCCTTCCCAAAGGCACATGGGAACAGCTGCTGTGGGAGAAAGATCCTTTCCCATGTGATTGACTGCCTTTGAAAACTGCTGGAATACCAATTATAAGTTGATCCCAAGTAGATAGTACACAACCACTATATATGTGTATATATTTGTGTATGTATGTACGTATGTACATATGTATACAGATTGCCGCCCTATTACAATATATTTGAGTTACTATGAACCACACTTGACAATTGTCTTTGTTATTTTCCGTATCTATTACTATTTTCATTACTAATGTGTTCTGCCTGTTCACTCACAAAAGTCCAGTGCTGTAATTTACTGCTTGACACAGTTGTGCACAACTGGTTGTGAGGAGAGAGAGAGAGAAAGGGGTATTCAACATACATACTAGTGATTGGGCTGGAATCAGTATGAAGCTGGGGACTGTGTGTACGTGTTTTAAGTAAATATATATTTTTTTTTCTTCCCTTCTGCAAAGAGACCTTAATCTTTCCTTTAGTACTCATAAGTTAGAAACCTAAAGATAAAGGAACATACAAAAACATACAACTCTGTTTTTCAAGGGAAGAAAATGGCTGAAATTCCTGCAGGAAAAAGAGAAAGCCTCACAAAGAACCACAATCCCTCTTACATAGAAGGCCTTACATAGAAACAATTCTAAGAATGTTTCACAGATGAAAGTGGGGATGACATTTGAACTGATTCTGTGAGGATAACTCAGAGAAACTCAAGTTAATAGTAAAAAATCCCCAGCTCACTTAGAAAATAAAGCTGTATCTAGACTAATGATGATTTGTGATTTCACCCATTTACATATAGAGAATGTTCTTTTCAATATATTTAATATATTATTTCTTAAAGTTTAAAACTGCTTTTTTATTAATAGTGCTTCCAAAACATGAGATAACAGAAAAAAATGTGTATTTAGAAAGCACAGAAATTGTTATAAGTATCTTACTCTTTAAAAATAACAAACAGACAAAAAGCCCACACATATCAAACAGAAAAACAAGCCAACAAGAAACCGTTGAAAATGCAAGTAACATATGTATGGTATAAAGAAATATAGCTTAAACTCTGTGAAGCAGCAGAGTTCAGCAAACTACAGACCTCAAGCTCGCTTTCTATTTTTGTGAATAAAGCTTTGGAACAAAGCCATGTTGAGTCATTGACTTATAGCTGTGCCTAACTTTATACTATAACAGCAAAGAACAGTAGCAAGAAGCCGTGCTGTAATAGTGAAAGCACAAGGTTCGAGACCATTAGCTGCTCGGTGGGAGAAGTATGGGCAATCTCCTCCTGTGTGATTAACTGCCTCTGAAAACTCACCAGAGCATCAGCTATGGGTCGGTTCTGACGCAATGGTACATAACAACAATAACAGCAGAACAATTTTGATAGCATTCAAATAGCCTGCAAAGTAAATATATATTTACAATCTCACTTTTGAAAGCAAGCTTGCCAATGTCTTGTCTAAAGCATAAACAAAGATGCTGTTTGGTGCCCTCAAGACAACTCCAAATCAGAGCAACCGTGTATGTACATACAACAGATAGAAACTTGCTTGATCTTGAGTCAATTTTACAATTGCTCCTTTGCTCAAGCCCACTGTGGTAGTCACTCTGTCCATCCATCCATTGCAGGTCTTTCTCTCCTTCACTGACTGCCCTACTTTTCCCAGTGTGAGTGTCTTTTTTCAATGATTGGCCCCTCATGATTATGTGCCCAAAGTATATGAAGCTAATTTCAACAGCTTTGCATCTAAGCTGCATCCTGGTTACTCTTCCTCCCAAGCAGATCAGTTTGCTTTTTTGAAAGTCCATGTTATATTGAATACTTTTCACCAACACTAAAATCCGTAAACCTCAATTCTTTTTTGGCCTTCTTTATTCATTGACTAGAGGGAAAAACAAAACAAACAAACAAAACCAGGGAAGCCCAGGTGACCTAGTGGAAAGAAGCTGTGCTTTAATCCTGAATGAACACAGTTCAAATCCCACCTGTCTCCATGGAAATGGATGGGAAATTTCCTTTGGTGCAATTAAATGCCTCTGAAAACCCTCCAGAGGGTCAGATGTGGGTCAGTTCAGACTTCACAGTACACAACAACAACAATGCAGATCTTAGAGCAGTACCACTTTAAGTGCAGCCTGTAGAAAGATATTGGCTTGTGATGAAATAAAGATAGATGTTCAAGTCAACTTTTAGTCACTTCTATAGAAATTTAAGTCATTTTAATATGTTTTGAACTTAATAATGAAAATATTAGCCTTATAACTTAACAACCAAAGTAGTAGCCTCTTATTTTCCTTTTTAATTCACTATGTTTGAAATTGCTCTTAATTATATCTGTACGTACATAAAGGAATGAAAACTAAGGAAAAAAATGATTTTTTTTAATTTTTCACCAGAAGTAGTTTAAGTAGCATATTTCTAGAAACTAAGCAGTTATCCTTATATCTCTATTAGAAAGGCCAGAATCTGTCAGCACCAAAGGTTCAGTGTTGTTATAACAGAAATACTCTAGCGAATGTTTTCATGCATAAAAATTAGTTTTTTCACAAATGAGGAGGCTACATTTTTTAATTCATGATAGATTAAGAAGAGGATTACTATGTCTCAATGCAGACTCTAAGGGAAGGTCCTTCTTTCTAGCTTCTAATTAGTGATGATCTAGTTGTTGTTGTTGTTATGTGCTGCCAAGTCGTTTGCGACTCATAACGACATGATGATCTAGTAGCATGCTATTAATCTTCACTGCTCTTGGACTCTTTGTTTCTATCTGCTCATTTTCTGTCTCAAAATTGATTGACTTAAAATACACATTGCTCTGGTATGGTCTCATAAATGTAGCAAAGAAAATAAATCCCAAAATGGGATTGTTGTTGTGGGTAGATGTCATCCAGTTGAGTACAACTCATAGCAACCCTATGAACAACAACCTGAACCTTGTTCTATCCTGTGTCAATCACACAATCTTTTACACACCCAAGTCCATTGCTGTAGTCACTGTGCCCATTGACCTGGTTAAGGGTTATCCTTTCTCTCACTGTTCCCTTGCCTTTCAAAGTAGATGTCATTTTACAAGGATTAGTCTTCATGAAAAATCTATGCCTAGATCAAGAGGTTATTCTAGAACAGAGCAAGGAAACTCTACTACTATATTTAAAATTAAAAGGGGCATATGTTACAGTTTTATCCTTTCTCCATACCAATTTAACCTGTATAATGATAAAATAATTTGGCATAAAGATTAGAGGAAGAGTCATTATAATCTTCATTATGCAGGTGACACAACCTTGCTTCTGAAAGTGAGGATTTCAAACTCTTGCTACAAAAGATCAAATACAGCCATTTTCAATATGAGCTGCATCACAATGTCAAAAACAAACAAAAGTCTTTTTCACCCCTGATTTGATAGGTGACATAATAATGTTCTTGTTGTTGTTATGTACTGTCAAGTTGCCTGTGATTCATAGCACCCTATGTATAACAGCTCTGAACCCTGCTGAATCTTGAACCAACCTTTGTCTTTGACACACCTACCCCCATTGCCAGAGTTACTGACTCAATCCATTTTCTTGAGGGCCTTCTTCCCTTGTGCTGTCCTTCTTCCCTCTCAAGACTAATGTCCCTCTCCAAGGACTGGTCCCTTCTTTGAACATGCCCAATGTGTGTCACATAGAGCTTCAAAATCCTTGCCTCAGAGAAGCAGCCTGGCTTGACCTTCTCCAGGGAAAATATGTTCTCCTAGCAGACCGTGGTATGTTCAATATGTTTCTCCAACACTACAACTCAAAAGCATAAATTCTCCTTCTATCATCCCTAGTCATTGTCCATTTTTTCTGATGCATGGCATCTAATTGTGAAGACCAAGGCCTGGATCAGGCATACCTTAATCTCCAGACTGATATCATTGCTCTTCAGTACTCTTGAAATATTCCTGACAGCAGACTTTCCCCAATGCTATTTGTCTTTTGTTTTACTTGCTTTTCCTGGACTGCTGATTCCAAGAGTATTGATTGTGAAGTCAGGCAAACTGAAGTTGTTATCAATCTCAATCTCTTCACCATCGATCATGATGCTGCCAATCAGCCCAGTGGTGAGAATCTTTGTTTTCTTGATGTTGCACTTCAATCCATATTGAAGGCTGCAGTTCTTGACCTGAGGCAAATGCTTCCTGTCCTCTGCAGTGTCAGCAAGTGAGGTTGTGTCATCTACATAACACAGGTTGTTGATGATTCTTCTTCTAATCCTGATGCCACATTCCTCCTCAGAGCCTAGCCTCCTGGATAATCTGTTCTGCATGCAGATTGAAAAGATATGGAGATAGGACACATCCCTGGAGTACACCCTTCCAGATTTTGAATCAGGCTATGTTTCTTTGCTCTCTTTTGTCAACTGCCTCCTGGTCCAAGCATAGGTTTCTCATAAGCACATTAAAGTTTTCTGGGATTCTCATTCTTCTCAGAGTCAGCCACAGTTTGTGGTGATCTACACAGTTAAATACCTTTGCATAGTCAATGAATCACAGATTCATTGACATTCTTCTGGTACTCTCTACATTAAGCCAAGATTCATATAACATTAACTATAGTATTCTTAATACTATGGTCTAAACCCAGTCTGAACATTTTGCAGTTCTCTGTTGATGTTCCAGTTATTTTTGGATAATTTTCAGTAGAATCTTGCTTGTGTGTGATATTAATGATACTGTTTGATACTATCTGCACTCTATCTGGTCATCTTTCTTTGGCATGGGAATAAATATTGATCTCTTCAAGTCAGTTGGCCAGTTGTTTTTCCTCCAGATTTCTTGGCACAACTTGTTGAGTGCATTCAGCGCAGCCTCTATTTGTTGTAATATTGTTATGTTGAAATATCATCAATTCCTGGGGCCTTGATTTGTGCCAATTCCTAAGAGTAGCTTAAACTTCTTCCTTCATCACCACAGGCTCTTGTTCATAAGTTGTTTCATTAAATTCTTCTGTGCCAGCCAATTATAAGAACAAGAGGTGAAATCGATGAGATAGAAAACAGAAAAGCAATTGAAATGATCAATAAGAAAGTTCTTCAAAAGAATCAATACAATTAACAAATCATTGGCAAACTTAACAAATGGGAAAAAAGAGAAGACACAAATAACTCAATTAAGAAATGATAGAGGTGACATCACAACAGAACCAGATGAAATTAAATCTATAATACAAGAATATTATGAAACATTGTACTTTGATAAATTTTAAAAACTAGAGGAAATGAACAAATTTTTTGAAACTCATGCCTTACCTAGATTGACACTTGACAGATGTACAGCACTTGAACAGACTCATCACACACACAAAAAAGACACTGAGGATGTATGTATAAAAAGATTTCCTCACCAAAAAAAAGTCTGGACCAGATAGCTTTGTGGCTGAATTTTATCAAACATTTTAAGAATGTCTATTGCTAATTCTACTTAAATTATTTGAAAAATAAGGAACAATCTATGAAGCAAATATAATGATAAAACCAAAACCAGTAAAGGTATTACAGAAAAAGAAAATTGTAGGCCAATTACTCTCATGAATATAGATGCACAAATCCTTAAAAAATCCTAGACAGCATAGTCAAACAGTATATAAAAAGAAAATATTTTTTAAAAAAACATAAAAAAAAAATTATCATGACCAAGTGAGATGTCTAAAAGTTATGCAAGGATGTTTCAACATAAGAAAAATAATCAATTAATTCATCACTTTAATAAAACAAAAAGAACTACATGATCCTAGCAACTGATGCACAAAAGACTTTTGACAAAATCCATCACCTGCTCCTAATAAAAACACTTATCAAAATAGGAATAAAATGAAATTTCATCAGTATTGTGTAAAGTATATGCTCAAACCCTAGAGCCAATATCATTCTTAATGAAGAAAGATTAAACACATTTTCCTTCCAAACAGGGACCAGGCTAGAACGTCTACTGTCACCATTCCTATTCAATAATGTTTCAGAAGTATTTCACAGAGGAATATGACAAAAGAAGTAAATAAAATGCCAAGATGGACAAAGAGATGGTTAAACTGTTGCTATATGCAGATGATATGATAGTTTACACAGAAAACCCCAAAGACGCAACAACAACAACAAAACGAAACCCCAAACCTGTTAAAGCTATTGGCCCAATTTAGTACAGTGGCAGGATACAAGATCACTTTCAAAAAATCAGTGGATTTCCTGTACAGTAACAAAGAGAACAGAAAAGGAAACAAGCAAGCAGTATCCTTTATAATAACCAACCACAAATTGATGTGTTGTTGTTGTTGCTGTTATGGGCCGTCGAGTTGTTTGCGACTCATAGCAAC
>NW_006399759.1:14509815-14559830 GCF_000299155.1 Elephantulus edwardii | reverse complement strand
CTGTGCATTCTTTCCTCTTTTTAATTTCTTTTTATTTTATGCTGGTAACTTACAAAGTTTGTTGAAATGGTTATTCACACCAGATCTTTCCCCTTTTCTTTATCCACCCCTCTGTCCAACCATCAAATTGTGTGACCCCATGATTAAGTGCCCCACACACTGCCCAGCCCCTCCCCTCTGTTCCCCCCTCCCCATCTATGAGCCTTGTACACGTTCTACAGTAATGGTCTTGTACAGTGTTTTTTTAAAAAAGAGGAGAGAATTTGAAGTGTGTTCTCATAAAGATCATTGATGTCAGGAGGTTCAGTGAGCAAATCCCTGCTCACAGACACCCATGCACAGTAAAAGAAAACTCTGCCTGGTCTTGTGCTTTTCTTCACAATCTCTGTTTGATGCAGTCACTCTGTCAACCCATCTCATCAAGGGTCTTCTTCTTTCTCACTGATCCTGTCTGCCTTACCAAGCATGGTGACTTACAGTCTATGAAACCCTACAGAACAATTCTATTCCTATACACAGGGTTGCTATGAATTGGAATCAACTCGACAGCACACAACAACAAAACAATATAAATCAGGATCTTTCCTATGTACTTTACCCCTTTCCTTCACTCACCAAGCTGTGCGGCTCCATGATATCCTCCCTTGCCCACTCTCTTCCCTCTACTCCCATCCCTTACCCCCTTGAACCTTCAAACAAGTTTTACTAGTTATCCTACTTTTACAATATATGGGAACAATTATATGAAACACAATGTGAATGAGGGAAAGTGTGAAAAACAATTTATACAAATTGTGTATGCAAATTAATACAAAACAAGAACTAAAAAACAGAGTGTTTAGCATAAGTTGAAACCTAAGAAACAAACAAACAAAACAAAACAAAACAAAAAACCAAATGAAGTGTTATCCCAAACAGATACAGTAGATACCATACTTATTCATACCAACACTTTTAGAAGACTAGTAAGTACCAGGCGTCAGGAAATCAAGAGTCTTTTTTTGTGTTGTTTTTTTTTTTTAATTTTGCAAATCCACTGTAAAAGAACTCTCTAAAATACTGAAGAGCAATGATACTAGTTTGAAGACTAGGGTATGCCCTATTCAGGTCATGGTATAAAGGATCTAAATAAATAAATGGAAAAATGTTCCCTGTTCATGGATAGAAAAACTCAGTATAGTGATAATGACGATCCTACGAAAGGCTATCTACATGTTTCATGCAATCTCAATACAGATACCAAATTCCTTTTTCAAGAAGATTGATAAGACAATTGTTCAATATATTTGGAGGAGAAAGAAACACAGAATAAGCAAAGCACTTCGTTAAAATAAAATGAAGTGAGAGGTATAGCATTCTCTGATCTCAAAATTTACTATACAACGGTTATTAAAATAAACCAGCAACAACAATAACAATTAAAGAGCGTGGTACTTGTACAGTGATAGCAGATAGACCAATAAGACAAAATCGAGAATCCAGAAATTGGCCCATCTGTCTGTGGTCAAATGATACTCGACAAGGAAGCAAAAGATATCAAATGGGGAAATGACAACCTCTTAAAAAATGGGACTGGCAAATGAAACATATCAAATGGAGAAATGACAACCTCTTAAAAAATGGGACTGGCAAATGTTTGCTACCAGCAGAAAGCTGAAGCAGGATCAACATCTCACACCATACACAAAAATCAACTCAAATTTGATCAGAATTATCGTGGTACAGCCTAAACCCATAAAGATCATAAGAAACACAACAGAACCAAGCATAGAAGGCCTAGCCTGTAGAACAAAGAGGCTGACAAATACATTCAGAAATGCACAGCCAAGAGAGAATAGCATTGATAAATGGGACATTATAAAGATTAAATTCCTGTGCACATCAGATACTTATCCTAATAGGGTGAAAAGAAAACCTACTGACTGGGTAAAAATATTTTGCAATACCATCTCAGGCAAGGGTCTCATAACAAAAGTTTACAGAGTACTACTGGAAAAAGATGATAACCCAATTACAAAGTGGGCAAATGCGTGGAACAATTTTACACAGAAGAAAACATTCAGATGGCCAACAGACACACAAAGAAATGATCAAAATTACTGACAATAAACTGAATGCAAATCAAAGCCTCAATAAGATACCATCTCACTTCAGTAGCAGTGGCAAACTTTGACAGAAAAGGAAACAATAAATGTTAGGATGTCGAGAGCTGGGAACTCTCATACATTGAAATTGTAAAATGATACAACCACTCTGGAAGGTAGTTTGGCGTTTCCTCAAAAAGTTAAATGTAGAAATTCCATGTCACTCAGCTATTCCACTACTAGGAATATACCCCAAGGAAATTAGAACTTAACACAAACAAAAATTTGTACACAAATACTCACAGCAGCATTATTCACAATTGCAAGAACATGGAAATAACCCAGATGTCCAACCACAACTGAATGGATTAGGAAATTGTGGTACTTCCACATGATTAAATACAACACAGCACTTAGGAGCAATGATTTTGGCGGGAGAACACCAAAAATCACCACCAACCAACCAAACAACAACAACTATATACCTTAGGAGACACTGGCAAATATTATGCTGAGTGAACTGACTCAGTCCTATAACGATGTCCAAGGGGGGAAATGGTGGGAGTAAAAGGGTAAGGGTGGGCAGGGGGAAATCACTGTCACACAAATTGATGGATGGAGATAGGGGTTAAAGGACATGGGAAAGATCCAACAGGGACCTGAAAAGATGGGGTAGTAGTGGGCACAATGTAGGGAAATGATTGTATGAAACACAATTAAATGAAATCAATGAAAATCAATGTATATGAATTTTGTATAAAAACCAATATAAAATAAAATTTAAGAAAAAATGACATAGCTTTAAAATTGTTTGAATTTCTAAATAATGTTAAAGTGCATTGCCTATTTCTACCAAAATGTAAGTGGTTTATTTCATATACAGCACTTATAGATTAATAACATCTAGTTTGAGAATAACCCAAAATATGTCAGCAGAATGCAAGAAGGATTTCTTTCCAAGGACCATTTCAGTAAGCACACCTCATATCCTAATTGACCATATACTCTAATACAAGTTTGCCTGGATTTAATCTGCACACTAAAGACTTCAGTGGAGAGAAGGCCCTTGCTGGGCACTACTGGTAAACAAATTACAGAAATTCCATTATGTTGTATGAAGGGTCTAGCATTTTTCTCTTGCTGATTGTAATTAAGTTCATTTACACGTCAGCTGCAAAGGGCCCTCTGCTCTTGTGACTGCTGTGTATAGAGCTACTTTGTCATATTTAATACAGCAATTTTGCTGTGGATAGTTTATTAGAACTGGAACTTCTCCAGCTTTGGACTAGATTGCTTTGTGTCTGAGAAGACTTCCAATGCATTATGTTCTTCCACTCAAATGACTTGTGCCAGAGAAGAACAGTAGGGAGGCCTTTGTATCTGCAAAAGCTGCTGCTTTTGAGGATGCAATTCCAATTAACTCAATATTATGAATACAGTCCTCCCCACATGCGTAATAAAGTCCCTAATATGTTTTAAGAAAATATCTATTATTAAAGTAGTCCATAGGTAATCATTGCAAGTGCTTTCCATTCAGATGCCATAAATCATAATGCTTCTGTGAAGCTATGAATGCATTAAGAATATTTTCAAGTTTAACCAAAAAGCTCACTGGATTTCTTGATTTTATAGTCTTCAAGATAATATGGCTAGCTTTGTGGGTGCAATTTTACAAGGTTTCTACTAGAAGCTTAAGTCTCTCATCTCTTCTCATTCCTTATTTAAAGAAGTTCCTACGTGGCTACACAGAAAATTCTAGAAACTGACCTGAGCATCAATATTTCCAGATGGCTTCCTGTAAGACAGTTGGTCTTACAGAATCAGCGCTTCTTTTTCACTATGAATTGTAAAAGTATGACATTGAAAATATGTCATAGAAAGAGATTCATCACTAGAAAAAGATTTCATGTTTGGTAAACTGGAGAGCCAGTAAAATATTAGGTAAATCCTCCCAGATTTAGTTGACATGGCAGCTAAAATAACCGCTTCAAGCATACAAACTATTATGAAGAAAATGTAGAAGTGGGAAGCATTTTATTGTGATTCATATGGTTACTATGAAATGAATATAGTTAGACAGAGAATGACAACAATTTAGGTCAACAATATAGTTAATTATCCTGAGTGGAATGCTTTGAAGGTGAGAAAGACTATAGAATAATAGAAATAAGCCAAGATTTTCCTTGGAATTCTGAAATATGCAGTCAGCCACATAGCCTTTAATTACTGTTTAAGGAAAATATATTTTTCTATGTGCCTTACCAACACAGTTACTTCATCTCTATGTCCTTTTGGAAACTTTTTAACTAAACTAATTTCTCTTATAAAAGCTTAATGCCACACTAAAAACAATAATTATAACAAATTTACCAACTCTTAAGAAAATAAGATTCAGATTGGTGGCAAGAAATCAGGAAAGGTACAAAAATGTGAGAGATGTGTGCACGCACACATGTGTGTGTATACAACTCAACCTCAAATTCATTGTCCTTGAATTAGAACCACCTTTTAGTTGACCTTTCAGAGAATTTTCTGAGACTGTCAATCACATGGGAGAAGGATGCCTATCTTTCTAAGGAGTCACTGGTGGGTTCAAACCACTGGAGAAGTGCTGCCTTTAGATTAGCAGTGCAGCTCCCAGCAGACTATAACACCAGAGTACAGTCTCAATCACTTTATCTAAATTACACACACACACACATTATGCTCACGTTGAGTCAGAAGCAACCCATAGCTGATGCTCCAGTGGGTTTTTCAGAGACAGTAAATGGCAATGGAAGAGATTTCTCACCTTTCTCTCACAGAGCAGCTGTTGGATTTGAATGCATACCTTTGAATTGATAGCATAAACTAGGGAATTCTGGTGACATACTGGTAAAAAGTTTTGCTGCCAACCCAAAGTCAGGTAGCTTGAATTTATCAGTTTACCAGCACCTCCATGGGAGTAAGATGGGCAATCACTTCCATTGCCTGTCTCTGAAAACCTGCTGAAGGATCAGCCATGATAATTTGGTTCCAAACTGACAGTACGGACATCACAAATATATGTAACATTTGATATGAGGGTTTGTGTGTGTATATAATTATTGTGAGTTGACATCTAATACATAGCTAGTCTATATATTAGTAAATGAAACTCTGCCTCTTCTTCATAATCTATGATGTGTTTAAACTTTATTGATGTGCTTAAATTTCACTGATGCTCAATTTTGAAGTTAATTGTTGGAATCAAACCACATTTTAAAAAATTATTATTCATTCATTGTTGCACATTTTTTTCCTCCTCTCTCCCACAGCCCACTCAGAAATTTTGTTCCAGATAGTTATAATACATATATTATTTAATCATATAGTCCTTTTGGACCATTCTTCCTTTCATTTGTTCTAATACAGTGTCCATTATCTATCCACACTCCTATGTCAGTTTTAGCTTATAACAATGGTGTTTTGGAGTATTTGTCCTCTTATGACTAAGATACTTCAGTCAGCATAATAAGGTGGCTTGATGAAAAGTGATGAAAACAACTCTAGGTTTCATCAAACCACATTATCGAAGATTTTTCTCTTTTTCACTTACCCTCTACTTTTCCTGTCATGATGTCCTACTCCAGAGATGAGTCCTTCCTGATAACATGATCCAAGGATATGAGATGCAGTCTCATTGTCTTTGTTTCTAAGGAGCACACTTGCTGCATTTGCTCCAAGAAAATTTGCTCTCTTGGCAGTCCATGGGATATTTAATAATTTTTACCAAACCATAAATCAGATTCCTTTGTCTTTCTTCCTCATTTTACATGCATTTAAAGTGAGTGTAAATAGTATGGCTTGAGTCAAGCAATCGTTAAACTTTATAGATGCCTCAGAAAGCAGATTTATTCAACGAAATCTTTGTTCTCTTTGTAATTCTTATTTGTCCAATTGTGAGAACATCGGAGTTATTTTTTGTTTGTTTTTTATGTTGAGATGCAATTTATACTGTATGCTATAGAATTTTAACTTCTTTAATAAGTACTGCAAGTCTTTTTTACTTGAAGATAAACAAGGTTGTGTCTTCTCTGTATCATGGGTTGTTTTTCTACAGTCATGTTATTTTTTTTCATATAATCCAGCATCTCATATTATTTTATCAGAATTTAATAGATTTAATAATATGTTGAAAGGATACAGTACTAGCTAACTAAATCTTTCCTGATTTGAAACCATGCAGTATGCACTCCTTATGTTGAAACAACTGCTCCTTAACCTATGTTCATGATCTATCTGAGACAATTAAATGTCCTGGAAATCCCATTCTTCTAATCAGTGTCCACAATTTATTATAAACCACATACTTGAATGCCTTTGTATAATCAATAAAGCACAAGGAAACATCTTTCTAGCATCTTTGCTTTTTTAGTCAAGATGCAACTGGTGTCAGTCATATTATCTCTCCTTTCTTAGCCTCTTAGGAATTCAGTTTGTTTTTCAGACTATTCTCTATTGATGCACTGCTCAATTTTTAATAATCTTCATGAATATTTTTCTTGCATATAATATTATTTGTCCAATAATTTCCACTTTCTAGTTAATCACTTTTTTGAATGGACACAAATGTGAATCATTTCTCATTGTTTGATTAGCTAGTTATTATTTGGTGCCATTGAGCACAACTCATCATGACCCAAAGAACAGTCACCCTCAGCCCTGCCCTATCCTGTAGCATCATCATCATCTCTGACACATCAAGTCCATTGCTGCAGTATCAATCCATCTCATTGCAAGCCTCCCTCTCCTTCATTGACTCTCCATCTTTCAAAGCATTATATCCCTTTCCAGGGAATAACCTTGCCTAGCAACATTTCTGACATACAAAAGATGAAGTTTTGCCATCTTTACCTCCAAGAAGGACTCTGGTTTCACCATTTCTAAACATAGCTATTTATTCTTTGGGAAGTCTATGGATGTGCACTACTCTTTGACAACCACAACTCAAAGACCTCAATTCTTCTGTCATCCTTATTCATGTCTAGCTCTGATGTGTAGCAATAGATTGGGAATACCATGACCTGAATAGGGCATACCCTTGTCTTCAAACTAGTATCATTGCTCTTCAGTATTTTAGAGATTCCTCTTACAGCAGATGTGCCAAATTACAAGACAAAACAACTCTTGATTTCCTGTTGCCTGGTAGGTACTAGTCTTCTGAAAGTGTTGGCATGAATAAGTATGGTATCCACTGTACCTGTTTGGGATAACACTTCATTTGCTAATCTATAAATTGCGTGAGTTTTATTTTTGGCCAATACCTCATTGTTGTGTACCTTCCAATCAGAACTGACCCATAGCTGACCTTCCAATGAGTTTTCAGAGGCAATAATCTCACGGGAGGCGATTGTACATCCTTGTCATTCAGAAACTACTGGTAAGATTTGAATTTCGTGCCCTCAGGATTGCAGTGCAAATTCTTATCACACTTTGTTACCATTTTTCCCCCTTGATCATATGCTGCCCAATGAAATAATTAAACATTGATCAATTCTTTTTGATATTATGATTCTATGTATCTCTTCTATATTATTTTGCTGTATTTTGCATCATTTACTATTTTACTCATTAATCCTTCAATATTGCAATTTAATAATGATCACTCTGTTGCCATTATAATTTTTTGTTGTGTAAAATTTTATTGTGGAAGCTTATACAACTCTGAAAACCATGCACGGGTTATCTAGAAAACTGTATACTTCACTTGTCCAAAAGACTTCTCATTCCTTTAAATGTTACTCTCTTATAAAACCATGGTATACTTGTCAAAATTATGAAATTAATATCAAAATAATACTGTCAGCTAAACAATATATTTTATTTGGATTTCCAATTTTAAAATTCTCTTTTTTATAACTTGACCTTTAATTATGAATTTGATTTCAGAAAGAGATTGATTTCCCCCACATATACGTGTTTTACAAACATAGGGCAGAGAAATAGGTAAAAGTAAAAAACAAAACAAAACAAACCACTGATTAATTTCAATATCAGTATATCAATTTACACCCCAAGATTGTTAGCATACAATATGCATATATGAAGTGGCAGTAGTATTTATTTTCTCCTTTTATTCAATTTCACAATTGGATGAGCCTCAAGCTTATCTTTTGCTCAGCAACCCAGAAAGTCACCCACCACAGAGCTGTGGCCTGCACTTTCTGATAATCTAAGCATTGCCTGTAATAGTTCATTCCCCAGTGCTCCTGGGGAAAAATCCTCATATTCAGGAGCTAGTGAAACCATGCGTCTATTTCCAGATACAGTCACGCTTGTCTTTGGTCAAATTGTGTCTTTGTTTTGTTTTGCTTTAATATTGCCCGTTTCATCTTCTGAATCACTGTCTTGAGGCATCCTGCACAAAAGGAGCCAGGCAGGCTCTCAAGTGGCTAAAGCAAGGAACTGGAAACACAAACTTGCGGCTAAAATCCTAGCTTGACTACGTAATCATTTTCATCAGAGTGTATTTTGAGCTTTTTAGTGCTGTAGCACTTGTCTCTGGCAAAGAGAAAGGGTTTAAAAGCATATGGAATTTAAAGGCCCCCCAAAAGTCAAGTTTGAAACCATGTTTGAAGATGTATTCACTTTGTGACCTTAAACAGCACAAAACTTAAAATTTGGAACTTCAACTTCATCTGCTATACAGCTTTAGGGGTGCTTGCTTTTGGAGTTAGGAGTACTAATTAAAATGGCAGGTGCTCATATCTGGCAAAGAGTAGACTTTCTGCACACGTAGTTTTTCTTCTTTAACCAGGCCCTGTGCAAGTGGGAAAAATTAATGTTGAATTGGCATGCAAAGCAGCAAACACAATTAGATGTCTTCTTCCTGGGGACGTTTTTCCTCATACAGGAATTTTGACCGGCTAGATTCTAGTGGCTATTATTTACAATTTTTTTTTTAATTTTCTACTAGTTTATTTACAGAATTTGAATACATTGTTTTAAAGTACAGTGTATTAATTGCAATTTCTAAACTAACTCTTTTGAAGAGCTTTGGTGGCCTAGTGGCAAGGATCTGTGCTGTAATCCTGAAGGCAAGCAGTTTGAGGCCACCAGCTGCTCTGCAGAACGATGGGCAATCTTCCCCTGTGCTATTAAGTGCTTCTGGAAACCTGCCAACTGGGTCAGCTATTGGTCGGTTCTGACTTGAAGGCACACAACAACAACCCTTCAGAAAAGTCTCCAACATGTTTGAAGCAACAAGTATAAAATAATCAGTGTACCATCATTGCAAGCTATGCCAATTTGATTTCCAAACCTTTATTCCCAAATCAGAAGCTTTCCCCTGACCCTTTAATGCCAATGGAACTTTATTACAAGTTGTTGTTGCTGTGTACCACTGAGTGGGAACTGGCCCATAGTTGACCCTCCAGCCAGTTTTCAGAGGCAGTCAATTGCACAGGAAGAAACTGATAATCCTTCTCCCCAGGGAAGGTGGTGAATTTGAACTATGTGCCTTCAGCTTTGTAGTTCGGCTTCTTGCCACTAGGCCACCAGTGATCCTTTTATTATAAATAAGTTATGATAAATAAGATGGTTTGTGATCTTGGCCACTGTTTTCTAGCTTGGTGGTCCTGTAAAGATGTAATTCTTAGTCATGTCATGGTCTAATGTGATAAGCCCTGATGCTGAATCACAACCCTACTATATTTGATATAAAGGATATCTCCTTTGGATTGTGGTTTGTATCAAGTAGCATGGGTGTTCTGTCAAAGTTCTCTAGCTTTTTGCTGAACTTATCATCTCCAATTCTTTGGACTTGATTGCTTGATATGTCCATTAATATAGTTTTGCAGGTTTCCATAGCTATGCAAAGCAAGTGAAGCTTCCAGCTTTTGACTCAGGGACTTGTGACTGGCCAGTCAATATCTATATAATTGTTACCTATTTCCTAGGATGAATCTCAGTCTCTGCCTCTGTGCACTGGTTTGCACAAGTACTCTTTCTCTTAAACAAATTTGAAGTCTGTTTTTCACATGCACTCCTGACTATCTCATCTGATTTGATTTTTTTACTGAACCTCTTCAATAGAGTGTGTCAATAATTTCTTCTATGGGAATGATTCACAGTTCTTTTTTTCAAGTCAATTTATCAAATTCTTTCTGAGATGGTCTTTAACTATATTTCTTCGCTCCTTCTTCTGGATATTCATGTAGAGTTCATACTTAGCGTTATGTTTATAATCTAATTATTTCTTGATTCTTCACTTGGTTTCTCAAAGGAAAAATAAACATTCTGTGGAGAGAAGCCTTAGCTAAAATTTTTAACTCACCATAGTCACCTGGATGACTTCACTCAACTTGCAACAACTTTTCAAACAATTATGTAGGTATTATATATATATATAAAGTTTTCCAGCTCTCTACATTAAAAATAATTAATTGCAGGGGACTGTTGGTGATAGATCTTTTTGTTTTTTGTTTTATGATGTTGAATAGTCAGAAGTGGTTTAAGGATGTGACTTTTTCACTTCTAAGAATAATCCAAAATAATTGAAGAATTTTCAATGGTGAAGACAATATGGAAAGTATTTTGGAATTTTCCTAATGTGTTAAGAAACAAGTAATAAACTGAGCTTTTTCAGCCACTGAGAGAGAGAGAGGTATCTGGCCAATATGGAGGAAAGCACAGGAAGTAGGGATACTTGACATTCTGAATAACTTGATCCAAAAATTCCCATCTACCTAAAATACGTAGTAGGAGAAAGATGAATGATCAACTCTGTGATTTGCAGCCCCTGAAAACCCACTGGAGGGTCAGCTGTGAGTCACTGTTGTTATGTTATAAAACAACATGCAGGACCCACCTTGCTGCAACCACCCCTAGCCATTATACTCAGCATCCAGAAAGACACATTGCTCCTTCACAGAGAAGACATGAACAGAGTGATGGTGGCCAGGCTTGGGGTTGGGGCTGCTGCTCCTCTCTCTGACCTTCCCCAAACAGATGTATTCTAACAATACAATTGTCATGCCACAATCAAGTAACTCCTCCAAGGAAACTTTGTTTGCCAAACAAATACCAACCACCACCACTAAGGGAAGTGGAGGTCGCACGTAGTGCATAGTCAGTCTCTTTGTGGTCTCATTTTCTCTTCTACATCTCTACTGCTCAGAGACTTAGATCAAGAGATGCCTTTACTTTTCTCATCTTCTCAACATCATTCAAATGGCACCTAGAAATCCAGTGTAACAAGGAAAAATCATGTCTCCACCAAATCTACTGATTCCACACCTTATTTTGCTGACTCACAAAATATTGAGAATCTCTGATTTCACTGATGTGAAGAACATGTGAAGTGCTTGACTGGATGTTGAATGCCAGTATGGTATGTGTTGGAGTTTTGTGTATCAGATGAAAAGCTATGACGTCCACAAATCTAGAGATAATTTCCTGAAATGAGGCCTAGGAAATTTGGACACTTTACTTAAAAAACAAGAAAAGGAGATAAGTTTTATCTAGAAATAAAGGGTGTGTAATAGTGATTCAAATTTAATTTTGTTCATTACATCTATAAGGAAAGCTGTACAATGATTGTTGTTGTTGTTAAGTGCCATCAAGTCGTAGATGACTCATAGTAATCCTATGAACGAAAGACCTTTCTCCAGGTTCATAGGATTTCCAAAAGAAAACTATTTAGGAAGTGGATGCCACTCCTGTGTCCAAGTTTATTTTAATACGGGAACTCCAACAAACACTGTCCACTATGGGTAACCATTCTCACATTTGACACATCAGTGTCATCGTGTTTAGCATCAAAGAAACCACCAGTTACCTCTCTGTGGCAAGTAGACAGATGAGGGCTATATGCCCAGAAGAATGTTTGACCAAAAACAATTAAAAGCGGTCCTGAGAGACACAGATTAGTCACTCACCTTTGGCTTGGTAACATCACTTTCTGTCCACTAGGCCAACTGATCTCTCTCTATGCTGTTGTTGTTGTTAAGTGCCCTCAAATCGTAAGCGACTCGTAGTGACCCTAAGACTTGGCACTTTTATAACTTTTTATAACTTTTATAACTTTCATCATTTGATTAGGTGATATAAAAAGCTTCCATAGTTCTGTTTATATGTGCATTATGAGAAATCTCCAGATGTTCTGTAAATCCTCCATGTATTGTTTTAACTTTACTAATATAATACTGTTAAGCTATAGAGAAAGTTTTCCATTGCTGTGTTATCACCGTCTTCTTGGAAACCAAACTCTCCTTTAAGGTCTTGGGTTTGACATTGCATTTAACTTTTTAAATAGTTGACACATGTCAGGGAATAGTGGTTTGGAATGTACCCCAAATGGAAACATAGTAAATACATTTTGCTTGTTAAGTGTTTGTTGTTGTTGTTGTTAGGTGCTGTTGAGTACAACTCATAATGAGTCTACAAGCAAAACATCTGGACCCTGTCTATCTTGCACCATCCCATTGCTATAGTCACCATGTTAATTCACCTGGTCAAGGATCTTCCTCTCCTTTACTGACCCTCCACCATTCCTAACATTATGTACCTTTCCAAGGAATAGTACCTCCTAGCAACATACCCAAAGTATGTGAGGTGACGCCTAATTGTTCTTGCTTCCAAAGAGCGCTCTGGATGCACCCTCTCCAAGATATATCTGTTTGTTATTTTACCATTCATGGGATGTTCAGTGCTCTTTTCCAACACCATAGCTCAAAGAGACCAATTCTTCTTCTATCATCCTTATACATTAATAAAGTCGTATGGAGGCATTTCACATCATCTGTATTTATGCTTTAATTCATGGTAACTTCTCATGTTATGGAAATTATTTGCATTGAACACAAATTGTAAATAAAAATAGATAGCTTAAAGCCCTAAAATTATAGCAAATTTATATAAATCGCACAAAACGGCATTTCTAAAGTTTATATGAAACAAAAGTGATGTTTACTTTTGGCAAAATAAATTGTTGTTGTTGATTGTCTTAGAGTCGAGCACAACTCATAGCAACTCTGTGAACAAAAGGCCTGGAGCCTTTCTAAAAATATTGACATTTATCAAAGTTCATAGAGTTTCCGGAGGCGTGTTGCTTAGGAAGTAAGTAGATGCCACCAGAGCCTCTAAAAATGACCATGTTTTGGTTTTTTTCCCCCTCCTTGGAGGCAAGGATTCTGAGGCTCCGTCTAACTTACTTTGGACATGTAGTGAGGAGAGACCGGTCCTTAGAGAGTTACATCATGCTTCGGAGGTTGGAGGGACGGCGCAGGAGAGGAAGGCCCTCTATGAGGTGGATTGATTCAGTGACTGGGATAATTGGGATGGGAGTGTCAGAGACAGTGCGATTGGCACAGGACAGAGCAGAGTTTAGGGCTGTTGTATATAGGGTCGCTATGAGTCGCAGGCGACTCGACGGCACATAACAGCAACAACAACAAATTTTTGTTGACAGGAAAGCCTTAAAAAATAGTTTTTGTTGGAAAAAAATCAGAAAACTAGAAATACTACTATACCAAATTCTATTCTATACCAACAGTCTGAATTCTTTACATTTAATCATATTTATTGACATGTTTTCTTTAACTTATGAAATGATCCTTTACTCATAAAGATAGTCTCATTTCTAACATCCTGCTACCTGACAGCTGCCCCTCCAGCAGTTTTTTGGAACCTGCAAATGAGATGAGAAGTGATTGTCCATCTCTCTTCTGTGGAATTGCTGGTGGATTTGAAGGCCAGAAGAGTAGTTTTCGGTTAGCAGCACACTTCCATACAGATTACACCACTAGAGTTCTGTTTTTCCACTTAAAAAATATAGATGTAAAATATCTATTTATAATGCATTATGTATTTTTTTCCATTATATACTAACACACCTGAATTTTGCTTTTATCTTTTAGTGTTATGATTCTGTATATATCTATTTCATGCTCTAAATATACCACATTGTATTTACCCATTCGTGTCTAATGGCTATGTAGGATATTTCCAAATTTCTTTTTGTTTGATATGCTTTCGCTACTATAAACCATGCACCAAGGGATACATTAAACCACAAATTGCAATTACTGGATTGTGGAGCCTGTGCACTTTATATTTTATTGTTGTTGTTGTTGTTATGTGCCCTCGAGTCGTTTGCGACTCATAGCGACCCTATGTACAACAGCCCTAAACTCTGCTCTGTCCTCTGCCAATCACAGTCTCTGACACTCCCATCTCAATTATCCCAGTCACTGAATCAATCCACCTCATAGAGGGCCTTCCTCTCCTGAGCTGTCCCTCCACCCTCCCAAGCATGATGTCCATCTCTAAGGACTGATCTCTCCTCACAACATGTCCAAAGTATGTTAGACAGAGCCTCAGAATCCTTGCCTCCAAGGAGCTGCCCGGTTTAACCCTTTCCAGGTTGAATCTGTTTTCATAACAGTCCATGGTACTCTCAATACTCCAGCACCACAGCTCAAAGGCATCAATTCTCCTTCTATCCTCCTTAGTCACTGTCCAACTCTCTGATGCATAACAAGTGATCACAAAGACCATGGCCTGTATCAGACGCACCTTAGTCTCCTTAAAGCAGACTTTCCCTTTTTAAAATATCAGCAGCTGAAAACTCTCTGGAGCAGTTTTACTCTGACGCTATGGCAAAACCATGAGTTACAGTCAACTCAGCAACAACTGGTGTTAGTCCTAATACACAATTGAAACAAGTTCGTCTCCAAGACAGATAACCCAGACTTTTAATGGCATCTAGTGTCAAGTGGAAGATATCTAAATATTATGGGTAAATGCATTTCTTCATCATGACCAGATAAACAAACAAAAGCATTTGTCCTCTGAATTCTCAAACTGTATATTTAATGGCATACTAGAAACAGTGTAATGATATATATGTGTGTGTGTGTGTGTGTGTGTGTGTGTGTGTGTGTATAATATAAAATTAGAGACTGAGAAATTTATGCTTGTTAAGTTATATCTGTTAAATGAAAGTTGTGAATATTCTCAAGAGATTGCATTCTATAACATGGGCTAAATCCATTGTTGCTTTTGTTGTCATTAGCGGTTCTAAGTCATAGAGACAATGAAACAAACACAGCTTGATTCTGCATCATTCTCACAATCAATTCTCTCCTTAACCTCATTGCTGCAGACACCGTGCCATCTAATCTCATTGAAAGTATGTTTTCTCTTATGACTTTCTATTTCATTAAGCATTACTAGTTCATCGGAGGATTGTCCCTTCCTGATAAGATGCTCAAAGTATTTGAAGTGATGATTTGCTCTCCTCACCTCCAAGGAGGAGTCTGGCCAAAATTCTGCCAGGGAAGGTTTGTTGGTTCTTTTGGTTGTCTGTAGTACATTCAATATTCTTCATTAATAATGCAATCCTAAGGAATCATTTTTTCTTCAGTTTTTAAAATTTATTGTTCAATTTTCACATTCACATTTGGTGACTGAAAAATATCATGCCTTGAGCTAAGTGAACCTTAGTTCTGAAAGTGACACCTTTGTTCTTTAAGGCTTTAAATAGTCTCACCACATTAAAGTCCTTGGCAGTCAACTTACCCAATGGAATATATTTCATTTCTTGATGGCTACTTCCATTGATGCTGATTATAGCTCCAAACTAAAGGAGATATTGGATAACTATAACCTTTTTACCATTTATTTTGCTGTTGCTTATTAATATACTGGTGGTTTCTTTTTTTGAGGTATAACTCATACTGAAGTAAACCACTATCAGTAAGTGCTTTAAGTTTTTCTCATTTCCCACAAAGTTGTATCATTTGCACATTGCAGGTTAGTTAGTCTTTTTATGATTCTGCTGCCCTGTTCCTAGTATAGTCCAGCTTCTCAGATAATTTAATCAGTGCACAGATTGATTGAATACATACGATGAAAGATTTCAATCTTGACACATTTCCTAATTCTAAACCATGAAGTATCCCTTTGTGTTGTAAATATACTGTTTCTTGATCTAAGTATAGATTCTATATGGGCACAATTAAGTACTTCTAGGTTTCCATTTTTCACAACAATATCCATAATTTATTATGGGTCACAGAGTTGAACGTCTTTACATCATCAATAAAACACAAGTTCTTTATGGTATTCTCTGCTTTCAGCCAACATAAATTTCATGTCAATAATGGTATCCTTTGTTTCTTTCACTCTTAAGGGATTCAGAGAAGAATGCAGATTGTATCTATGAACAGCATACTCAGCCCCCATAACTTTTATTTTCTGGAAGAATTCTTAACTACCCAGGATTGTTGTAATTCTAGTACTAATAATATATAATACAAATATTTCTTTAAAGAACATAAATTTATTGTCTGACACTCTAAGGACATTTCTCTACCTTTTCAGCCTCTAGTCTTTTATTCTCGTTACCGTAGACTTGGAATCAAATCACAGCTGAACTTCCAGAAAGTTTTTAAGACACTATAAATCTTATGGAAGAATAGTTCCCATTTTTCTCCCTTCTGAGATTCTGATGGATTCATACTTCCAGAAAGGCATCACCTTTGGTTTAGAAGTGCATTATGCTGAGTGAAATATCCCAGTCACAAAAGGACAAATATTACATGATGACACTGTTGTAGAATGGGACTGTCCTTGGGGTTGGGGAGAGACTGAGTAAGATGGGTTCAATAATGTATACTGCACTGAAACAGAGGAGGGAGAGAACCGTTTAAAAGAGAGATATAACTGGGTATTTCTGTCATCACAGGAGACTAGAGCGAGGGCTACATGGTGGAGGGGACCTGGGGGAGGGTTTGTAAAACAATGAAAGAATCTTTTCTTTTACTTTTCCATAATTTTTGGACTCATGTACTTATAAGTTGTTAGTCAAATTTGTGTCTTCTAGGTTGCAACACCCCCATGATACATCTTCAAGGATATGAACATGTACAGCCAAGCACAATCAATAAGAGTGCATCTGAATTCCAAAATCAATCTCCATAATAGTCTATATGTTTCCTACTGCCAAAGGGGCCCTTTAGAGTAGTGAGAGAAGATCTTCACCCTGAAACCCACAGCGTCCCTTTTCAGCAGGAAGTAGCTAAGAGAATACGCCATCCCCTTTTCCTTATGACTCAGGGTGAAGTCTCTCTCAGGGAGGAGTGATAGGGAATGGCAAAGGACACACTGACAAAGAAGATTAATCAGAACTGGCTTTGACAAGCACTGTGGCATTTGGACAAGAACAAACTGGGAGGAGGGTAGAGAGAATAGTGCAACAATGAATGAGTGGAAGCCCAAAATCTCTGTAAATGTTTATGAAAATTAATAAAATATAATTATAGAAAAAAAAAGATTAAGATTATGGTGTTAGTGAAGATTATTATATGTATATATCACGGCTTTCTAAAGTATATTTAGTACCTAAGGACTTTCCAAACATGAATATATCTTAAAAAAATACATCCACATGTTCATTAGAAGCAATGATGGTGGGACATTCTCTCATACATTTTGGGCATGTTGTTAGGAGAGGTAAATCCAATCAGAATGACATCATGTTTGGTAAAATAGAGAGTAAGCAATAGAGGCTCCCAACCAGATCATAGTAATCATTGTCAAAATTGTGTAGAGTAGAGCAGTATTTCAACATAAGCTTGCTATGAATCAGAATTGACTCAATACCATTTAATAAGAACAATAGAACATGCATTGATTAATACTATAAAGTTCAATATACAGTATTTTAGATTAATCACACATTATGCAAATATCTAGTTGCTCATAGCAATTATTAATGTTGTGTATCAAGAAAACAAACACCTTTCAGAGATTGTCTTTTTTGTTTTCTCATTGAGAAAGATACAAGCAGTGAAAATCTATGAATTACACTAGTTGAATAATCATGCACAAGTCAAGTTATTCTGAATAAAGGATAAAATATTGTAAATTATCTATTATTTGACACACTGAAAATCATGAAGAAAAACAGAAATACCATTTTATCTATTTAATAAAATTGAAATATAGTCCAACACCTAACTTCATACAGTCTTCTGTATTTGCTCAAGAGAAGATGGTATTGTGGTTAGGTTTCTCTGGGTCAAATATGGTTCAGCAACCCTATAAATAACAGCTCAGAGGGGAATCTGACTCTATCCTGAATCACCTTTATCATTTCTGTTAGACTTGAGTTAAACAGTTCTTGTGTCAATTCATCTTGTTGAAGGTCTTCTCCTTCTTCACTGACCCTGCACCTTTCTAATCATTATGTCCTCCCTAACAACATGACCCAAGTATGTGAAATTAAGTTTCACTATCTTTGTCTCGAACGAAATCTGGTTACACTTTCCCCAAGACAAGTATGCTTATTCTTTTATTGTGCATGGGATACTCAATACTTTCCTCAAACGCCAACACTCAAAGGCTTCAATTATACTTCTGTTATGTTGTCACTGTTAAATGTCATTGAGTTAAGTACAACTCATAGCATCCCTATGAACAAATCTGAACCCAATCTCATCCTGTGCTATCCTCAACATCTCTGACACACTCGAGTCTATTGCTGCAATCACCATGCCAATGAATCTAGTTGGGTTTTTTCCTGTATCTTGCTGATCCTCCACCTTTCCAATCACAATGTCCTTTTACAAGAAATAGTCTCTCCTAGCAATCTGCCCAAAGTGTGTGAGTCAAAGCTTTTCCATCTTTTTCTCCAACAAGCACTCTGGCTGAACTTCCTGCAAGATATATATCTGTTTGTTCTTTTGGAACTCCATGGGATATTTAGTGCTCTTCTTCAGTACCACAACTCAAAGGCTTCAATTCTTCTGTCATTCTTATTCATTATCCAGACTTCAGATGCATAGCACATGATTGAAAAGATCATGACCTGAATCACCACCTTAGTTTTCAAACGGATATCTTTCATGCTCAATAATTTGAAGGGCTCTCTGACAGTGGACTTACTCAGTGTTGTAGGTCTTCTGATCTCCTAACTGCTGTCTTGTCACCTTTGTCAGGTGAAGATTGTGAATACAGTAAGATGAAATCATTGGCAATTTCATGCTTTTCTACATCTATCATGATGTTACTTTGTGATTCATTTTAATAAATTAGTTTAATTAACTAATTATTTGTGTGCACTTACTGTTTCAGTGGAGGAATTTTGTTTTCTTAATGTAGAGCTGAAACCATATTGAAAGTGTAGTCTTAGATCTTCTGGAGCAAGCATTCCAAGTTCTTCTCACTTTCAGCAAGCAAGGCTGTGTCATCTGCATATTGCAGCTTGTTGATGAGTCAGCTTATGTGATTTGGTTGTTGGTTGCTGTCAATTTAAGTACAGCTCCTAGGGACCCTATGAACAACAGTGGGAGTCCTGTTCTATCCTGTGCCATCCTTGTCATCTCTGATACCCTTGAGCCCGTGACTGTAGTCATCATATCAAGCTGTCTCCCTGGGGTCTTCACTGTAGCCATCATATCAAGCTGTCTTACTGGGGTCTTCTTTTCTTTTGATGACCTTCCTCCACCTTTCCAAGCATGGTAACTTTTCCCAAAAAATTTGTTTTCCTACTCTCCCACGGCAAAGGTGGGTGACTTTTAGTTTGTGGCCCTCCAGCCAGTCTTTCATTGTTTTTGTTCAGACATTCCTCTAGGTCGTATAGCCCTGGTGTACAAGTTGCCGTTCCACGGTCATTTGTGGTTGCTGTGAGGCTGAACACTGTGACACGGATGTGTAAAATGTGTTAATGGTTGGTTACCCAGTGCGGACAGAGAGTGGGGTGGAGCTCCCCGATTAAACAAGCGTGGAAGGAGGAGTGTATCCACTTCCATAATAGCTTGCCTCCGGAAACCCTATGAACTTGGAGAGAGGATGAAAGACACCCAAGCGTCGAGGACTCTTCTTCATAGGGTCGCTATGAGTCACCTGCGACTCGACGGCACTTAATAACAACAACACTCTCCCACAAAAAAATTTTCCATAACCCAGGCCATAAGTTCCTACTGACCAAGAATCTCGGTATTATTAACAAAGGGTTTCCTAGTTGGAAAGGAAACACTTTTAGAATCCAGCCTGAACAATTATGTAGGTAAAACAGCAAGAGTGAAAATCTTGGTCGCAATTTCAGTTATGTCTCATTGTTCTACCATACATTTTCTCAAGCATGTTCTCCATCTACAGATAGATTTATTTATTTATTTTTAATCAGCAGCAATGTAGCTTATTAAAGAATATCAGTGAAAAAATGACTTGAGCAGGTGCTATTTACAGATGCTCAAACTTTTCTGCCTCTATTTAACATGAAAACTTCTCATCAAGAAACAACCATATTTGGTTGAACTCTTTCAAATCTCTTATTTACATACTCAAAGTGTGAGTGGTGGCATAAAGCAGGTACAGACAAATGACTGTTTTAGGTATTATATTTCCATTCTTAGATCTCCTCTACTTTTATCAGGAAATGTATAGTTATATACATTGTAAAATATTAAGAATATAGCATGTATAAAATTTTAATGTGCACACAAAAGTCTTTTACAGTCTTCTCACTCACTAAGTGGTCCCACATTAAAATAAAATAAATCTTCTCCCAAAGAGAAAGCACTTAAAATGTGCAGAATTTTCAGAGTTTAGTCCCCCAAAGAATTCATTTTTCTTAATAATGTCAGATATAATAAAACCAACAGTTCTGCAGAAAAAAAATAACTAAAGCACTTAGCTTGATGTTTTACTTTCAGTATTTAAAAATCAGCTATTTCTTATGATCAGTAATTTGGGATTCCATTAGACTTTATGATATTAAATATAGATTTACACAATAGATACTAATGACTCTTGACTTGCAACCGTGTTATTTAAGTTATAAAACAGAATATCTACCAAGATCTTGTGGTTTTAAAAATTACACAAAGAAAGCAAAATAATCAGAAGATGAAAAGCACATAAAAAAAGACATAAAAATACACAAATCAGTCCAGATGACATTTTCTACATGTTTGCTGTTCTTTAGAGCTAGAAACATGTATATAGTAATGGAGGCATAATCATTAGACAGTTGTTGCACTAATAACATGAAGGCTACAGCTCTGGTGGTTTGGAGGTTCAGATAACCCCAGTCTCTGCAAAAGAAAGATGAAAAATCTGGTCCCTCATTAGTTACAGTCTTGGAAATCCAATGGAGGGTCTGCTGTGAATTGATTTTAACTTGACATAAATGAGTTTTGTGGTTTATTTTAATGAACAAATTATTTGTGCACATTAAATATAATAGGACTCAGAATTTAAAACAAAATAGAAGAAAAAAGAAAAATAAAAACAAATCTTAGACCCTATCTTCAAAGAGCTGATACATGTAAACAAGTTTGATAAAATACTAAATTAACCTTATGGGAAATTAGTGATTAGGTCTGAAAAAGAGTATCTTTATCTCTGAGGATAATATGCAATGGTTTCACAGAGAAGATGTTAAAATGAACCAGTGGGGAAGGGAGGTAGGCATCAGTAGAAAAATGTCATTTCAAAGTATTTTCCAGGTAAGTGAGAAGATAGAATTGAATTTTTTAAATTGTTGCATATGTGTCTGTATCTATATATCTCACTTTTATCCTTTCAACATTATTTTAAGTGTGTGTTTTAGTTACACCAATTTTACTGCTTAATGTACTAATATTTTAATTATGAGGTTTTTTTATTGTGATTCGAATGAAAGTTTACCAGAAGTATGTATTCAGAGCAATCTTGTATGCATTCTTTAAAATACTTGTGCTTTCTGATGTCCATAATTATTGCCAAAGTGCCTGCTCCCATGAAAAGAAATTCACTATTTTGAAACAATATTTTAGGCTTACACTTCTCAAGCATCAAAAATCAGACATTTTTAAAGCACACGTGTAGAAATGTGGGCTATACGTAGATTTATTGGATTAAAACATGTGAGGATGGGTGAAAGACATCATTAACCTGTATTAAGCATGAACTTTGTATGCACTATTGAATGTACAGAGGGTGTGGTGACATATTTGGGACCAACAGAAATTTCTTACAAAGCTAATAATATCTCTCTTTTAAATAAAGATTTCTAATAATTCACATTTCTTTAAACTGTATTCTTTCTTCAAAATAAGCAGAAAGTAAAATAAATTTCTTAATCAGATATTTATTTCACAATGATTGGCATTTATTATTCTTTCTAGAAGTTTTATCATGTTGGGAACTATGTTAATTGTTTCACTCATCAGTACTTGGGTAAAGAGAAACTTCAAAGGTTGCACCTAGTTAGGATCCTTTAGACACCCAGTGGGCAGAAACATTCCTAGTGTAGGTCTTTCATTAGTCTATACCACAGTCGCTGAAATCCATTAACACTGTTATGATAATACATGAATAATAGCATATCCCTACCAATATTTGCATATCACATTTAAGATAATATCCAGAGTATCTTTTAGAGTAGATGCACCTGGTTACAATTTACAATTACTCAGAGTAAATTTCAGCTGTTATCTATTATGCAATAATTCAAATCTGATTATATCTTTGCAATCTAAATAACACATTTTCCCTAACTCTCTTAAGTGAAACCTTATAATCTTCTTTATGTTCAGTAACAAGCGTGGCTAAATAACATATTTCATCATTTCATAAAAATTTAAAGCAAAATACAAAAATATACTGCAAATAAATCATGCTGTTATGTTGTTAGGTACCATCAAGCCAAGTAAGACCCATTAGCGACCCTTTGAACAAGAGTTCTGAATTCTATACTATCATGTACCATCTTCACAATCTCTAGTACACTTAAACCCATCACTACAGTTTCTGTGTCATTTCACCTGTTGAGGGTCTTCTCTTTCTCTGTCCTTTCCAAGAATGATATCCCTTTCCAAGGAATAGCTTCTCTGAGCAATGTGCCTAAAGTATGTTGAGACAAAGCTTTCTCATCTTGGTCTCCAATAAGCACTCTGTCTGCGCCTTCTCCAAAGCATACCATTTTCTTTCAGTATTCATATCCAAGAGATATGAAGTATTCTTCACCAATACCACAATTCAAAGGCATAATTTTTTTCATCTGTCACCTTTATTCACTGTCCAGCTCTCAGATGCATAGCAAGTGACTGAAAAGACCATGGCCTGAATCAGGCTCACTGACATCACGTTTTCTCTTTAATTTAGAGAGTTCCCTCCCTACCTACAGACTTTGCCAGTGCAATACATCTCTTGATCTTCTGACTTGATCACATCTCTTACTGCTGGTACCAAGTGTACTGATTATGAATTCAAGTAAGATGAAGTGGTTGACAGTTTCAATCTTTCTCACTTTCTGCCATGATCTTGCCTTTTGGTTCATTGGTGAGGATTTTTGTTTCCTTGACACTGAGATGCAATCTGTATTAAAGGATACAATGTTAAATCTTCTGCAACAAGGGCTTCAAGACTTCCTCACTTTCAGCAAGCAAGGTTGTGCCATATGTATAACAAAAGTTATTGATGAGTCTTCCTCCAATCCTGTTGCCACCTTTATCTTCGTGGCAAGCTTTTGGAGTCGACTGCTTTTCCGGGCATGTGTTTGTTACGTGCAGGTTTGCTCTGTCCCCGGGAGAGAGGCTAGCCAGCCTGGGCCTAGAGTTTGAACCAGGAGGCGGCCTTAAGCCCAAAGGGCCCTCGGGCCAGGTTCAAATTGTTTTCCTGTCAAAACATTCTTCTAGGTGGTATAGCACTGGTATGGGTAATGGGTACCCATGGTGGACAGTGTTGGCTGGAGCTTCCCGACTAAATCAAGCCTGGAAGCAGGAGCGGCATCCACTTCTGAAATGGCTTGCCTCCGGAAACTCTATGTATGAACAGTGCTCAGGCTGTTCGTTCATAGGGTCGCTATGAATCATCTCCGACTCGACGGCACCAAACAACAACAACAACATACATATTTGGAAGCAGGGGTGTCATCTACTTCCTGAACGTCTACTTCCATGCGTCTGGAAACAGATAAACTCTGATGAATGTTGATAAATGATAATGGTTATAGAAAGGCTTTAGGCCTTTTGTACATAAGGTCACTATGAGTTGAGCTTGACTCTATGGCAATCAACAACAACAACAGACTAAATAGATATGGAGAAAGAATACAACCATGACACACATCTTCCCTAATTTTAACAATGTAGTATTCCCTTGTTCTGTTAGCACAACAGCCTCTTGGTGTAGGTATAGGTTTAACACAAGCATAAATATGTGTTCAAGGATTGCCATTCTTCTCAATGTTAGCCATAATTCATTATGATCCACAAAGCCAAATGCCTATGCGTAATATAAAGCACAAATATAAGTTCTTCTGATATTCTCTGTTTTCATTCCAGAACCCATCTTATATCAGCAATGACATGCCTGGTGTCATAACCTTTTCTAAATCTAGCTTGAATGTCTGTAAATCCTCTATGTACTGTTATAGCCATTTTTGAATGAACTTCAGCTGTATTTTGCTTGCATGTGATATTAATGATCTTATTAATTAATTTCCACATTCTTTTGGATCATCTTTCCTGGGAATAGAAATAAATATGAATCTGATAGATATTCAATAATTTCCACATTCTTTTGTATCACCTTTCCTGGGAACAGAAATGAATATGGATCTCTTCCAGTCAGTTGGCCAGGCGGTTGTCCTTCATATGTCCTGGCATAGAATGGTGAACACATCGAGAGCTGCGTCTGTCATTTGAAACATGTCGATTGGTATCCCTCATTGACCTTACCTAGGATATTACCTGCTGTGCTAGCCATGTGCCACAGCTAGAATTCTCCAGCAGGCACACAGGGCTCCAGGTTGACATAGAGCCAAGATTTCAGATGGGAGTGCCCCATGATACTCCATGAGTCTGATTTACTATAAGAATGTAAGAGCAGAGGCACTATAAAAAGGGAAGATGGTTCTCTGGAGCAGAAGCTCAGAGACAAGGACCTTCATTCAGAATCACCAGAGAGAAAAAAACCTTCTTTTAGAGCTGCTTCCTGGAACTTGGTCGTGAAGTTTCCTAAACTGTGAGACATATCTGTCAGTTTATTGTATTGAGGGGTTGGTTGATGTTCACAATGCTAATTACTTTGTAGCTTTGATTTCTGTGTTCCTGCTTATTTATCATTTTTCTAATTAGTACAGCACTTGTCAATACTTGCTGTAATGAGGCAACTTGTGGGTTGTTGTGATGCTGGAAGCTGTGCCAACAACAGTGTGTCTAATACTAG
Source organism: Elephantulus edwardii (assembly GCF_000299155.1). Classification (NCBI taxonomy): domain Eukaryota; kingdom Metazoa; phylum Chordata; class Mammalia; order Macroscelidea; family Macroscelididae; genus Elephantulus; species Elephantulus edwardii. The sequence continues at coordinate 14,534,562 of NW_006399759.1, read as the reverse complement.
AGGGGCCACCTAAGTTGGACAGATTTTAGTCGCACTCCATTTAAAACTGGCTTGAAAGCAGGTGTGGCCATACACTTGTGAAATAACAGGCCTCTGAAAGCCCTAAGAAAAATAGGACATCCTCTCTAAGACAGACCAGTTTGTTTCTCCTGTAAGTCTACATTATGTTCAATACTCTTAGCCAACACCACAACTCAAAGGCAATGATTCTTCTTTTATAACCCTTAGTCATTGTCTAGCTCTCTGACACATATAATTGCAAAGACTATGACCTGGTATACCAGGTATATCAGCATCCTTAAGTATTGCAACTCAAGGTTTGAATTTGTTCGTCAATTCCTTCAGCCTATTATTCAAAATGGATGACCCTACAGGACATTATGCTGAGTGAAATATCTCAGTCACAAAAGGACAAATACTGTACAGTGCCACTGCTGTAAAATGGGTCTGGCATAGTGGTTGGGGCTTGGGAGAGACTGAGAAAGATGCGATAAAGTATGTATACTGCATTGAAACAGGTGAGAGAACTGGTTAAAAGGGATATATGATTAGATATTATTGTCATGACATGAGTCCAGAATGAAGGCTGCATAGTGGAGGACTTGGGGGGAGGGATTGTATAACAATGAAAGAATTTTTCTTTTACTTTTCAAAGAGAAGAATGAACTGGAGGGGAGGGGTGGGCAGGGAGAAAAGTACAACAATGAGTGAATGGAATTCCAAAATATCTGTAAATTTTCATTACAATTAATAATAATAATTTAAAAAATGCCAAACAAGTTTGTCCCTTTTGATTTTCTGACTCCAGCTCTTTGTGCATTTCATTGTAATACTTTGTCTTCCTGAGCTACCCGTTGAAATATTCTGTTCAGCTCCTTAAATTCTTGATTTATTCCCTTTGTTTTGGCTTCCTGGCACTCTAGTGCAATATTCCAAATATTTCCTAACTTTCATCTTGGTATTCTTCCTCAACTTTGTATTGACCTTTTGCATTCTTTGTAGATGATATCCTTAATAACCTCCCACAGTTCATCTGGTCTTAACTCATTAGTGTTTGAGGCCTCAAACCTAATTGTAAGATGGTCTTCAAATTCTGGTAGGACAGATTTTGAAGTCAAACTTTGGTTCTTGTGGATTTGATTTAATTTTCTTTAGCTTCAGTTTGAACTTGTGTATGAACAGTTGACAGTCTGTTCAACAATCAGCACCTGGCCTAACATTCACACAATTTTTCTCCATCATTTTTTTCCACATATGTAGTCAATCTGATTCCTGTGTAGACCATCAGCTGAAGTCCATGTGTATGGTCATCATTTATGTTTCTTATTAAAGGTATTTGCAATGACTAGGTCTTTGTACAAAATTCTATCATTCTGTCTCCAGCCTCATTTCTGTCACCAAATCCATGCTTTCTAGCTACTGATTCTTCTTACTTTTCACCAACTTTCGCATTCCACTCACCTATTATCATCAAAACACTTTGGCTGCATGTTCAGTCTACTTCTGACTGCAAAAGTTGGTAGAAGTCATCTATTTCCTCCTCTTTGGTCCTGGTTTTTGGTGCATAAATTGTAATAACAGTGTTATTAATAGGTCTTCCGTGTATTTGTTTTTTTAACCTTTTTATTTATTAATTTTAATAAATCTTTACAGAGACTTAGGGTTTACAGTCATTCATCTTTGTCACTCACAACATTGTATTTCAAGATGGACCCAGAAATGGTCTTTTTAATTATGAACTCATTTATTTCTTCTTCCTGTAAATCACAAGGACACACACATGACACACATATTTATATAAAGGATATTAAAATGTTGAATGCTTTTGTTATAGCATCTTACTCCCATTTCCAACAGGACCTGTGAATAAAGGTACTCCTGAATATTACTTGATTTTTTGTTTGTTTGTTTTAAATCTGTTTAAAGTATTCTCATCAGAAATTTTTGTGGCACAGTTTTTTTCTGTCTCTGAGAATTAGAAAAATATTTTCTAAAAAAGAGCCTTGTTTAAATAGATGCATAAAGTATTTTATTGTATTTTCAGTTGTGACAAGAAAATTAAAGACTAGCATATTTTCATTGTAAGCATCAATACATTTAGGGCAAAAAAGACATCTGTCAAATATGTGCTTTATTCTCTATAAAATTTCCCGAGATTTCTTCCAAGGGAGAAAGAACAAAAGAACAAATAAAAGCCAAATAAACAACTCCCTTAAAAAAATATTATCACTAGATCCAAAAAGACGCAAGTAATACATTATTTTTAGCTGAACAGAAAGGCAAAGATGGATTGAATGATGTTTCAGTAATTAAAAATTAAAAGACTGTTTTGTAGGGAAGAATGTCATGATCAATGATACAAAAATTATGAAGACATATTCCTTAAGAAACTCTATGTCCAGTGGCACACTTAAAACCAGAGTAAATAACTTACATGAAGAATTTCTATTTTCTTCTACAGTGAATGGACTAGATTTATTTACCTTCTCAACTATTTCACTTGTTTTCTTTGCTACAATCATGTATCTTTTACAGGTTTTAACATTAGTGCACCAACATGATAGCAAAGCATTTAGATTCTTCCTCCATAGTTAGTTTCCATAATTCCTACATGATATTTCTTCAAGTTTATATTAATTCATGAATGTGTGACTGCCGAGATGGGTTCCTGGCCCATGTACCATGTCATTAAGGTGAGAACAACCATAATTAATAAAATGCTCTCTTCCAAGTATGGTAATTCATAGACTATTTTCACTACTTTCCAACATTTTTAAAATTAGCTTATAACTATGCACATTCCAGATTTCCTCCAGATGTAGAACCAAAATAACCTCCAGAGTTCATAAACATTTTAATTTTCTCTTATCAGATTATCATATTTCATAAATTTGAAGTTCACTTTCTTGTTTGAGGATTTGGAGCAAATTAAAAATGAAGATAGAAGGGGGGAAAAAAAGACTACACACAAATGCAAAAAGCCAGATGTCGGGAAAATTGCAGCCAGATTAGTCAGACTCTGAAATATATTTTTTAAAAAATAGGAAAATTTGAATGAACCAAGGACAATTAGAAAGAAACAATTTCTTCTCTATCTAGTAGTTAGTTAGCCTCTTGACAAGAAAGCATGTATTTCTTAGTGTTAATCAGTGGCTAACATTTCATTATCTTCTGTTTTCTAAAAAGCCAGATGAGACTTGACAGAGCCATACTACTGTGAAAAATATTGCCAGTAAAGACTTTTCCTTATTTGTTTACTACTTCTTTTAATGTGCTCCCAGAGCAATGTGATTTTTGTTTGCTATTTAAACATTTGTGTTAGCATTTTAATTATGCAGGTTTATTCAAACTTTAGCCTTACTGGCAGACTAGTCTAGTCTTCTACTAAATATCATAGAGCACTTTATACCACCTCTTCCAACTTAGCATCTATTGAATGTTTAAACAGTGCCAATTAAGAGAAATCAGAAATTTGTGATTCAATCCAACTTATCATTATGAAGTCACAGTGAATTATTGGCAGAGATTCATTCAATAGATATTTACCGAGTACCTAAAATATTATAGAAATTGAGAAGAATTTGGCAAGTATATTAATAATTACAGACTTAGGATAACTATTATTAGCATGAGGTGATAAAGTGATAGAAAAATCTCACATTTGAGTGAACTACTTAAAGAAGGATAGAAAAGAGATATGATATTGTGCCACCATAATTGGGACAAAGAGAATGAATTAATCTGTAATAACAAAGGGCTTTATTTATTCCTACAATTGACAGAAAACCAGAGAGGTGAGGCAGTCTTAAGATAATACTGAATAATAGTCTAATATCCCATTGTAAAGAGTTTGTACATTTTTCAAGATGTTCTCAAATGAAGGAAGATATGAATTTACTAATTACAGAAAAAGTAGAAATCAATTTATTTTTTATGATGAAATTTAATCACCATGGATCAAGTGTGCAAAAACAAAAAAACACTAGAATTATTTGGGTTAAATATGATAATAACTAAGAAAACTATAATGGAAGTAAATATGAAGAATAAATTTGTTCAGGAATATTTTGTAGAAAGTCTAAGAAATGGTCAAAAATTAAGTATTTGAATAAGAGAAAGAGAAAATTTGAGAATATATTCAAGTTTCTTGACAAATGAGGGAAAACACATATGTACAAATTCTCTCACACATACTCATACAGAGAGAGAAAGGGAAAGACCAACAGGTAGACAGGAATTTGGAATTTTGTTCCCTGTTTAGAAGTTTAATTATGGTTTCACAGGAAATCTTTTACTTAATCTAAAAACATGTCATTGTTTTCATTCTAGCTCCTGGTTTATTGTAAACTACTTGGAACTTTAAAAAAAGGGAAAAAACATAATCTGCTATGCATGATATAATAATTAATCTCTATTATCCTGGAGCAACTAAGGAAGGAGAGTTAAAAATTGGAACAAAGGTATGAAATGTGGTTATTTATCTATATGGATACTATGAAATTAGAAGAATCAGATGATTCTTAGGTACCACTATTGACCATTTTAGTCACAGTTTCTATAGAAGGATCAAAAGGGCAGAAATATAGAAAAAATTTAAATAATCATGGAATCCAGAGTTTCTATAGCCATCTTTCCCTAGAATAATCTTGAAAATTACACCAAAAATACCCCCCGAAGTCTTCTGAAAACCAAACACTAGTTCATCTTAAGTAGGTTCATCAATGACTCATCAATGTTAGCTTTGAGTATTATACTAATTTTAAAACTAGTTATACAGATTTCACCGAATGAAATCTTTCCCGGGTAGCTCCATGGTCCTGCCCCGTGAATGGACGGGAGCTACCAACAAACAAATGGGCAAAGAAGCAAAACCCTAGAAAAGCTTGGTGTTGGGCACCTGCAGAACTTCCAGGGGGATGAGTGTGGAAACGCCTTCTCTGTGGTGGATTCGCGGAAGGCTGGAATGACTCCAGCTTCAGATGAAATCACTGAGGGCGGCTACCGAACAACTTAGAACTCCTTCGAGGCATCCCGAGTGCAAATGTCCTTCTGTTTAGACTCGGTGGTTCTCCAAGGTCTGTTTGGGACTCTTGGAGCAGAAATTAAGGGGAAGTAAGACTTACTCTCTCGTTCTTGAGGGGCGGCAACAGAAATTTCAGACCCCAGAGACCTCTCCTTGTCTTCTGGCAGTATGTGAATACTCTCCACATCTTAATTATTGATAAACTTCTTACAGATAATCTAAAAAAAATGGTTTGATTACAAGGTTTGTATACATTGTGTTTCACACTATTCTTCATTCAAATTGTTTTATTAATTTTAATGAACATTTACAGGGATTTGGGACTTCCATTCATTCATTGCTCATTCATATTTTTAATTGTTTTTATTTGCTGTCAAGTCACCTGTGACTCATAGCATCCTTATGCATGATAGCCCTGAACTCTTTTCTGTCCTTGCTGTCCTGTCCTGTCCTGTGCTGAGCCAATCTCACTGTCTCCAACCCACCTGCTACTATTACCCTAGTCACTGCCGAGTACTTTGGAGTTTGAATCAATCTACAGTTCCCATGGGTTTTCAAAGGCCATTAATTGCTTAGGAGGGGACTGCTCATTCTTCTCCCATGGAGTAGCTGATGGATTCAAATGGCATGCTTTAGGGACTGCAGCACAGTTTCTTATCACTCGGCTACCAGAGCTCCCTCACTGTGTCAATGTAAATTACCAGAGTACAATATAAATTACCAGCATTACTTTGAATAAGACATTAATATTGCATAATATAGCTGAAGATGTACACATTTAAACCTTGATTTAGAACGGTAGGCATCTGAAGCTCAAACTCGTTGATCTCAAGTCAGAAGTGACTCAAACTTGCTTCTCTGTAGATTTTCAGAGACTCTTTCACCCAGGAGGAAACTACTCCTCTTTCAACCTCTGAACTGTTGATGGATGGAACCACCAGACACAACAAATTTGGATTTGCAGGATGATTCTCCACAGCTTATGCCCTGATAGCTCCCCAAATCCTAGCTATTATTGTGGCTAAATGTCATCTAGTTGACTACAACTTCTAAAGATCCTATGAACAACAGACATGAACCCTGCTCCATCATGTGCCATTCTCATCATCGCTGACACACTGACACCCACCATTTCAGTCACTATATCAATCCATCTTGTTGAATGTGTTCCCCTCCTTCGCTGACCCCTCTATCTTTCCAAGTGTGATGTCCTTTCCCATGAACTGGCCTAGCATCATGGCCAAAGTATGTGAGATGCAATTTCACTATTCTTTCTTCCAAAGAGCACCTTAGCTGCTATGCAACCTAGAAAAAAAAATAATAATCCTATCTGCTACCTGGAGATTTATAAAAAAAAAGAATAAAATAACAGTGCAAAAGTTCATCAAGAGTAGAGATGATAAATAAAAAATAAATTAATAAATTTTGGTGCCTCATTTATATAATACATTACTATAAAGCAACACTATAAAACAACCAGGATGGATTTTTTACACTATTTTGTGGGGAAGGAGGAGCAGAGCAGGGTAGAAAATGCAGCCAGAGTGCTCCTGGGAGGCAAGGATGGAGAAATCTCATCTCACATATTTTGAACATGTTGCTAGGACAGAATATTTATCGGAAAAGAATTCCAAGGATAAGACACTCAACAAAATGAATTGACGCTGATTGCACCAAAGGGTGTATGTGTTGGAGAGGATGAGATGGCACATAGACAGAGTTCAGATCTGTTTTTCATAGGATTGCTTTAAATCATACTCAAGTCGATGGCACCTAACAACAACTGCATGCTTCTTAGAGGTAATGATGATAAAACTTTTTTTATATAGTTTGGGTAGGTTGACAGGAGCAGCCAGTTTTTAGAAAAAGATATTATGTTGGGATAATATAGGCTAATCAAAAGACAGAAAGACCTTCAAGAAAATGAATCAATACATTGTTTTTAATAGGATTGAGCTTGGTGGACATCATAACAATGGTGCATCATGAGGATTGTGCTGGATAGTTCAAGGGTCTGATCTGTTGTACATAGGGCTACTATGAATGGCACCTAACAGAAGCTATCCTATCATAACGTAAATCTCAAGAATAAACTGTTTAACAAATACTGTGTCAAATGGAATATTTATATAATGCAAATTCCATTACATACTTTGGAATAGACGGAATTCCATCAAATATTATTTATCAATTCTGTACAAACACAGGAGTGGCATCCACTTCCTAAACAACATGCCTCTGGAAACTCTACGAACTTTGATAAATATCGATGGTTGTACGGGGTCTTCAGGCTTTTTGTTCATAGGATCACTATGAGTAGTGTTCGACTCCAAGACAATTAACAACAACATCAACATCATACATACACTCTAAGGTCTATAAAGAGAAAAATAACAACACAACTTTGTGTAACTTTTAGCTGTGGTGTTGGAGAGCACTGAACATTTCATGAATGGCCAGAAGAACAAACAAATATGTCTTGGAGAGGATGCCGTCAGAGTGATATTTAGAGGCAAGAATGATGAGGCTTCACTCCACATATTTTGAGTATGTTGCTAGGAGAGGCTGTTCCTTGGAGAAGTACATGACACTGGGAAGGGAGGAGGGTAGGCAAAGGAGTAGAAGACCTTCAACCAGGTGGATTAATACAGTGACTACTGCAATGGGCTCTTGTGTGTCAGAAAGTGTGAAGATGGCACAGGATAGGACAGGGTTCAGATCTTTTGTTCATATGAGTCACACTTGCCTCGATGGCACCTGACAACAACAACAGCAACAACAATAATTACAACAACAACCCTAATGAAGTAAGTAATGAAGATGAGGTAAAAAAGGAGTGGAAGTATCTTCTGAAACAATTGAAAACTTGCTTATTTAAGCTTAGTGTTAGGCCTATGTGCAATCAGTTGTGATTATTATTATTTAAAATATAATTTTTAGTTACATGATATATTTAACAATAAATTTAACCTATTTTATGCTTAAATTCTTAATTGTAATGCTGAGAAACTTCTAGAGAATCTAGTGTGCTACAAAGAACTGCTAGGATTATAAATTGGCACATACATTTTGCAAATCTACTTAATGATACATATTCAGAACTATAAAAATGTTCTTTCCTTTTGACCCCATAATACTTCTACTTGAATGATATTTTAAAGAAAAGTTATAGAAGATTAAGTTCTTTCTTTTCTTTCCAAATTCATTTTCCAGTCCTTTCACTACAAAGCTCTAAACTGGCGTTATAGCAAACATCTTACTCCTTCTAATTTTACTCTTATACATTTTTTACGTAAGTTTTAAACCTATGCACTTTTAATTTCTTTTTAATGAGTTTCTTACTTTCCTTATTTTTCAACTAAAACTTTCTGTATTCATTTGGGAACAATTGAAATATCATTTACTTCCTTAGTTCTGTGTATTATGATTAATAGTACCCCTTCTACTGAATTTTCATATTTGTATATTCATCAAATATGGAATTATTATTTGACTTTACATAATTTCCAGTTAGAATGTTCACACACAAGAAGACAGTAGTCTATTCATATTGATATTTTCCCCAAGTTGTTGTTATTAAGTGCCATGAAGTTGAATATGACCCATAGCAATCCTACAAACAGTATATCTGAACTCTGTCCTATATTGTGCCATCCTCACACTTCCTGACACACCAGAACCCACTGCAGCAGTCAGTGTCAATCTACCTAATTAAGAGAATTCTTCTTCACTGACATGCTGCCTTTCCAAGCATCATATCCTTCTCCAAGGGATAGTTCCTCCTAGTGACATACTTGAAGTAGGTAAGATAAAACTTTATTATCCTTGCCTCCAAAAGAGGGCTCTGAAGAGCACTTTTGCTGCACTTTCTCTAAGACCTATTTGTTCTTTTGTCAGTCCATGGAATATGCAGCAATCTTCTCCACTAGACAGCTCAAAGGAATCAATTCTGTCATCCTTATTCATTGTCCACCTCTCAGATGTATAGCTAGTGGTCAGAAAGATCATGGCTTGAATCACACACATATTAGTCCTCAAACTTACATCATTATTCCTTATTCATTTGGAGAGGTCCATGACTGGATACTTTCTCAGAGTAATACATCTCCTGATTTCCTGCTGGTACCAAACAATATCATTAATATCATACAGAAGTAAAATACTACTGAAGATTATCCTAAAACCACTGGAACAGTACATCCACAGAGAACTGCCAGAATCACAGGCTGGATTTAGAAGGGTCATGGTACTAAAGGCACTATCACCAATGTCAGACAGATCTTGGCAAAAAGCAGAAAGTACCAGAGAATGTCTATCTGTGTTTCATTGACTATACAAAGGCATTTGCCTGTGTGGGTCACAAAAAATTGTGGCTGACCTTGAGGAGAATGTAAATCCCAGAACACTTGATTGTGCTGAGGCGAAACCTATACTCAGACCAGGAAACAGTCCTCAGAGCAGAGCAAGGAAACACTACGTTGATGTGTCAGAGATGGGTCCTGTCTCTATACCTTTTCAATTGATATGAAAACAAACAATTCAGGAGGCTGAACTTTATGAGGAAGAATGTGGCATCAGGATTTGAGGAAGACTCATTAACAACCTACATTATGCAGATGACACAAACTTGCTTGCTGGAACTGAAGAAGATCTGAAGCACTTGCTGCAGAAGATCAAGGACTATAATCCTCAGTATGGATTGAAGCTCAGTATCAAGAAGACAAAGATTCTCACCACTAGGCTAATTGGCAGTACTATAAAAGATGGTGAAGAGATTGATGTTGTTAACAGTTACAACTTCTTTGGCTCCATAATGAATACCTTTGCCACCAGCAGTCAGTAAATCAAAAGACTAATTGCATTAGATAAATCTGCTGTCAAGGACCTCTCCAGAGTACTAAGAAGCAATGGTGTCAGTTTAGAGACTAAGATGTGCCTGATCCAGGCCATGGTCTTGGCAATTACTTACTATGCATCAGAGAGCTGGACAATGACTAAGGATGACAGTATCCATGCCTGTGAGTTGTAATGCTTGAGAAGAGTCTTGAACATACTGTAGACCACCAAGAAAACAAATAAGTCTGTCTTGGAGTGGGTGAGACCATATTTGTCCTTGGACGCTAGGATTTTGAAACTCTGTCTCACATATTGTGGGCATGTGGTCAAGAGGGACCAGTCCTTGGAGAAGGACATCATTCTTTGAATGGTAGAGGGACAGTGTAGGAGAGGTAGAGCCCTGAATAGATGGATTGATAGAGTATCTGGGGTAAAGGGAGTAGATGTGTCAGAGTCAAACTGGCTCAGAATAGGGCAGGCTTCCTTCATTTAAAGAAAGGAAGGGATACATACTCACAATATATAATAGCAAAACTGAAAACAACTTAACTATCTTTATATGGGGAAATATCTATTCTTCATTGTGTTTTCATTGATGTAATATTATACATTCATTAAAATATTTCAAAAGAAACTAAACTACTGAACATTTTCAACCGTATAATGCCAGTTAATCTGGTTAATCTAGTTTATGGTAAACTACTTCCCTAACCTACTTGAAGAGATTCATATTCATTCCCATTTCCAAAAATAGTGATTCAACAGATTATAGAAGTCATCAAGCAAAATCATTTCGCATACAAGTAAAATATCACAGAAGATTATTAAATAAATTACTGGAAAAATGCATTCACATGAAATGCTGATAAATTTGAACTGGATTCAGAAAGAGGCTGTGGTAATATGGATATCATTATTGATGTCAGATGGACCTTGGCTGAAATCACATAATATCAGAAAAGTTTATTTTTTGGATGTTAACCTAAAAGTTGTCTTCCCCCTGCCCCACCCCCATTACAGTTAGTCCCCTCTGGTTTCCAGCTACTTGAACTGCAGACACATGGTCTTGCAAACCATCAACAGTGTGGGACTAGGATGACAGAAAGAGTGCTTCCCACAATAGAGAACAAGACTTGTGGGAAGTAGATTTGCAGTGGCAGTACTTGAGAAAGACTGGAGCAAGATTCTGTTGAGATCAAGACCAGTGTGAGACCTTGTTGAGCAAGATCCCGGTGGTGAGCACTTGGGATGCTTGTGGAGAGATTGTGGCATTGCTATAGAGAAGGCGTGACCTCAAGTTTCTTTCATTTGCGCTGACCACAGTTAAAGGATTTCCTACTCTTGTCAGAAAATTAAGGAGAAAAAGCTTGCTGAATGACTGAGGAGACCAGAGATTTCTTAAATTGCTGAAATGAAACCAGAGCCTAGACTTACTGAGAAATTGTGTCTTGAGACTGTGGGACTAAACCTGGACTTGTACTTTGAGATGTTTTTTACTTCCCCCACTCTCCAACTTATTTCCCTAATAAACTTCATTCTTGGTACCACAACTGGGAGTCTGGGAGTCAACAACAAATAAATGAATCTCTTGCTGCAGGTTTGGCTCTAGGGGCTCCATAAGGCTTGGCTGTGGGTTCTTTTTCTGCTTTTTAGTCTGAGGAAGTTAGGGACTGTGCTATTCTCACATGCTCTGGCCCATTCAGAGAGACACAATGCACCTGTGCCCCTATGTCTCAGTTTCTGAACCTCTCCAAACACTTTTGTACAATTGACATGGGAAAAGTATTTGGTCATAACAAATTATGCATGCATTATAGCAAATTATGGATAACATTTAGAAAAATGGGGATTCTAGAGTACTTAATCTTGCTCATGTGAAAACTGTGTGTAGACCAAGAAGCAATTGTCAGAATTTATTATGATCTACACAGTGAAATGCATTTGTATACTAAACAAAACATCTGTAAACATCTTTATGAAATTTTCTGCTTTCAGCCAAGAATCATATGATGTCAACAATGATGTCAGAAATAAAAAATGAGGTTGAAGAAGAGTCTTCCAGGAAAAAAAAACCAACAATAACCCATTGGTAGAACTAACTTAAAATGAAAGACTACATATAGTTCTGGGAGTTCAAAGAAACCACCACAGACAAAATAAGGTAAAACAATAAAAAACAAAATAAAAATAACTAACAGACAATTAGAAATCATTCAATCAGTAATTAGAAATTCACAAGATTCAATAAAATTACAAAGACTATGTATTGAAAAGACAAGATAGCATAATAAAATCCATTAAATAATGAGGTAAGAACAAGGAAGATTAGAAGACAAATTCTTTGATGCAAATTTACATGAGAAAGAAATTATTCAAAATGAGGAACAGGAGGAAATTAAAAAGAAAACCAAAAAGCATAAGAGAGAGAATTGTTGAACATTTGCAAAAAGAAAAATTTCCTAATGTCGTAAAAGATAAAAAGATATCCATTTAAGAAACCATACAAACTTTATACAGGATAAGCCTTTGTCCACAAATCATAGAAGCATAATAAAATAAAATGTTCTAAACCAAAGATAGAACAACTTGGGGAAAATTAAATGTTACCTATAAAAGGCAACGAACAGGACTAAGCTCAGGTTTCCTAAGAGAAATTATTCAGTCAGGAAGGCCATAAAATGACATCTATTAAACAAACAAACAAAAAAGATAGCTAAGAGTTATATATTCAACAAAAACATTATGGTAAGATTAGTACATATTCTGATAAACAGAAATTAAGAGAATATATAAAGACTAGCCTATCCTTGCAAGAAATCCTAAAGAATTGTTGTTGTTGTTGTTATGCGCAGTCGAGTCGGAATTAATAACATTAAAAAAATTCTTAAATTAAGACTCATGACCACATCATTCAGTATATAATCCTGCTAGTCTCAAAAATAAATTAACTCTCAAGACTGAAAACAAAGAATAAGAAATTCAATCTATAAATTATGAAAATAGTAAAGCAAAAGAGAGGAAATAAAGACTATAATCATGACACTTCCAAAAGAAGAAGAAAGCAATACAATACTAAAACAGAAAGATGATTTTAAATTTGTTTTTACTGTTATGTGACAATGAGTTGACTGTGACTCATAGTTACCCTCTGAACCTTGACCTATTCTGAGCCAACCTCATTGTCTTTGCCACATAAATTTAAGAAGATAAAAATAAATGACAGTGTAATGGCAAAGACAATCAACCTCTCAACCAAATGAATGATGAAGAAAATGATAAGGTCTTAGTAAACGTGAATTAATTATGACAAAGAGAATTACAAGAAATTATGATTTATAAAATGAACTCAGCTTAGAAAAATGTACAGAACAATGAAATCATAAAAAGCATGATATAAAATACAAAATGGTAATAGCAGTATATCCATAACTATCATTAATTACACGCAATGTAAGTAGATTAAGTGCAATAGTCAAGAAAAGGAAAATTATAGAATGGATAACACAAAAATAGTTGATCTTTGACAGAGGTCTGAAATTCATTCATGAAAACAAAATAGTCTCATTAATAAACGACACTGACAAAACTTGATAACCACTGCTACTAAAATGAAGCTGGAATGAAAACTCACACCACATATTAAAATCAACTGAAGATAGATCAAAGCCTAAATATAAAACTTGAAACTCTAAAGATCATGAGAGAAAAAATAGTGAAAAATATAACTGACCATGAATTAAAATATAAATAATCTATAAAAAATAACAGAATAACAGTGTAAGGTAAACTGTCTACTGGCACCATCTAAAAGTAGTTAAACATGCATATCTGAAATATTTTTCAAAATAATGGAAAGATAACTTTCAGATTGACAAAATAAATTTGGCCACAATATATTATACACGGTGATGATCTTAAAAAATATTGAAAATGTTAACACTTCATCAGCAAAAGACAAAATATTTAATTAGAAAATGGACAGAGCTTCATGAGGATACACTTCACCAAAAAATGATCATCAGGAAGCCCACAAACACATGGAAAAATAGTCAACACTCATAATCATTTTTGTTAGGTGCCATCAGATAGTAAGACTGTTGGTTGTGGATCCAAGTAAAGTGAAATCATTGAAAATCTCAGTCCTTTCTCCATCTATCATTACGTTGTTTATTGGCCCTGTGTTTTCTTGGTGATGAGATGTAATTAATTTGAAACTATAGTTTTTATCTTCAGCAGCCAATTTTCGATCCCATCTTCATTTTTATGAGCAAGTTTCATTTTGATGAACAAGTTTATATGATCTGTCTTATGCAGGTTGTATACAAGCTTCCTCTGATCCAGATGCCACATTCTTTTTATAAAGTCCACCATCCCAAATAAATTTTCTCAGCATACGCGTTGAATAGCTATGGAGTAAGAATATAGCCCTGATGCACACTGTTCTTTGATTTTAAACTATGCAGTATTCCGTTGCTGTGTTTGGGCAATATTTTCTTGCTCTAAATATAGGTTTCACAAAATCACAGCTAAGTGTTCTGGTATTCCCATTCTTTTCAATCTTAACCAAAATATATTGTGATTGATACACTAAATGTCTTTGTATAGTCAATTAAAATTGACACACTAAATGCCTTTGCATAGTCAATTAAAATATAATCAATTAAATTAATTGTGACTAAAAAAAAGTATGTCTAAAAATGTATAAATGTTAAAAATATAGATGGACCTTATTTGATGGACTGCACAGAACCCTACTGAATATATCTTGGAGAACAGATAAACAAACTATAGCACATACGTACAACGGAATAATATGCAATTTTAAATAATAAAGACACTTTTTTTTTTACTTCCCTGAAAGTATAATAATAGAGAGTGCTAGTGGAGAGGAAAACATGTGGAACAAAATTAAAAATTATAAAATAAACTATCCTAAAATCACAAAATATACCAGGCTTTTGTTGTCTTTTGGAGACTAATGGAACCCACAAAATATAGCCATGAGTCATCTTTCATGACTAGAATTGTTCACAGCCACCATATCGAGACTCAATTTTAGTCAAGGCCCATAAGGAGGGGGATAAAATTAGAGAGCCAAGCATCTCTCAAAAAAATAAACATTCAAAACCCAAAAAGGCAGTATTTTTACCAAGGATAAATTTCAGAATGTAAAAACAGGATAAAGGAGGATAGATA
The DNA here is from genome assembly GCF_000299155.1 of Elephantulus edwardii. Taxonomy (NCBI): domain Eukaryota; kingdom Metazoa; phylum Chordata; class Mammalia; order Macroscelidea; family Macroscelididae; genus Elephantulus; species Elephantulus edwardii. Next base: position 14,519,507 of record NW_006399759.1, on the reverse strand, counting down.
GAGATGGAGAACACAAGAGAGGTGGTGGAAAGAGCACACGGTTGCACTGTGGAGACTGCAATCAATGTCATAGAACAAAACTAATATGACTAGAAAGCTAATGTGTTCTGTGAGATTTCACTTAAACAACAACAAAAGAATTGAGGGGTTTTTATAAGGAAAAAGAATACAGACCCTAAGTCACAGTGATACAGAAATGGTTGATTGTAGATACTTTGCTGAAGTTCTTCTCAGAATAAATTATTTCATTTTCAGAAGTGTTATTTAAAATGTCAACATTTTCAGAGATAATTGACTGAGATTCTAATTACTATAGCATGACATAGCCTAATTGAGAGCTATTCTCTTTTTTAGTGTCATGTTTCATACATATACTAAAAGCTAAATAAAGTAGGCTAAACTATACACTAAGAAGCAGTTTTCCAACTCCAACCAAGTAAAATTCCTAAAACCTTTAGGAATTAAGTATTCAGTGATGTACTTTCAAAATTATCTCATATCACCAAATAGTGAAAAAAGAATTAAAAAATAAAACAAACCCAAACCACCACCACCCCTGAAACCACAACCAACTTCTGAAGATGTATAGTTATAAACAGTGCTAAGGATGTCATAAAATTTAAAAATGTTCTTTGAATCACCTAGTTTAAGCAACTGTGATTGCACTAATTACTATCCTAACTTCTGCAGTCACAGAGAGTCTGTAATATGGGAATACTTTCCACAAAATTATAAAATGAGCACTGCTTATGCACTTTGGCTATGCTACACATTTGAACTGGCTCTGTGACATTAGAAACACAGATTTATGCATATCATCCTTAGCAGATTTTTTAAAAACTTCTCAGGGAATTTAGTCAAGTTGAGAGACACTTGTGTAGAGCATGAAAATCAGTTTATTTTAGGTTGGAAGTATAAAATAAAGTTTAATGAAGTAAGAGATTTACACTTTAAAAAAAAAAGCAATGTAGAATAGACATGATATGTTAGACATGATGGCATAACAATTGGTAGGTAACCAAAGGGCATCTAATTCATTTAAGTAAGTGAATATGGTATTTAACATCAACTACTTTGTCACTTACCTTTTTCTCACCATTCTTCTCAACTCCTGAGCCAGTAACTCTTGCCATTTTTACTTCTCTTCCGAAACATTTGCAATGTTTTTTTAGATTTCCTAACTCCAACTCTCCCAGTGGAATCAATCCTTAATACTGCTACTAAATTAACTAGGAAATAACACTGTATGGGTCAACATTGGGAAGGGTGTGCCTCAAGGATGTGTCCTGTCTCCATATCTTTTCAATCTATATGCTAAACAGATTATCTGGGAGGCTGGACTCTATGAGGAGAAGTGTGGCATTAGGATTGGAGGTAGACTTATCAAGAATCTGTGTTATGCAGATGAAACAACCCTGCATGCTGAAACTGAGAAGGACCTGAAGCACTTGCTGCAGAAAGTAAAGTATTGCAGCCTTCAATACGGATTGAAGTTCAACATCAAGAAAACAAAGATTCTCACCACTGGGCCAATTGGCAGCATAATGATAGATGGTGAAGAGATTGAGATTGTTGACAGCTTTCAGTTTGCTTGACTCCACAATCAATATTCTTGGTACCAGCACCCAGGAAATTAAAAGATGAATTGCTTTGGGAAAGTCTACTGTCAGAGACCTATCCAAGATACTGAGGAGCCATGATTTCAGTCTGGAGACTAAGGTGCACTGGATACAGGCCATGGTCTTTGCCATTACTTGCTATGCTTTATAAAGCTGGACAATGGGAAGATAGAAGGAGAATTGATGCCTTTGAGCTTTGGTGCTGAAGAACAGTATTGAATATATCGTGGACTGCTAGGAGAACAAACAAGTTCATCCTGGAGAGGATGAAGCCAGGCTGCTCCTTGGAGGCAAGGATTCTGAAGCTTTGCCTGACATACTTTGGACATGTTGCAAGGAGGGGCCAGTCCTTGAAGAGGGACATAATGTTTGGGAGGGTGGAGGGACAGAGCAGGAAGGAATACCCTTGATGAGATGGATTGATTCCATCAGTGGTGTAATGGGGATAGTCACATCAGAGAGAATTAGATTGGCAAGGGATAGAACAGGGTTTAGGACTGTTGTACATAGGGTTGCTAGGAGTCATAAGCGACTCAACAGCACATAACAACAACAACAACCAATCTTTAATAAGCTCTCAAAGCAAAATGGACAAAGTCTCAAACCCTCAGGATGTCACTGAAATATTTTGACTGGCTTAATCCTCAATGATTTCTACCATTTTATTTCCCCATATCTACACTATGGTTCAGCCAAGCTACCTTATATTACACCAATTTATGCCTACTCTCCCCAAATCTGTACCTTTTTTTTTTTTCATTAATTGAGAACACTTGTATTCAGCTCATACATTTTGGAGTTCTACTACCCTATCATTTCAGTACAAAATAATTTCATTCTTAGACAAGGCTCTAACACCTCTCCTATTTGTGCTGTTAATTCATAGGTGATACTTCTCTTCTGGTTTTAATCCACAAGTAGCTACAAGGCAAAAAGACGAGAAGTAACCTTTTGTGCAATATAGAGCCTCAGAAAATTCACAGAAGGGTCAGCTCTTGTCAGTTCCAACTCAACAGCAATGAGTGTTTGGATTTGAGTCCTGATCTGACAAATATAACATTTTTTGGTTTTGTACTATGCAACGTTAGCTCTTACAGAAGCATCATCACCTTATTACTTACAAAATGTATACATTCTGTAAGATGGGATTAATTTCTGATTCATTGCTTGCCTTATTTCCTTTAATATCTCGACCTATTTACCTCCCAAAATTTTTCTAATTAACAAATGCATTGCAAATATTTTTTAAAATATGTTTGGCTTTTTCAGGAAATCCAAATATAATAATCCATGATATTGACTATGATATGTCCAAAATCTCTACTGTATAAAAGGACAGCAAAATGACAAAGGATTCCATCTGGATCACAAAGACTTGATGAGATGGTTTATAACAAGAGTTGGGCTGCTAATTAAAAAGCTATTAGTTTTATAATCTACCAGCCATTCTCATTATTATTGTTAACTATTTTATAAACCAAAGTGGGGTAGCCATGTTTCTCTTTGTTTTTGTTTGGTTTTTGTGCATGAGGTTTGTGTGTGTGTGTGTGTGTGTGTGTGTGTGTGTGTGTGTGAAGCCCTGCACATTATTTTTTTAAGTTAAAATAATAACATACTATGACAGGTTTGGAAGCAAGAGTGGCATCTGTTTCCTAAACAACATGCCTCTGGAAACTCTATGAACTTTGATAAATGCTGATAGTTGTAGAGGGGCTTCAGGCCTTTCATTCATAGGGTCACTATGAGTCGTGCTCAACTTGAAGGCTATCAACAATAATAACAACAAGTTAAGTTTGCATGTATGAAATCTGGACAAAGAATAAGGATGACAGAGTTTATGATGTTGAACTGTGATATTGGACAAAAGCACTGAACATCTTACGGGCGGCCAAGAGAACAAATATATATTGGAGAGGGTGCAACCAGAATGCTCTTTGGAGGAAAGCATGATGAAGCTTCACCTCACATGCTTTGGGCATGTTGTTAGAAGGAGATGGACATGGTGCAAGGTAGGGTAGAGAGGCAGTAAGGAGAAGAAGACCCTCAACCAGGAGGATTAATGCAGTGACTGCCACAATGAGTTTTGTGTCAGGAAGTGTGAGAATGGCACATGATAGGATAGAGTTCAGATCTTTTGTTCGTAGGGTCACTATGGGTCATACTCAACTTGACAGCATCTAATAACAGCCCTATTGATTCCAATCATTGTGAGAGTTTTCATCTCCCAGAACTTGAAGGGTGGCCGAAAGAAAAGAATATTATTTTTTAAAGTCATATGCAAGTTTTTATCAGAATTTAGAAAAAGAAAAAGTTAAATAACACCCTGTCTAGTTAAGACTGGCACAATATAAATATTTCTCTCTGTGTGTATTAAGAGTTGAGATAAATGAAAACAAATATTTATCATTTTCATTGTGTTTATTATCATTCTCTTAGACGCACAAAACAGGTAGGATTTCAGTAAAATTTAGTTGTACTCTGTTGGATCCTGGAGAACTGGTGTTAGGATGTTTTTCCCACAGTCTGTTTATTGTCCTCCTGAGTTGACCTGGTTACTTTAGATTGTCACTTAGCCTTCTTCCTAGATTCCACTCTGCCTTTCCATTTTGGTCTCTGCACTCATTTGCCACATATTATCAAAGACACTAGACAGTCCATCCTGGTCAGTCCATAAATCACTGACTTTGAGTTGAGCAGAGAGGTGTGTATACATTTCTTTTTATATATCCTCCAAAAGAGAGACTACTTCCCGGTAATTCTGAGCAGTGAGTGACTTTCCATCATTAAATATGTCTCCCTAGTGCCTGAGTGATGTTCAAAAGGAGATACAACAACCCATTCTTCTTTTGACACTAAAACTTTCAAAAGCCTCTGTTTCTCCTTCCAGCTCCTATTCTTCAATTCTCCAAAGGTCTCAAATTTTTGAAAAGTCCAGTACCAAGTTTTCTCCACTAGGAAAGGACCAATTTTAAACCACTTAATTACCAATCAATCTTAAGTAAGCCAAGCAAAAGCAGCATCTGACCCAATTTGTTTAGAAACCCATTCATTCAGCCTTGTGGATTCTCTGCTATGCAGGAGACCTGTCAGACTGAAATCAAGAAAAAAGGCTTATCGAATTTTAATGTTGAACTAATGTTGCTTCTGCAGTCGCCTGCATTAGAGGGGTGATAGGGAGTCCAGGAAGGAAGTGAAAAATGGTCTTTCACTCTCTTGATTTTTTTGTTGGTTTTTTTTTTCTTTTTTTGCAGAGTTCAAACGTTCAGTCTGTCCTTTCTATGAACCTACTATTTACGGCAACCTCTTTTAACCTATATATAATGCATGAAGAAATCTAGGCAGAATAATATTGCATGTAGGCTCTCATATGACTGATTGCACTGAACTCTGAAAGCTTTTCGATGTCAGGCTCACAATATTGTCAGGTCCCTAGCTAACTCCACCTGCTAAGGCAACTCTTACCAACTTTCAGAAAAATTATGCATAAATTTATGATTTGAGACATCTAGTGTGGTTTCTATCTTGAGCTAGAGAATTTGTATGTCTTCCTCACTTCTCTGCATTCTTTTTCATAATATAACATTTTCAATAAGGTTTCATTAATGCCCTCTCCTGGGTGACAGAGTCTATAAATTTGTGTAGTGATTTAAAGAGCATCTATGACATCTGAATGGGAGGAAATATCCTAAATGAATACCAATGTTCTCCTCTCTTCTCTGACTATTATGAAAATAGACAGCTTTTTCCTCCTTTATCCCATATCTCACTGCGCTTAACCCAAAGAAAATAAGCTAAGTAGTAAATAAGACAATAGGTATGGCACTTCTAAATTTGCAATTGTCTCAGTTCAATCTCAATATTTAGGACACTTGAACCGTCATTCCTCATGCACAGGGCAGAGATCAATGAAAATGGGCCAGAACAGTGTATTTAGTTTTCATTATTTCATTTCACTACATAATAAGGATCTAAAGTGCCCTACCAGGGTTTAGAATATCTAAAATTTCATACTCTTATCTATCACTTCTGGGACATTTTACTTGGTTTTTAAAGGATATTGTATTTCCTAAGTTTAAGTTTGCCAAAATTAAAATATGAGATGAAAAGTAGACTATTTGAAAGTAGAAACGAGCTAGGTAGAAGAAGAAAAAGAATTTGGATAATTAAGGCCCAATTCTACAAGGAAACCTCTGAATAGCTGCTATTAACATGAAAAAAATACCTTCCACATAAATACAAGATGCTAAAAAAATCCCAAAATCTAAAATCAAAACACCTCACAGACATCAGGTTGGTTTTGACCTATAGCGAACTTCCACTGGGTATCTGAGACTGTAAATCATGAGAGACTGTCTATTCTTCTCCTGAGGAGCTGCTGATGGATTCCAACTGATATCCTTACCAGTCCTCCAAGGAGCATTTTGGCTGTACTTTCTCCAAGACAGGTCTGTTTGTTCTCTTGGGGGCCCATGGAATATTTAGTACTCTTCTCTAATAGCACAACTCAAAGGCATTAACACATTTTTTTTGGTCATCCATATTTACTGTCTAGCTCTCAGATTGAAAAGACCATGACTTAAATCAGGTGCATCTTCAAAATGACATTATTGCTTGTCAGCAATTTGAAGAGGTACTTGACAGAATATTTTCCCAATGCAAGACATCTATCTCCTGACTATTGGTACCAACAGTGTTGACTGTGGATCCAATTAAGATAAATTTATTGACAAAATCAATCTTTTCTCCATGTACATGATTGGTTGCTATTGTGTATCATATCAGAACTTACTTACATCTGACCCTCCAGCGGGTTTTCAGAGGCAGTTAATTGCATGAGGAAAGATTGCTCATCTTTCTCTTGAGGAGCAGCTGGTATATTCAAACTGTATGTTTTGGGATTGCAGCACTACTTCTTACCATGGCATATATTATTTAAGGTTTGTACACCAGTGTCACTAGCTTCTTTCCATTTCAGATTCATCAACACAACATAGCACTGGGGTAGTAAATGTTAAGATATTAAAAAGACAAATTCCTGAAGCATGGCATTAAAATATATTGTAGGGGAATATTCCTACCACCACAGGGATTTACCAGGTACCAAACAGGACAATAGAGTTTGGGAACAGGGAACTACAAGCAGGGAAAGACTCATTTGCTCAGCTGGCATGATGAGCTGCTAGAATGAAACATCCTTGAGACACTTTGGACAGTTTCACACTACTCTACTACTCCACAGACAAAGTAAGGCAATCGAGTTTGGAAGAGGGGACTACATTAAGACAAGATTCCTGTAGGTCTGCAATGAAGGCAAGAGAGAACCTGGAGGATTTTGGGAAAGACAAAATTTCCCAGTAAAGACTTCCAGTAGAATGTGTAGCCCACTCCATAGATTAAATATTTTAAATGGGCAACCACTCAATAACATAATAAAAATAAGAACTATCAACAGCTTGTGCAGACACAATAGAAACGGCCTAACATTTACCAAGAAGAACTTCACATAATAGCAAGAAAGCAGCAGACAGATTCAGGCACTAAAAACAACAAATTAAGCTTTCTCCAAAAAAGGCAGCACATATTGAAGATGCAATGAATATTTGGAGCTAGGAAAATAGAAGATGCATACCAATAGGGAGGCATTCGAGTAGGTGCAGAAAAATGCATAAATGATGGAAGAAACAATGGGAGACAGAAATAAAGGGAATACCCTAGAAGCAAAGAGCTAGAAGAAATATAATGATGCAAAGTTATTTGAACAGCTACAGAATAAAGTATAGATTACAAAAGAAAATTACGGAAGACATTAAGAATGTAAATATTCCTCAGAGACTGGGAGACAGAAGAAATATATCGATAGGAAAAACTTGAATAACTACAGAACAAAATACAAAAGATGGAAAAAAGAATTGAAACTATAGATAAAGAAGTGTAATAAATTTTAAAAAATATCAGTAGACAGAGAAGGGATAGGCAACATAGTATAGAGAATAACAGAAATGCATAAAAATGCAATCAAGGAAATTAAGACCAAAATGGCAGAAGTGTCCAAAATGCTGGAGAAACAAAAAAAGTAGAAAAGAAGAGATGGAACAGAGTCAGTGAGCTGGAAGACAAGAATCGCAGTGGAAACATACATGAAGAAAAGTCAGAGATGAGAGATAAAGAAACTGAAGAAAACATTAGATTCACGTGAAATGACATCAAAAGGAACAAAGTGTGTGTGCATGTGTGTGTATAATTCCAGAATATGAGAGGGACAGGGAAAATCACTGAGGAAATTGCAGAAGAGGTATTAGAAGAAAAATTCCCAGGTACTATGAAGAATGGAGATGTACACATTTGAGAAGCTCAGTGAACACCAAATAGAGTAGACACAGAAAGAAAAACATCAGACTTACTATAGTTAAATTCTCCAAAATAAAAGATAGGGATAGAATGCTAAAAGCAGAACAAGAAAAACAAAGAGTCACCTACAAAGGAGAATCAATTAAATTAAATTCTGATTTCTCACCACAAGCCAAGTAGCATGGAAACAAGGGAATGGCATATACAGAAAGTTGAAAGAAAACAACTGCCAACTTGGAATTCTGTACCCAGCAAAGCTCTCCATCAAATATGAAGGAGAAATTAGGTCCTTTGCAGAAAACAAAGAATTTAAGCAATTCATGAAAACAAGATCACCAACTTTCCAACAAACTTTATGGTTAGTCCTTCACATAAGAGGCAACAATTGAAAGTGGGTGGACTATGCACACCCATGTTTATCGCAGCTCTATTCACAATAGCAAGGAGTTGGAAACAACCCAGGTTCCCATCAACAAACGAGTGGATAGAGAAGCTGTTGTATATTCACACAATGGAATACTATGCTGCACTGAAATACAAGGAACTCATGCAATATTATTCAAAATGGATGAGCCTGGAGGACATTATGCTGAGTGAGATATCTCAGTGGCAAAAGGAAAAATCTTACATGGTGCTACTGCTGTAAAATGGGACTGATATCAGGGTGGGGGTAAGACAGAAAAACTGGATAGATTGTGTATACTGCACTGAAACAGATGAGGGAGTGAATAAATTAAAAGCGATGTATGATAGGGTATTAAGGTTATCACAAGAGTCCACAATTAATGTTGCATAGTGGAATGTACTTGGGATGGTGGGAGGGGTGCAGGGGGATTGTGTACCAGGGAGGGAGTCTTTCTTTAACTTTTGAAAGAGAGGAGCGAACTGGGGGGCGGGGGGAGAGGACTGGGCAGGTAGAGAAGTGTAGCAATGAATGAATGGAAATCCAAATTCTCTGTAAATGTTCATTAAAATTATTTTAAAAATTTTAAAAAAAGAAAGTGGGTGGACTATAGTAACCAGAAATAACAGAAAAAGAAACAGCAAAATGGCAAGGATAAAACATGTCCTGTCAATAATCACATATAATGTGAATGGACTAAGTCCGGCAGTTAAGAGAAAAAGAGAAGCAGCATGGATAAAAACCCAAAGTGCGTCAATATGCTGCCTACAAGAAACACATATAAGAAACAAACAGAAAAATAGGCTCAAAATCAGGCTGGGTGGAAAAAAAAATACCAAGCAAATGGCATCCATAAAAAACGGAGTGATAATATTAATTTCTGATAAAATAGACTTCAAGATGAAAACCACCATAAAAGATAAGGAAGGACACCATATTATGATTAAAGTTGCAAGAGAGCAAGAAGTCATAACCTTGGTCAACATCTATGCACCAAATAATAGGCCTTCAAATTATATAAAACAACACAACAGAACTGAAGAAAGAAATAGCACAATAGTGGTTGCTGTTATGTGCCATCGAGTCCCTTGCCACTCAGTGACGCTATTTACAAGAGCCTGAAATATTGCTCTATCCTGGATCAACCTTGCAGTCTCAAAAACACCCATTCCCACCACCCAAAACACAGAATCAATCCATCTCATTAGGGTCTTCCTCTCCAGTGTTATCCCTCCACTCTCCCAAACATGATGTCCCCCTCCAAGGACCAGTCCCTCCTTGCAACATCCCCAAGTATGTCAGACAAAGCTTCAGAATGCTTG
>NW_006399759.1:14506716-14509045 GCF_000299155.1 Elephantulus edwardii | reverse complement strand
CAAATGAGGATATGGCAACCTCTTCAACAAATGGTGCTGGCAAAACTGGACTGTTACCTGAAGAAAGCTGAAACAGGAACTACATCTCACACCATTTGCAAAAAATCAGCACAAGGTGGATCAGAAACCTGGGAGTAAAGCCCAAAACCATAAGGTTCAGAGACAAACTGGGATCAAGCTTAGAAGGCCTAATCTATGGTATAGCCTCCCAAATGCAGTCAGAAATATACAATATGGAGTGGACAAAATTGATGAATGGGAATTCCTAAAGATCAAAGCCCTGATCACATTAAAAGCTTTTTCCAACAGAGTGAAAATAAAACCTAATGACTGGGAAAAATCATTTGATAAGAGTCTTATATCAAAAGTCTTCAGGATCCTGCACCACTTTTATAAGAAAAAGTCTGATAGCCTAATTATAAAATGGACAAAATACATTTAAATAATTTTCACAGAGAAAAATATTTGAATGGCCAACAGAGACATGAAGAAATGCTCAAAATCACTAGCAATAAGAGAGAAGCAAATCAAAACACAATAAGATACTATCTCACCTAAGTGGCAGTGATATAGTTTAACAGGACAGTAAGTAATAAATGTTGGTGAGGATGTGGAAAGATAGGAATTCTTACACAGTGTTGGTGGGATTGTAAAATGGTACAACCACTCTGGAAGGCAGTTTGGTGTTTTCTCAGAAAGCTTCACATAGAAATTCCATATGACCCAGCTATTCCACTGCTTGAAATATTCCTGAAGAAAATGAGAACTGAGGCACCAAAGGAGACTTGTATGCTAATTTTCATGGCACTGGTATTCTCTACCACAAGAACATGGAAATAACTTCAAAGTCCAACCACAGTTGAATGGGTTGAGAAATTATGGTACATTTACACAATAGAAGCTTAGCAGCATGTACAAGCAATGATTTTGTAAATCACTATCTAACTTGGAAGGGAGTAGAAAGCATTCTGCTTAGTGAGCTAACTCAGGCCCATAAGGAGAAATATTGTATAAGACCATTATTGTAGAATATGTACAAGGATCCAAGGGGAAGGAGGGGCAGAGTAGAAAGGTGATGATGGGGGATAGGGGAATTGGAAGAATTAATCATTGGACTGCTTAATTTGATGTGTGGAGTTAGGGGTGGGTAAAGAAGCGGGAACTATTTGGTGTGAAAAACAATGTATACAAACCTTTAGTGAACTAGCAAAAAATTAAAAGTTTATTTAAAATATATAAGCAAAGATCAATAGTAATTAATTCTATATAATAAAATGTATATGAATGAATGTATGAAACACAATGTAAAATGAGGATTATATAATAGCACAATGTATGAACGAAACTAAATGCATGTTAATTATTATATGCAAACCAATTTAAAAAAATGGAAACTTTTTAAAAAATAAAAACAATCCCTCCAGGACAGACCTGTTTTTTCTCCTGGTAGTCTACTATATGTTCAGCCCTCTTCCCTACCACCACAATTCAAAAGCATTGATTCTTCTATTTTACTTAGTCATTTTCCACCTCTCTGATGCATAGCAAATAATTGCAAAGGCCATGGCCTGAATCAGTCACACCTTAGTTTCTGGACTGACATCCATGCTCTTTAGTACTCTAGAAAGGTCCCTCACAGCATTCTTTCCCAATGAGATCTGTTTTTGATTCCCTGAATGCTGGTGCCAAAAGTATTGATTCTGAAAGTAAGCAAGCTGAATTTATCAACAAATTCAATCTCTGCCTATCATGAAGCTGCCAATTGGTCCAGTGGTGACAATCTTTGTCTTCTTGATTTTGAGCTTCAATCATATTGAAGACTACAAGACTTGACCTTCTGCAGCAAACACCTCATGTCCTCTTCAGTTTCAACAAGCAAGGTTGTGTCTGTCATCTGCATAACCCAGGTTGTTGATGAGTCTTTCTTGAATCTTGATACATTTCTCCTCATAAGTCCAGCCTCCTGAATGAGCTGTTCTGCATATGTTGTTGTTGTTATGTGCTGCCTAGTAGCTTGTGACTCATAGCGAACCTATGTACAACAGCCCTAAACTCTGCTCTCTCCTGTGCCAATTACACTGTCTCTGACACTCCCATTCTGATTAACCCTGTCACTGAATCAATCCACCTCACAGCGGGCCTTCCTCTCCTGCACTGTCCGTCCACCCTCTCAAGCCTGATGTCCTTCTCCAAGGACCAGTCTCTCCTTACAACATGTCCAAAGTATGTTAGACGGAGAGTCAGAATCCTTGCCTCCAAGGAGCCACCTGGTTTATCATTTTCCAGGATGAATCTGTTTGTTTCCTTAGTAGTCCATGGTACTCTCAAT
>NW_006399759.1:14505328-14506352 GCF_000299155.1 Elephantulus edwardii | reverse complement strand
TCAGCAAGCAGAGTTGTGTCATCTGCATATTGCAGATTGTTGATAGATCTTCCACCAATCTTGACCCCACATTTCTCCTCATAGAAACCAGCCTCCAGGATAATATGTTCTGCATACAGATTGAAAAGGTACGGAGACAGGACACATCCCTGGCATATGCCATTCCCAATTTTGAACCATGCAGTGTTCACTTGCTCTGTTCTGATGACTGCCTCCTGGTCTAAGTATAGGTTTCTTGTTAGTACGTTCAAGTGTTCTGGGATTCCCATTCTTCTCAGAGTCAGCCACAGTTTGTTGTGATCCACACAGTCAAACATCTTTGCATAGTCAATGAAAAGTATGTAGATAATTAAAATACACATTCTCCTTTCCCTCTTTCCTTGAATAGCCTATATATTCCAGTAACTTACCTTTTGGTTAGCAGTCAACATTATGCCCATGTTACTTAGGACCGGGGCATTGCTATTAAATCATAACCAACTTCTCTAGTGGGTTTTCAAAAGCTCTAAATTTTGTGAGGAGTTTTTCTAAGTTTCTCATACTAAACTGCATAAGGATTTGAACTTCCTGCCTTTGGGTTGGCACTTCAGCTCCTTAGTAGGCCACTATGATTCACTTATTTCTGGATAGATGAAAATAATTAAGAGGTTAATTTATTGATTCAGGCCTAAATAAAAATCTGACACTACTTCTTTCACATTCTCCACTGCAAACTCTTTTATCTGTTAAATTTATCACATTTATCTTCTTGAAATTTCTTGGTACTTTTCCCCCTGTAATCTTTTATTGGAAGACTCTTCTGTTGGCTAACAATTCACTTGACCAATTATTTACTCCATGACATCTACTGTGTTGGCTAACAATCCACTCTTCCTTTATGCAAGAGATCAACTTAGGGATGTCATTTTGAGTCTCTTGCTCCTATTCCCTAACCTAGCCAGGTAGGATCTATTCCTTGGCTTCACTCCCTGACTCCATTAGGCTGGGTTTCTAAGGAACTAGTTCCATGTTTCCAAGTCATTCA
>NW_006399759.1:14499820-14505228 GCF_000299155.1 Elephantulus edwardii | reverse complement strand
ATTGAAGTAATGACAAATAAATTAATAAATTAAGTCTCTCAGTAAGTCTAAAGGAAGCTTTCATTTCTCCAAGATCTGCATTCTACAACTCGGCATGCCCATTGTGTAGTTAATGAGGTGACATCATTTTAGTTAATGTGACAAAGTAGTCCTAGGGAGAATTTGCCAAAGCAGAAAAGACATCCTTGTATGTCTCAGGAAGTGGCCTCTGTTGCAGAAATATTGTCAGCTACCTAATGAGTCCAGACAGTCACATTCATGAAATTGAAAACAGGAGATATTAACAAATATTTTTGGAAAGTTCTTTGCTATTATTTTATAGTGAGTTTCACATACATCTTATAGATAAGTGTAAAAAGAGCAAATGTCACATGAGGAGTGCCATATTTTATTTTTACAAACTTTTCAGAGGGAAACTGTCCCAATCCATTGTATTAATAACAGAAAACTTATTCCCATGAGGCAGGACATGTTCCCCATGTTTCTATAACTCTTTATACTCATCTCAACACTAATTGTACTGCTTTGGTGGGTATAAAATCCAGTATGATAGCTTATAGACCACACAGAACCATATTGAGGAAGTCAAAAGGATATGATTCAGATTAATATTAGAATACAGTTAAAACCACTCCCAAAATATTCACACAGACACCTTAGTCTTAAGCATTATGGCTTTTTTTAAAAAAATTTTTTTTTCTGCTTAACAACACCTTTATTTCGGTGGTAGCATTATGGCTTTTAGTGTAACCAAGTTCTTAATCCTTCTAATCAAAGAGCTGGACAATGACTAGGAATAATAAAAAGAGAATTGATGCCTTTGAGCTGTGGTGCTGGAGAAGAGTGTTGAATGTACCATGGACTGCCAGAACAAACAATTTTTTCCTAGACAGGGTGAGACCAGGCTGCTCCATGGAGGCAAGAACTCTGAAGCTTCATCTGACATACTTTGGGCATGTTGCATGGAGGGACCAATCCTTGGAGAGGGACATCATTCTTGGAAGGGTGGAGGGCAGAAAAAGGGAGAAAGACCATCAGTAAGATGGATTGATTCAATGACTGGGGTAATGAGAGTAGGTGTGTCAGAGTCAGTAAAGTTGGCACAAGTTAGAGCAGGTGTCAAGGCTATTGCAATAGAGTCACTGTGAGCTGCAAACAATTCGCTGGCATATAACAACAACCTATGATTGTCCAACCATGGGCATCATGCCCTTCTCTAAGGAATAGCCCTCCTAGCAACATACCCAAAGTATGTTAGGGAAGTCTCATCATTCTTGCCTCTAAAGAGCACTCTAGAGGAAATAAAATACAACCTATTTCTATGATAATACCAAGAAATGTTCAATTAACATTGACAAATTAAAAAACAAAGAAAGAAATTAACTGCCAAAATCAGGATGAAAGAGAAGACAGACGTAAAAAGGACAAAGTATGAACAACTATACAATCCTTATTACTGTAAAACCATTTTAAGGATTTAAATTACAGAGATTAATTTGTCAAAAAACAAAACAAAACAAAACAAAATTCAATGTATGTCAACTCATCCAATATAAAAGAACTAATTTCAAAAGCTCTATAACATAGATGAGAATAGTATTTGTAATTTTAAAAATCTTCAGGAATTAAATCTCTGGGTCCAGATTTTATAAGAGATTTCTTGAAAATGTTTAAAGAATAATTAATATTAATTCTACAAAATAAATAAATACAAGAGGGAATGATCCTCAGTTCATATTATGAAGTCAATATTACACTTATACCAAAAGAGAAAGACAAATATCACATGCACACACAGACACACAGCAAAACTGTGGAATCATATTATTAATAAATTCTAAATTACTCTAAATTATTAGCAAAGTACTTAAAACCCTGGTGTACAATGGGTAAGCTCTCAGCTGCTGACTGAAAAGTCAGCCTTTGTACTGACAGTGGTCTCCTTAGTAAGCAATTACTTGTGTTGCTGTTGTTAGTTGCCATTTAGTTGACTCTGACTCACTGCAACTCTTTGAACAACAAATCTGAGCCTTGCCTTATCCTGCACCATCCTGACCATGTCTGGCATGTTCAAACCCATTGTGGTTGTCACATGTCAATACATCTTGTTGAGAGTCTTCCACTTTTTCTCTGACCTTCCATCTTTCCCAGCATGATGCTTCTCTCCAAGAATTTGTTCCACCTGAGAATTTGCCCAAAGGATATGATGTGAAATTTCATCATGCTTGCCTCTAAGGAACAGTCTGAATGCATTTCTTTCAA
Source organism: Elephantulus edwardii (assembly GCF_000299155.1). Taxonomy (NCBI): domain Eukaryota; kingdom Metazoa; phylum Chordata; class Mammalia; order Macroscelidea; family Macroscelididae; genus Elephantulus; species Elephantulus edwardii. The sequence continues at coordinate 14,502,966 of NW_006399759.1, read as the reverse complement.
GACAGATTAATACATTTTTGACCATCGCAACTCAAAGACATTGGTTTTTCTTCATCTTCTTTCTTCATTGTACAACTTTCAGATACATAGGAAGTAATTGAAAAGACCATTGCTTGGATCAAGTGCAACTTAATCTTTAAACTGACAACTTTGCTCTTCAGAACTTTGTAAAGACCCTAGACAGCAGATTTTCCCAGTGTCACTGTTGTTGTTTGTCATCAAATCAGAACCAACTGATAGCTAGGCCTCCAGCATGTTTTCAGAGAAAGTAAAACCCATCTTGTTGTTATGTACCTTGCTTGCCAAAACCGAAGTGTTTGCTACAGAAGGTCAAGGACTGTGGTCTTCAATATGCATTGAAGCTCGTTGTCAAGAAGGCAAAGATTCTCACCACAGGGTCAATTGGCAACACCATGATAGATGAAGAAGAACTTGAGTTTATTATCACTTACAGCTTGCCAGGCTCCACAATTAACACACTTAACACCAGAAGTTAGGAAATCAAAAGGCAAATAGCCTTAGGGAAATCTGCTGTCAGGGACTATTACAAAGTGTTAAAGAGCATTCATGTTAGTCTGAAGACTAACATGTGCCTGATTCATGCCACAGTCTTCACAATTACTTTCTATTCATCAGGGAGCTGAACAATGACTAAGGATGACAAAAGAGAATTGATGCCTTTGAGTGTGCAGTGCTGGAGAAAAGTACTAACTTACCATAGAGTCCAAAGAGAACAAACAGGTTTGTCTTGAAAAGTGTGAAACCAAGCTGCTTCTTGGAATGAAGGATTTTGAAGCTCCATCTAATGTATATAGAGCATGGGGCCCAGAGGGACCGGTTCAGAAGGACATCATGCTTAGAAAGGAGAGGGACAGCATAGGAGAAGAAGACCCCAGATGAGATGGATTGACACAGTAAGTGGAATAATGCGGGTAGGTGTATAAGAAGCAACCTATGATAGCTCTAGCTGAACCTACCTGGCCTGTGCCACCCTCACAATCTCTGACACACTCAAGCCTTGTCTCATACCATCCTCATAATCACTACTATGCTTGAACACTTTGTTGTAGACACTCTCAGTCTCGTTGAGGATCATTTTGTCTGACTCTCTATTTGACCAATGCCTTCTATAGGCACTGATCCCTGCTGAGACTTTCCCAATGTATGTGAGATAAAGTATTGTTATCCTTGCTTTTTATACAACATTCTGGTTGCACTTCTTAAAAAATTTTTTTTACAAAAATGTTTGTATTCTGGGATTCTACAGCACACTTTAATATCCATCATCCCCATAATGCAAAAGCATCAATTCTTCTCTGGATTTCATTAGTCATTATCCAGCTTTCTGATGCATATAAGCTGATTAAAAATACCATTTCTTGAGGTTCTCATTCATTCATTGCTATAGAGTCAAAGGCAACTCACAACTGATCCTTCAGAAGCTTTTCAGGAACTACAAATTACACAGGAGATGAAGATTGCCCATACTTCTCTTAATGCCTCGAGTCAAGTGCATTTTAATCTTCAGAGTGATATACTTGTTTGTTAGCAATTTATATACTTTGAACAGACTTGTCTGATGTGTTATGTCCTTTGATTTCTTTTTTTAAATGATTAGCAACATTCAATATTATATTTTATTCATGGAACATAAATACTAATGTTATAAAAACAGATGTGGGAATGATAAATACTCAATGCAATATAGTGATAAGGAAGAAAATAAGGAAGGATCAGGAAAAGATGCATAGAGATTAAGATTTTAAAATAGGATCAGGAAAAAATGCATAGGGATTCAGTTCCTCTATTTCATTTCTCTAAAAATTCTCATGCATATCTGGTAAAATGTGAAGATTTGCTGCATCTGGATGGTAGATAGATAAGGTTAATTATATTATTTTGGTTACATTAGTTCTTTTTTTAAGAAAAAATCATTATTTTATACTGATTTACTTACAAAGTTGCTATACACTGTTTTTCACACCATCTTTACATTTCTTTTCTTAATATTTTACAGTAGAAATTTTTTTTCCCGAACTCTTGTGGCCCAGTGGTAAGAAGTTGTGCCTGCAATTCCAAGGCCACATTGTTTGAAAACATCAGCTGCTCCGCAGGAGGAGGGAATTCTCCTTTTGTGTGATTCACTCTCCTGAAAATCCACTAGAGGATCAAATATGTTTTGGTTCTAACTTGATGACACACAATGATCTTACGTTTATTAAGCGATGTGAATAAGGACAGGGGTTATGTATATTTAACTGGGCACTTTAGTTTTGCTGGGAAACCATCCATAAGGAGGTGTCATTTTATTTGAAAGCTAATAACTCAATCCTACCAAGATGTAGGTTTGGAAGAACACAACAGGAAGTGAAAAATAACATATAAGAAACATACAAAATGAAAGAGCTGCACTCTTCACAGGATTCAGGAAGATCAGCCTTGAATATATATTTTTCTTAGATGTAAATTAACTTTATACTGTACGTCAAGTCAAGACTTTAGGACTCTCATCTAAGTAAGCCCTTGTTTGGTGCTACTTGGTAGGCCAAGTCTCATAAAGGCCAGGAATTAATCTGTTCACAGAAATAAAGAAGGAAAATAAGATAGGTTTGTTTTTCAAAATCTGGCTTAATAGAGAATGGATTAGGAGTGGGCAAGATTGAGTACCAGTTCATCCTTTAGGAGGATTTTACTACAGTCTATGCAGAACCAGGAGTGGCATCAAATTCCTAAACAACATGCCTCTGGAATCTCTATGAACTTTGATAAATGAAGATAGTTGTAGAAAGATTTCAGGCCTTTTGTTCACAGGGTTGCTATGAGTAGTGCTCAACTCGATGGCAATCAACAAAAAAACCAACACGTAGAATAATATAACAGATTGAAAAGCATAGTTTGTAAGTTTGAGGCCTTATTTATTTCCAGAGAGACAAGTGGTAAATTTGAACTACCTATTTTCAGTTTTTTCTGAGGAGAAGTGTGGCGTTAGGATTGGTGGAAGATCTATCAACAATCTGTGTTATGCAGATGACACAACCCTGCTTGCTGAAACTGAGGAAGACCTCATGCACTTACTGCAGAGGGTCAACGACTGCAGCCTTCAGTATGGACTGAGGCTCAATGTCAAGAAGACAAAGATTCTCACC
>NW_006399759.1:14483468-14492544 GCF_000299155.1 Elephantulus edwardii | reverse complement strand
GTGTACCGTCAAATCAGATCTGACTGGTACAGGAGGAGATTGTCCCTCCTTCCCCGGCAGAGCATCTGGTGGATTCGAACTGTGCGCCTCTGGGATTGTAGTTGCAGCTCCTTACCACTAGGCCACCAGAGCTCCCCAGGTCATATGGAATTTCTATATTCAGCTTTTTGAGGAAGCGCCAAGCTGCCTTCTAGAATGGTTGTAACATTTTACAACCCCACCAACAATATACGAGTTCCTTTCTCTCAACATCCTCTCCAACATTTATTATTTACTGTCCTGTTAATCTCTGCCACTGTTACTAGAGATGGTATCTAATTGCTGTTTTGATTTGCAGCTTTCTTTTTTTAATAGTTCTTTTTTATTATTATTCATTTTAATGAATGTTTACAGATTTGGATTTCCAAATGAAAGTTTGGATTTCCATTCAGTCATTGCTGCATTTTTCTCCCTGCCCATCCCTCTCCCCCGGTTCACTCTTCGTTTTAAAAAGTAAAATAAAAATTCCTTCATTGTTATACATCTCTACCCCCTATCCCCCGAGTCCACTCCACTATGCAGCCTTCATTCTGGACTCTTGTCATGACAATAATACCTAATTACATATCACTTTTAATCAGTTCTCTCCCTCATCTGTTTTGATGCAGTAAACATAATTTACCCCATCTTTCTCAGTCTCCACCCGATCCCAATGTCAGTTTCATTTTACAGCAGTGGCACTATTCAGTATTTGTCCTTTGCATCTTTCCAATTGCCAATGATTTGGAGGATTTATTTATGGGTCTGTTTACCATTTGTATATCTTTCTCTGTAAAAATTCTTTCCATATCTTTTGCCCACTTTGTAATTGGGTTATCAGTCTTTTTCTTGTAGAGGCCCAGAAATATTCTGCAGACTTTCTTTAAGAGATTCTTATCTGAGATGGTAGTACCAAATATTTGTTCCCAGTAGGAAGGTTGTGTTTTTTTTTCACCCTGTTGTAAAAACGTTTTGATGCATACATGGATTTAATCTTTAGAAGGTCTCATTTATCAATTTTATCCTCTTCTGTTTATGCTTTTCTGACTATATGTGACAGTCTCCATACCTTGGACTAATGCTTCTAAACTTGATTCAAGTTTGCCTCTTATGAACTTTAAAGTTTTGGGCTTTACTCACAGGTCTTTGATCCATCTTGAGTTGATTTTTGTGTACGGTGTGATATGTGGATCCTGTTTCAGCTTTCTACAGGTGGAAGTCCAGTTAGCCAGTACCATTTGTTGAAGAGGTTGTCACATCTCCATTTGATAGCTTTGATTTTCTTGTTGAACATCAGTTGACCATAGACACCTGGATTCTCAATTCTGATCCGTTGAGCTATGTGCCTGTCATTGTACCAGTACCATGCTGTTTTGGTTACTATTGCTGTGTAGTAAGTTTTGAGGTCAGGAGTGCTATGCCTCCAACCTCATTTTTATTTCTCAGAAGTGTTTTGCTTATTCAGGGCCTCTTGTCTCTCCAAATAAAACTGACAATTTCCCTTCTAATATCCTTGAAAAAATGAATTTGGTATCTGTGTTGGGATTATGTTGAATATGTATATTGCTTTTGGTAAGATTGTCATTTTCACAATATTCAGTCTTCCTACCCATAAGCAGGACAAATTTTTCCATTTCTCTAGGTCTTTTATTTTCTCTTGCAAAAATACTTTGTAGTTTTCTTTGTATAGAGCTTTGGTATCTCTAATTAGGTTCACTCCAAAGTATCTCAATTTGTGGCTGGTTATTGTAAGTGATACTATGTTTTGATTTTCTTCTCTGAATTCTCTTTGTTACTGTAGAGGAATCCCACTGATTTATGGATATTGATCTTATATCCTGCTACTCTATCTACTAAATTGGGCTACTAACTCTAACAGGTTTGGTGTTTTTTTGTTTGCTTTTAGTCTTTGGAGTTTTCTGGGTACATTATCATATTCATATCATCTACATATAGCCACAGTTTAACCATCACTTTGTCAATCTGGATGCCTTTTATTTCCTTCTCTTGTCATATTGCCCTAGCAAGCACTTCCAATACAATATTGAATAGTAGTGGTGAAAGTAGGCATTCTTGTCTGATCCCTTTGTTGCAAGGAAAATATTTTTAGTCTTTCTCCACTGAGAATGATGTTGGCTCTTGGTTTTGCATGTATACTTTTCACTATGTTGATGGAATGTCCTTCTATTCTAATTTTTCTGAGTGTTTTTATCAGAAAAGGGTGTTGTATTTTCTCAAATGCCTTTTCTGAATCAATTGCTAGGATCATATGGTTCTTGTTATTTCATTTGTTAATATGGTGAATTACAATTGATTGCTTTTTTCCATTTTGAACTACTCTTGCATACCTGTTATGAATCCCACTTGGTCATGGTGATTTTTTTTAATCTCTTTAATATGTGTTTAATACAGAACAAATGATTTTTCTTTCATTCTATTAGTAGATTTAAAAATGTAAGGAAAATTTAGGCTTGCACAAATAAGTATTTAAAATAAGAATTCTTTTAATGGCATTTTCAGATAATTGTGTCTGTGACATTGCAGCAAACCTGTATAAGACAGCTTTTCAAACATTAGTTTGCACTGTGTAATTTGGAAAGTCTAGAAATAAAGTTTCCATCAAATGTATTGGGTTTGCATTTTGGAAGTTCTGGTATAGTCCATGGAGAAATCTGCTGCTAACATGAAGGTTGCTGCTGCTAACACGAAGGTTGCAGACCTCTGACAATGAAATCCACCAATCACTCCAAGGAGGTAAAATGAGGAGTCTCCTCCCTTTATGATTATAGCCTCAAACACTCATTGGATTGATTCTCTTTAAGTCAGAACCAATTTGGTGGCAGTGAGTTTGAGTGTGAATATTTCTTTGAGGGAAATATGGGCAGTCCCCTCCATTTTAGATTTATAGCCTCAGAAATCTCATATGCCCAGCTATTCCACTACTTGGAAGATATCCTGAGAAAATGAGAACTGAGGCACAAATGAAAATTTGTACACCAATGTTCGTAGTAGCATTATTCACCATTCCAGGAATGTGGAAACTGTCCAAATGTCCAACCACAAAAGAACAGACTGAGAAATTATGGTACATTCACACAATGGAATACTATACAGCTTGCAGGAGCAATGATTTTGCAAATTATTATCTAAATTGGGAGGGACTGGAGAGCATTATGCTGATTGAACTAATATAGTCTCACAAGGACAAATACTGCATAAAACCATTATTGTAGAATGAGTATAAGGAACCAAGAGAGGTGGGAGAGGTTGGAAGCAGAGGGATGATGGAGGGATTAATCATGGGTTTGTACAATATGATTGGTGGGGTGGTGAGGGAAATAAAAATTGTCCTTGAAAACAATGTATTCAAATTTTGTAAATAAATTAAATAATGAAAATTAAAAGAAAAGTGAAAAAATTAACCAAAAGAAATAGTCTTATGTTGAAAATTTTTCATACTCATCAAACTGATATTTTACAGTCAGGTAATTCAAAATATATACAGGTTTAACACTCACCATCGGTTCTGGATCATAATGTTTTCCCTTTGGAGAATTTTTTTTATGTGCTTTTGGATTATATTGGCTAGTATTTCATTAAATATTTTTGCATCTATATTTATAAGAGATATTGGTGTGTAGTTTTCTTTCTTGGTAATATCTTTGCCAGTTTTAGTAGTAGGTTATGCGCACTTTATAGAAGGACTTTGAAAATACTCCTTCTTTTGGATTTTTTTGAAATAATTCAAGAGGTCGTTGTTGTTATGTGTCATCGAGGCACTTGCGACTCATAGCGACCCTATGTACAAGAGCTTTAAATACCGTTCTATCCTGTGCCAACCTAGCCATCTCAAACACACTCATTCCCACCACTCCACTCACAGACTCAATCCATCTCATTGAAGGTCTTCCTCTCCTTCACTGCCCCTCTACTCTGCCAAACATGATGTCACTTTCCAAGGACCAGTTCCTCCTTGCAACATGCCCAAAGTGTGTCAGATGAAGCTTCAGAATCCTTGACTCCAAGGAGCATTCCACCTTCACCTTTTCCAGGACAAACCTATTTGTTCTCCTAGAAGTCCGTGGTATATTCAACACTCTTCTCCAGCACCACAGATCAAAGGCATCCATTCTCTTTCTATCATCCCTATTCACTGTCCAACTCTCTGATGCGTAGCATGTAATTGTGAAGAGTATAGCCTAGATCAGGTGTTGCTCTTCAGTACTCTTGAGAGGTCCCTCACAGCTGACTTTCCCAATGCAATTCTTCTCTTGATTTCCTGGCTGCTGTTACCAAGAGTGCTGACTGTGGAGACAAGTAAACTAAAACTGTTAACAATTTCAATCTCTTCACCATCCATACTGATGCTGCCTATGGCCCAGTGATGAGAATCTTTGTTTCCTTGATGTTGAGCTTCAATCCATATTGAAGGCTGTAGTCCTTGACCTTCTGCAGCAAGAGCTTCAGGTCCTCCTCAGTTTCAGCAACCAGGATTGTGTCATCTGCATACTGCAGGTTGTTGATGACCCTTCTACCAATCCTGATGCCACATTCCTCCTCGTACAGCCCAGTGTCTCAGATAATCTGTTCTGCATACAGATTGAAAAAGTATGGAGACAGAATACATCCTTGACGGACTCCCTTCTTGATTTTAAACCATGTAGTGTCTCCTTGCTCTGTTCTAACGACTGCCTCTTGGTCCAAGCATAGGTTTCACATTAGCACAATCAAATGTTCTGGGATTCCCATTCTTCTCAAAGTCAGCCACAGAATGGGTGCTAAATCCTTTCTGAATGTTTGGTAGAATTCAGCTGTGAAGCCATCTGGTCCAGGGCTTTTCTTACGGGAAAGTCTTTTTATAGCCTTTTCAATTTCTTCTTTTGTGATGGGTCTGTTCAAGTGTTCTGAAACTGTCTTTGTCAATCTGGGTAGGGAATGCATTTCAAGGAATTTGTCCATTTCCTCTAGGTTTTTTAATTTATCAGAGTATAGCTTTTTGTAGAAGTCTGATATTATCAATTTAATTTCCTATGGTTCTGTTGTGATGTCACCACTATAATTTCTTAATCATGTTATGCATGTCTGCTCTTCCCCCTACCCCACCTTTTTTTCCTTAAATTTGCCGATGGTTTGTCAATTTTGTTGACCCTTTTGAAAAACCAGCTTCTGGTCTTGATGATTTCACTGTTTTCCCATTTTCTCTCTCATAGATTTTAGCTCTGGTCCTTACAATTTTTTCTTCTTCTAGATGTTGAAGGACTAAATGGTTGTTCTTTTCCTATTTGCTGAAGATGTTGGGTTAGATCACTGATAATTCTTCTTTCTTCCTTTATTATGTGCCTATTTCTATGAATTGCCCTGAGGACTGCCTTAGCTGTGTCCCAGAGGTTTTGGTAAGTTGTATTTTCATTATCATTTGTTTCAATGAAATTTTTTATTTTATCCTTTCTTTCTTTTATAACCTAGTCATAATTCTCCCACAGTGTTACTTAGTTTCCTCATGAGTGGTTTTGTCTCCTGTGGATAATTTCTAGTTTTATGTTATTGTGGTCTGAAAAATACTTCTTACTATCTCAATGATTTTTAATTTGTTGAGGCTTGCTTTTTGTCCTAATAAATGATTGATTCTGGAGAATGTACCATGTGCACTTGAGAAGAAAGTGAATGAGTTTTAGTTGGGTGTAGTACCCTGAATATATCCACAACGTTGAGGTAGTATAGTTTAGATCTTCTGCATCTTTGTTGAGTTTCATTTGAGTTCACCTATCCTTTGGAGATAATGGTGTTTTGAAATCCCCTACTACTATTGTGGTGCTGTCTATTTCTCTCTTCAGTTTTGTTAACTGTTGTTTTTTATGTTTTGTAGGTCTATCTTTTGGTGCATAAATGTTGACCAAGGTTACATCTTCTTGATCTGTTGTGCCTTTAATCAGTATGTAATGACCTATCTTTTCTTTTATGGTGGTTTTCATCCTGAAATCTATTTTATTAGAGACTAGTATTGCCACTCCTGCTTTTTTGAGGTTGCTTGGTATATTTTTTTGCAGTCTTTGATTTTTAGTCTATCTTTCTCTTCGTATTTTCAATTGTGTATCCTGTAGGCAACATACTGATGGGCTTTAGGGGTTTTTTTAATTCCTTTAGCTACTCTTTTTCTCTTAATTGGTACATTTAGTTCATTCACATTAAGTGTGATTATTGTCAGGCCAAGTTTTATTTTTGCCATTTTGCCAAGTTTCTTTTTCTGTTTTTTTTTTTTTTTTTTTTTACTATGATCCATGTACTTTCTTTTGTCATCTTTGTGTGAAGGACTTAACATAAAATGTCTTGTAGTTTTGGCCTTGTTTTCACAAATTCCTTATGATTCTTCTTTTTTACAAAGGCTCTAATTTAATCTTCATTTTTGATGGAGAGCTTTAGTGGATATAGGATTCTTGGCTGCCAATTGTTATCTATCGACTTTTTTTATATAGTATCCCATTGCCCTCTAGCGTTCATGGTTTCTGCTGAGAAATCAGATGTGAATCTAATTGTTTCCCCTTTGTAGGTAACTTTGTTTCTCTAGAGCTGCTTTTAGAATTCTATCTTTATCTTTTAATTTGGAGAATTTGACTATGATATGTCTTGATGTTTTTCTTTTTAGGTCTTGTCTATTTGATTTTTTCTGTGCTTCTTGAATGTGTATTTCCCCATTCTTCAAAATACCTGGCAAGTTTTCTTCTAGTACTTCTTCCACAACCTTCTCAGTGATTTCCCTATCAACCCCCTGTTCTGGAATTCCAATCATACAAATGTTTTGCCATTTGATATCATCCCACATGAATCTAATGTTTTCTTCACTTCTAATTTCCAATTTTTCTTCTAGTATGTTTCCAGCAAGGCTCTTGTCTTCTAGCTTATTGGACCTCCATCTCTTCAGTTCTTCTTTTTTTTTCTTCTTTTGTCCTGTCAGCATCTTAGACATTTCTACCATTTTGGTCTTAATATTCCAGATTGCATTTTCATGCTTTCTTGTTATTTCCAGTACTGTGTTAGCTGTACCCTCTCTGTCTTGTGATGAATTTTTTAAGTTCTTCTACCTCTTTGTCTATTCTATTTTTTTCCTTCCATCTTTTGTAGTTTCATCAATAGCTTTTCAAGTTTCTCCTCATTCATATATTTCTTCTTGACTGTTGTCTCTGAAGTATTTGCTCTCTCATTGACTACCATTGTTTCTTCCTACATTTTTATCTTTTTCTGTAGTTGATCAAATAACTCTACATCAACATATATCTTCTGGTTCTCTCATTCAGGGGTATTCATTGGATCTGCTTTTTTATGAGAATAGTTATTTTGTTTTTACATGATAGTTGATGTGGATTGTTGCTTTCTTGACATTATGGGAGTCTTTTCTTAATAGATATTAGGTTGTTATAACGATAAAATTAACCAGTAAAGCAATGTTTTGTGAAGCACATATATATTTGTGTGCTTTTCTTGTTCCCTGTTACTTAAGCTTAAGGAGTTCCTTGTGGTTAATCTAGATAACAGTTTTTCCCCTAAAGTACCTTAATGAAAGAGGAGAAAGCCTGTTGTTCCCTTTTGGAAGTGGATTTTCACCTCCCTCCAGGTGCCTAGGTAATCCCTGTTGCTTGAGCTTAAGGGCTCCTGTGTGGTCAAGCTAAAGAGCAGTAACCCGCCCCCCCAAAGTACATAGTAAATTGAGTGGAACAGGCATGCAGTGGCTCTATAATGCAAATATTAACTAAATTCCTAACATGCAATGTATAAAACTATAGCTAATAAACAGTTTAAATAAAGATAAGTAAAATGCATGAAGAAACCTTTCAAGAAAATGACATATAAATATGTACACAGCAGATACGTTGTATATGTTTATCATCTATTCACATTACATGTTACATATTACATATTATGTATTGCTGTTGTTATGTGCAGCCGTGTTACTTGCAACTCATAGCTTCTCTATGTACAACAGCCCTAAACCCTGTTCTATCTCTTACCAATCTCACTGTCTCTGACACACCTATCCCCATTACCCCAGTGACAGAATCAATCCATCTCATTGAGGGTCTTACTCTCCTGCACCGTCCCTCCACCCTTCCAAGCATGACATCCCTCTCCAAGGACTGGTCCCTCCTTGCAACATGTCCAAAGTTTATCAGACGAAACTTCAGAATCCTTGCCTCCACGGAGCAACCTGGCTACACCCTCTCCAGGATGAACTTGTTTGTTCTTCTAGCAGTCCATGGTATATTCAATACTCTTCTCCAAAAGTTCTCCAATACTGTTGACCAAAGTTCAAAGGCATCAATTCTCCTTTTATCATTCCTAGTCATTGTCCAGCTCTCTGAAGCATAACAAGTAATGGCAAAGACCATGGACTGTATCAGGCCTGTATTAGTCTCCAGACTGACATCGTTGTTCCTCAGTACCTTGGAGAGGTCTCTGACAACAGATTTTCACAATGCAATTAATCTTTTAATTTCCTGGCTCATGGAACCAAGAGTGTTGATTGTAGAGTCAAGCAAACTAAAGCTGTCAACAATCTTAATTTCTTCACCATTTATCATGGTGCTGCCAATAGGCCCGGTGATGAGAATCTTTGTTTTCTTAACATTAAGCTTTAATCCATATTAAAGGCTGAAGTCCTTGAACTTCTGCAATAAGTGCTTCAGGTCCTTCTCAGTTTCAGCAAGCAGGGTTATGCCAGCTGCATAACGTAGATTGTTGATAAGTCTACCTCCAATCCTGGTGCCTCATAGAGCCCAGCCTTCCAGATAATCTATTTCTATTATATGTTGTTGTTGTTGTTAAGTGCCATTGAGTTGTAGGCGACTCATAGCGACCCTATGAATGAAAGTCCTCGACACTTGTGTGACTTTCATCCTTTCTCAAGGTTCATAGGGTTTACAGAGGCAAGCTATTACGGAAATGGATGCCACTCCTGCTTCCAAGCTTATTTTAATCAAGGAACTCCACCAAACACTGTCTACCATGAGTAATCATTATTGTATTTGACACATCAGTGTCACAGAGTTCAGCTTCACAGCAACCA
>NW_006399759.1:14482255-14483368 GCF_000299155.1 Elephantulus edwardii | reverse complement strand
ACATAACCATGAAATAATCAATTCTTTTTCTATATAGTAGCAATGAATACACAACATTTAAATTAAAAACACAATACAATTTTTACTAATTCAAAATAAATCATAACTCTTACATCAATCTAATATGATAAATTAACTTAAACATTATTCTTACCTATTCAAAATTTCAACATCATAAAATCTAAATTCTCCTCAAACTGAAATAAGACTTTCAAAATCTCAGCAAGAATTTTGGTAAATAAGTTAATGATTCTCTTAAATTTATATGGAAAGATTAAGAAAGAAGAACCAACTAAATCAAGCCTATTATCATAGAAATATTTTTGATTCACAGTGAAAAGTCCATTGGGTTTCTGAGCCTGTGACTCTTCATGCCCATTTTCCTCATGTGAAGCAGCTGGTAGAATCAAGCTGCCAAACTTTGAATTAACAGCCTAATAACATTCAGCACTAAAATCCTAAGAAGTGTAATAGTGAAAACATTTTGAAGAAGAACTATAAAATGAAGAAAACCAGGCTTGTAACTTATAGATGCATTAGATTAGAAATCAAGATTTTGTGAGATTGACAAGAGAACTAGATACACAGATCTATGACACAGATTAAAGATAAGGAGAACAGATGAACGCAAATATGGTTATCTGCTTTTTAAAACCAATTGACACAATCAATCTTATAAAGAAAATAATTTTTAATCAATGATGTTAGAATAGTAAGACTTCAATTAGTAAACATAACATTGATAAAACTCACAACCAAATAAATAATCATGTATTAAAATATTTAAAAAACTGCAAAAATATTTGATATTTAGAAATGAATGAGTTCTTACACTTAACATTAAAAGGATGACGTATAAAAATAAACTGTAGTAAAATGGATAAAATCATAATTAAAATTTGTTATACAAAATACCTTGGTAAAAGGAAGAGAACGCATTATATATTAACAAAAATATATTTGCAATTTTTTTTAGACCTTAAAACATGAGTGATCAGTTCTTTATTTTGTTTTAAAGGTTGTTGTTGTTGTTATGTGCCGTCGAGTCGCCTGCGACTCATAGCGACCCTATGTACAACAGCCCTAAACTCCGCTCTGTCCTGTGCCAATCGC
>NW_006399759.1:14445450-14481325 GCF_000299155.1 Elephantulus edwardii | reverse complement strand
ATATAACTATATATTATATTATATATATTGTTGATATATGTCATTAAGTTGTTTATGACTCATAATGACCCTATGTGCAATAGCCTTGAAACCTACTCTATCCTGTGCCAACCTTATTGTTCCTGACAATCCTACTCTCAGTATCCTAGTTACAGAATCAATCCATCTCATTGAAGGTCTTCCTCTCTTGAGCTGGCCCTACTTCCTCTCAAGCATGATGTCCCTCTCCAAGGACTGGTTCCTCCTTGTAACATGCCCAAAATATGTCAGACAAAGCCTCAGAATTCTTGCTTCCAATTACCTGCCTGGTTTCACCCTCTCCAGGGCAATCTTGTTGTACATTGGGTTTTCAAAGGCCTGTTATTTCAGAAGTGGATGGCCAGTTTTTATTCCTAGTCTGTCTTAATTTGAATGCTTAGATTTAGGACAGTATCTGGCAGACAAGCATTTTACAGAAAGGAGCAGATTAAAGATATTTCCCCAATTGTAGAAATAAGCAATAGATTCAGTGTTGCTACCTGTTATTACAAAAATTTTATTTTTTAATTTTTTTTTCCATCTCACTCACCTTTCATCCTTATTAATCTTTCAAGATTGGTTCTATCTGTGTAACCATTTCTTAGCTTTTTATATTGATGGTCTTTTATGATAAATATGGTTTTTTTCATTAAACTATGTCACTCAGCATAATATTCTTAGTGTTATTCATGTTGTACAGTAATTCGAAAATTCTTGTTCATTTTTTAACGATGTATACTACTATACTGTGTGTGTGCACGGATTACAATTTTTTAGAAATTTGTTTGTTGGTGTGCATTTATTGCCAACTTCACCATTACAAATAATGTAGCAATAAATATTGATGTGAATATGCCATATTTGTGCATCAGTTTTTTTAAAAAAATATATAAATAACTGTGGGATTGGTAGATCAAATATTACTTTTATTCTCTGTGGGAAGCCAACCTCAATGGGCCTCGACTCTGGCATGAGCAACTCCAATATTTCTGTGGACTACATTTCATACACTCGAGCCTGACACCTAGCAGGCTGAGCTTGGTCCAGGCCACCCCACCATTTCTGGAAAAGCGCTTGCTTCATTGGCTCAGTTCCTCTCATTCAATGCTTTAGGGCTTGTACCTCATTCCTGCTGTAAACTGATATCCTGGGGCTGAGTTGCTATAGCAACCCATCCTATGTAAGACAGCTGGGCAGGTTTTCTATATAAGCCCTGTGAAAAGCTTTAATAAACGAGACTTGATCAGACTCCTGTCTTGTCTCCATTCTTCATGCCACTTGTCCCTTCTCAGCCCCACTTTTCCTCCTTAGGTCCAGGTTGAAGAACATGCAGGCTGGGGCAATTCTCAACTTTTCTAAGCAAATAGCAAACTACTTCCCATAGTGGTTTGACCATTTTCTATTTCCACCCTCAGTGTATTAAAGGTCCAATCTCTCTACAAATTCACCAGAACTTGTTTTTTAATGTCTGATGGAACATTGCTATTTTTATAATTGGACAAAATTAATGTTTTCTAACCATTTTTATTTGCATGTTTGGTGGCCTAGTCTATAGGTTTTTGTGCTGCTATCCCAAAGGTGGTGCTCAACTAGTGTTTCGAATCTACAAGGGAAACTGTAGAAACAAGGTGGGCAATATTCTTCCATGTGATTTACAACTTCCAAGAACAACTGAAAACTCAGTTATGAGTGACTTCCAAGTCAACAGAAAGGAGGTGAGGAAAGTTAATGATTCTGAGCATTTCTTTATATGTTTGTTGGCCATCTGTAAGTCTTCTTTGGTGAAATGTCTATTCATGTTCTCTGCCCATTTTGTAATTGGGGTTTTTTTAATCTCTTTGTTGTTGTTGTTGAGTTATTGGAGTTTTCAATAAATTACAGAAACATCTGCCAAATGTTTCTTATCCAGTCTGGTGTCTCTCCTATTACTCTTCTGGAGGATTGTTTTGGAAATTCTAATAATCTAGTTTCTCCTTTTTGACTGTGTATTAACTATATTTGATAATCTATCTATTTAAGCCATAGCTTGAAGCTCATAAGTTTGTCCAAGTTTTTCCTTTGTTGCTATGTATAAATTTGGGTCTTATGCAAAGATTTTAATCCATTTTAGTTAATTTTTGTATATAGTGTGAATTGTAGGATTTGTTTAAATTTTCTACAAATATCAATAATTTTTACATTCCAAAGTATATGTAAATATGTTGCAGTTAAAAAGTCTAATTTTAAGTGACATTTTTTGTCAGAAAACTTAAATTCTAGAAGACTTCCTATAAAAAGAGTAAGGACAAAATGGAGACCTCTCAGTTTGACTTCTATTAATGCCATGAAGGGGAACTGTCCCTATCAATAACATCCACAGTACAAAACTAATTCTTATAAGATTAGACATGGATCCCCACATTCCTGAACCTACTTCTACTAATTCCACTACCAATCTTAACTGCTTTACTGCATCTAAAATCCATTGATACATCTACACAGACTACACAGAACCATACTGACAATTATAAGGTTTACTAGGGAAGTTAGTAGTGCTGGTACCTAAAGTCAAGAAGCTGTGTTGTAATTGAAGCTGTGCAATTTGAATCAACTAGCTGCTCCATGAGAGAAGGATGGGTAATCTTGTCAGTCACAAGTGATTAAACTATTTCTAAAAACATACTTAACTGTCAGCTATGGATCGGTTCCAATTTGGTAGTGCACAACAACAACAGTTTGCTATAATCCAGGTTAGCAGTGGGACACAATCCCTTAGTCCTTGTAGCTTCTCAAGTGTGGTTACATGTCATTTGACTTTTAGCCTCATGGCTTAGGTATTATAAAATTTCCTTAGTTCTATTAGTTATGTTATCTTCCCTTAGTCCTCAAGAAAACTTGATCTAAAGGGGTTATTTTATTGTTGTTGTTGTTAATAGTTCCATAATGAATGAGTCCCAAGTCTACTTTTAACAGTTATGGTGTCTTACCTCATACATCTGGTAAGCTCAGTTGAAGATTTCTGTCTTTGCTTCTATGAGACAAATGTCCCAAATAAGCTCTTCCTTCAATCATAATGCAAGCAAAACCTTTATAGCCATGCTTCAATTTCAGGGAGGTCCAGCTCTGTCTTTGCCTCAGGAACTCTGGCTCCATCTCATTGAGTCAAAATGTTGTTGTTGTTGTTGTTGTTGTTGTTAGGTGCTGTTGAGTCAAGTACAACTCATAGCGACCCTATAAACAAAAAATCTGAACTCTGTTCTATCTTGTGCTATCCTCACACTTCCTAACACACAAAAGTGCATTGTGGCAGTCACTGTGTCAAGCCACTTGGTTGATGGTCTTCCTCTCCTTTGTTGATCCTTCAGCCTTCCAAGCGTCATGTCCCTTTCCGAGGAATAGTCCCTCTTAGCAACATTTCCAGAGTACGTGAGGTAAAGCCTCATCATTCTTGCCTCCAAAAAGCACTATGGATGCACCCTCTTCAAGACATATCTCTTTGTTCTCTTGGCCATTCATGGGATGTTCAGTGCTCATCTCAAACACCACATCTGAAAGGCATCATTTCTTTTTCTGCCATCTTTATTCATCTCAGATGCATAGAAAGTTATTGAAAAGACTATGGCTTGAATCAGACACACTTCAGTCCTCAAAGTGACATAATTACTCCTCAATAACTTGGAGATTTCCCCACCTAAAAATTTTTGAAGTCAAATGTGTCCCCATATTTCTTAACTGCTTGTTTTAAGGGCATTTGTAAATTGTGTATCCAAGATGAAGTTGTTGACAGTTTCCATCTTTTCTCCACCCATCATGATGTTGTCTACTGGTCCAGTGTTAAGAATGCTTGTTTTCTTGACATTGAGATGCAATCCATACTGAAGGCTGCATTCCTTGATCTTCTGTAACAAGTGCTTCAAATCCATGAGTCTCCCTCAAATCTTGATGCTACACTCCTTTTCATAGAGTCCAACTTTTTGTATAATTTGCTCAGCATACAGATTGAATAGGTATAGACAGAAAATACAACCCTGATGCACTCCCTTCTAAATTTCAAACCATACAGTGTTCCCTTACTCTGTTCACACAACAGTCTCCTGGTCCAGGTTTAGGTTCCACATGAGCACAATTACGTGCTTTGGGACTCCCCTTCTCCTCAATGTCAGCTGCAACTTGTTATAATCCATCAGTCTCTCAATTAACCCACACAACTTCTGAGTCAACAGCAAGATCCTTTAGCACAGGAACCTCTGGCTCCAAAGGACATATGTTCTGCTTTCTTTGCATCTTCTATCCTGGTATTGAAATCCTTTCTTTCTGCCGCTGAATTTGCTCAATTTAATTATAAGATTCTTACTGGCGTTATGACCTTATGTACAATAGCCCTAAACCCTGCTCTATTCTGTGTTAATCTCATTGTCTCTGCCACACTTACCCTTTTTACTCTAGTCATTGAATCAATCCATCTCATCAAGGGTCTTCCTCACTTGTGTTGTCTCTCCACTCTCCAAAAGCATGATATCCCTCTCAAAGGACTGGTCCTGCCTTGTAACATGTCCAAAGTACGACAGACGAAACTTCAGAATCTCAGCCTCCAAGGAGCAGCATGTTCTCATCTTCTCTAGGATGAACCTGCTTGTTCTCCTAGCAGTCCATGGTATATCCAATACCCTTCTCCAGCACCACAGCTCAAAGGCATCAATTTTCTTTCTGTCATCTATAGTCTTTGTCCAGCTTTCTGATACAAAGCAAGTAATTGCAAAGTCTATAGCCTGAATAAGGTGCACCTTAGTCTCCAGACTGACATTGTTGCTTTTCAGTGCTTTGGAGAGGTCTCTGACTTTCCCAGAGTAACTCGTCCTTTAATTTTCTGGCTGCTTGTACAAAGAGTGTTGATTGTGGAGCCAACCAAACTAAAGCTGTTAACAATCTCAATCTCTTCACAAAAAATCTTGATATTGCCAGTTTGACCAGTGGTAGGAATATTTGTCTTCTTGATGGTAAGCTTCAATCCATATTGAAAACTACATCCTTGACCTTCAGCAACAAATGCTTCAGTTCTTCTCAGTTTCAGCAAGCAGGGTTGGGTCATCTGTATAACACAGATTGTTGAGAAGTCTTTCTCTAATTCTGATGTCACCTTTCTTTTCATAGAGGCAGTGACTCAGCTGACCCTCCACAACACAGGTGTACCTACATTTCCCAGAAGCACGCAAGCCAAGGCTAACACAACAATTCTTACAGTTAGATTAATAAGCTCTATGAAGAAAAAAATGGCTCGTGCAGCTGTTGATGATGTAGGTGAATTGGCTGCCTGCATGGCAGCTGTATTGAATTAAAGTGTTTGCAGGCCATTCAGAGTTGAGTCAGCTAGCTAAGCAATGATCCAAGAAGGTAATTTAAAGCAACAGAAAGTCATAGCAACCTATCCACTATACCACACTTCCAAAAACTTAACCATTGTGATGGATTTTCAAAGTTCAACATAAAACCTATCAAGTTTGTATCAAGTTACTCTAGAGAAGGTGTTAAGTATCATGGCACAAAAATTAATAGATAACAAGGCACAAAACATGTAAATATTTGGTCCATAATTGGGGCCAGTAAAGGGTGCCTTGTTATTTGTATGTCTGGTCATCTTTACACTTTGCTTTTAGAGGTAAAACACTTATTTGTCAGTTGGTTATATTTGGGATTGATTTGCATGCTGCTAATTACTATATAGATAGGTATTTATATGCTTTCTTATTTATTGTTTGCTTACTTACCATTGGGTGTGAGTTGATTTTATTCAGCCTACTGTTTAAAAACACATTTGGGCTTTTAGGCTGCAGCCCTTGGGCTTGGTTTTTATTGTTTTTGGTCAATCTGCTAAGTGGTATAGCACTGGTCTTTCTATTGTACAGCGGTAACTCATGGTTGCTGTGATGACAAACACTGTGACACTGATGTGTCAAATATGATAATGGGTACCCATGGTGGACAGTGTTTGGTGGAGCTCCCTTATTAAAACAAGCTTGGAAGATAGAGTGACATCTACTTCCAAAATAGTTTGCCTCCAGAAACTCTATGAACTTGGATAAATGATGAAAGTTTTATAAGTGTTCAGGTCTTTCATTTTTAGGGTCACTAAGAGTCATCTACAACTTGATGGCACTTAACAACAACAACAAATAGTAGTAGGGGGCTCTGGTGGCTTAGTGGTAAGAGGCTGTGCCACAATCCTGAAGTCATGTGGCTTGGGGCCACAAGTTGCTCTGTGGGAGAAAGTGGGAAATCTCCCCCTGTGCTATTAACTTTCTCTGAAAACCCTCTGGAACGTCAGCTATGAGTTGGTTCTGACTCTATCTTATACAACAACAACAACAACAACGTTATTAGCAGAGCACTTGTTGGCCAGTGTGCTGTACTGGTGTAATGTGTGAGTTGTTGTGATGCTGGAAACTATGCCATAGGAATATCAAATGCAAGAAGGGGCACTCTTGGTGGACAGGTTGCATCAGAGCTTCTAGAGTAAGACAACTGCAGGAGAATTGACCCCTATAAAAGCATAGGCTTTTGAACACCTTATTACCATCAGAGAAATACAGGTAGCTTTAGTATTAGAAGTAGATCTCAGCTGGAAAAAATCACTGAACTATGAAGAGAAACAGCTGTAAACTTCCTTTAGTAATTGGCATGTGGAATATACAAACTATCAATGTAGGAAAAATGGAAGCTTTAAAAAATGAAATGGAACACTTGAAGATAGACATTCTAGGCATTAAAACGTATGTGTCACACTGACACACAATTGACAGAAATTGTATGATCTACTATGCTGGGAATGAAAAACTAAGGAAAAATGATGTAGCATTCATAATGGAAAGGACAATTTCATGGTGTGGAAACTATAGAACAATACCATTGATTTGACATGCAAGTAAGATTCTACTGAAGATTATCCAAAAATGAAATGAACAGCACATCAGCAGAGAACTGCCCGAAGTCCAGGCTAGGTTTAGAAGGGGTCTTGGTACTAGGGATATTGTAGCTGATGTTAGATGGATCTTAGCTGAAAGCAGGGAGTACAGAGGAGTGCCTATCTGTGTTTCATTGACTATGCAAAGACGTTTGACTGTGTGGATCATAACAAACTGTGGCTGACTCTGAGAAGAATGGGAATCCCAGAACACTTGTGTGCATGTGAAACCTATACTTGGACCAAGAGGCATTCGTCAAAACAAAGCAAGGAAACACTGTATGGTTCAAAACTGAGCAGGGTGTACAACAGGGATGTGTCCTATTTCCATATCTTTGTAACCTGTATGCAG
Source organism: Elephantulus edwardii (assembly GCF_000299155.1). Lineage (NCBI taxonomy): Eukaryota > Metazoa > Chordata > Mammalia > Macroscelidea > Macroscelididae > Elephantulus > Elephantulus edwardii. The sequence continues at coordinate 14,474,018 of NW_006399759.1, read as the reverse complement.
AGCAGATTATCTGAGAGGCTGGGCTCTATGAGAAGTGTGGCGTCAGGATTGGTGGAAGATCTATCAACACATTGTGTTATGCAGATGACACAACCATGCTAGCTGAAACTGAGGAGGACCTGAAGCGCTTGCTGCAGAAGGTCAAGGACTGCAGCCTTCAATATGGATTGAGGCTCAATATCAGAAGACAAAGACTCTCACCTCTGGGCCAATTGGCAGCATTAGGATGGTTGGTGAAGAGATTGAAATTGTTCACAGCTGTAGTTTGATTGGCTCCACAGTCAACACTCTTGGCACCAGTAGCCAGGGAATTAAAAGACATATTGCGATGGGAAAATCTGCTGTTAGGGAGCTCTCCAAAGTACTGAAGAGCAATGGTGCCACTCTGGAGACTAAGGTGCATCTAATACATGCCATGGTCTTTGCAATCACTTGTTATGCATCAGAGAGTTGGACAATGACTAGGGAGGATAGAAGGAAAATTGATGCCTTTGAGCTATGGTGCTGGAGAAGAGTATTGGGTGTATCATGGACTGCTAAGGAAACAGATTCATCCTAGAGAGGGTTAAACCAGGATGCTCATTGGAGGCAAGGATTCTGGAGCTTTGTCTGATATACTTTGGACATGTTGTGAGGATGGACCGGTCCTTGGGGAGGGACATAATGCTTGGGAGGGTGGAGGGACGGTGCAGGAGAGGAAAGCCCTCTATGAGGTGGATTGATTCAGTGACTGGGGTAATTGGGATGGGTGTGTTGGAGGCAGTGCAATTGGCCCAGAATAGAACAGGGTTTAGGACTGTTGTGCATAGGGTCGTTATTAGTTGTAAGCAACTCTACAGCATGTAACAACAACAACAACTACATCCTAAAATACAGTATTGTGCGTGATAGGCTTCTATCCATACTGTATGACTATTATTCAAATACATGGTATTAAAACTATTAAAGTATAAACTATTAAAGCATTATTATTATTCACGCATATGCTCAATCAACTAAAACCAAAGGGGATGAAATGGAGTGGTAAGAAGCTGTACTGGAATCCCAAAGGCACGTGGTTTGAAGCTACCAATTTGAGGTTAGCTAATTGCCTCTGAAAATCTGCTGGAGAGTAAGCTAGTTCAGTTCTGACTTGACAGTACACAAATAACCTTTACAGTCATAAATTGATCTAACTACTGGAGACTAGAATGCAAAAGTTGGAAACAATGAGGAAGAAATGGTAATTGGGAAGTAGGGACCTGATAACAGAAATGAGGCAGGAGAGATAATGACTGAAATTTGTATTTTCAATGATATATTTGTAGCAAATGTTGTCATAAAGAAACACAAATAGTAACTTTTTACACATGGCCCTCATCTGACCTGGTCTACATAGAAATCAGATTGACTACATCTGTGAGAAGGATCCCAGGGGAAGCTAAATATCAGGCGTTAGAACCAGACCAGGTATTGACTATAGAATTGATAAATAACTCATGTACAAGTTCCAGTTGAAGCTAAGTAGATTAAAACAAGAAACAAAATACGACCTTGAGTCTATTACTCCTGAATTTAAATAATTCCAAAGAATAGATTTAATACATTGATCACCAATGATCGATGACCAGAGTAGTTGTGCAATGAAAGCAAGGATATCACTCAGGGATAGAGTAAAAGGTCATTAAAAAGATATAGGAGAAGGAAAAAGCCAAAGCAGTGTCAGAAGAAACTATGCAAATTTCATTAAAGCATCAAGCCAAAACAAAGTAAGAGATGCCGAAGTAAAAGAGATGAACAGAAGATTTAAAATTGTAGTTCCATAAGACAAAGTAAAATATTACAACAAAATGTATAAATAGCTGGAGTCAGAGAATAAAAATGTAAGAAATCACTCAGCATTTCTCAAAATTTAAGAACTGAAAAATAAATTCAAGTCCTGAGTTGCAATATTGAAAGGTTTCATGAGTATTCAATCTCTAAGAACCATTAGAAAAAAAAATGGAAGGAATACACAGACTCAATGTACCAAAATGAACTAGTTAACACTGAAAAATTTCAGGAACCACCATGTGAACAAGAGCCAATGGAAAAAAAGGAAGAAGTTCAAGCTATTCTGAAGTCAATGGCAAAAAATAAGGTCCCAAGTATAGATGGCATACAAACTGACATTTTTCAACTGGCATATGAAACCCTGAATGTGTTCTCCAGTCTAAGCCAAATTTGGAGGACTGTTGTCTTACCTACTGACAGGAAGATATCCATATTTGGACCCATTTCCAAGTAAAGTGTTTCAACAGAATGTGAAAATTATAAAACAATATCGTTAACACCACACGGAAGCAAAATATTCCTAGAGATCCTCCTAAAATGACTGGAACATTGAATTAACAGGAAACTACCAGAAATCCAAGCTGGGTTTAGAAGAGGCCATAGAACCAAGAACATCATTATTGATATCAGATGAATTCTGGCTGACAGCACAGAACACTGGGAGAATTTCTGTGATTTATTGGTAATGTAAAGACATTTGATTGTATGGATATCAAGAAACTGGGCTAACATTGAGAAGAACGGGAACATTAGAACACTTCAATGCACTCATATGAAAGAGCAATAAGCTGCTTTCCAAACAGATCAAGGAAACACTCTATGATTTAAAATTGGGAAGGCTGCGTGTCAGAGGTGCATCCTTTCTTCATACCTATTCAATCTGTATGCTGACAAAATGATTCAAGAAGCTAGACTGTATGAAGAAGAATGTGGCATCAGAATTGTAGGAGGACTCATCAACAACCTGTGCTATGCAGATGAAACAACCTTGCTTATGTAAACTGAGAGGGACCTGAAGTGCTTTTTGGAGAAGATCAAAGATAACAGCCTTCAAAACAGATTGAATCATAATATCAAGAAGAATCAAGAAAGTCCTTACCAATGTACAGACCAGGGGGAAACATCATGATAGATGAAAAAAAGATTGAAACTGTAAACTGTTAATGATTTTATGATGCTTGGATCCACAAACAACATCCTTGGTACCAACAACCGGGAGATGAGGAGACGTATTGCTTTGGGCAATTTCACTGCCTGGGATGTCTCCAAAACAGTGAAGAACAATGAACTTTGAAAAATAAAATTGTGGCTGATTCTAGTCATGTCTTTCCAATCTCTTGCTATGCATCTGAGACCTGTAAAATTAATAAGGATAACAGAAAAAGAATTGATGCCTTTGAGCTGTGATGTTGGAGAAGAGTACTGAGGATCCCATGGATTACCAAAAGAACAAATGTCTTGGAAAAGGTGCAGTTGGAGTGCACTTTGAAGGCAAGGATGATGTGACATTGCCTCACATACTTCAAGCATGTTCCTCGGAAGGGCTATTCCTTGTAGAAGTACATGATGCTTGAAAAAATAAAGGGTCAGCAGAGGAGAGTAAGACATTCAACCAGGTGGATTGACATGGACAGCAGCAATGGGCTCTAATGTGTCAGGAACTATGAAGAAGGCACAGGCTAGGATAGGATTCAGATACCCTGTTCATAGGGTGGCTATGAATCATACTCGATTTCAATGACAAATAATAACAGGAATTGTTGTTGTTTGTTGTTATGTGCCGTTGAGTCGTTTGCGACTCATAGCGACCCTATGCACAACAGTCCTAAACCCTGCTCTATCCTGCGCCAACCGCACTGCCTCTGACAAACCCATCCCGATTATCCCAGTCACCGAATCAATCCATCTCATAGAGGGTCGTCCCCTCCTGCGCTGTCCCTCCACCCTCCCAAGCATGATGTCCCTCTCCAAGGACCCGTCCCTCCTGGCAACATGTCCAAAGTATGTCAGACGAAGCCCCAGAATCCTTGCCTCCAAGGAGTAGCTTGGTTTAATCCTCTCCAAGATGATTCCATTATCACAGTCACTGTATCTATCCATTCATTGATGGCCTTCTTCTTTGCTGACTTCCCCCCTTACCAAGCATAATGTCCTTTTCAAAGAACTGGCCACCTTAATAAAATGCCTAAGTATATGAAACAAAGTGTCATGATCCATGCTTTCAAGAAGAATTTTGGCTGCATCTTTCCGAAGACATTTTTTTTGTCCTTTTCACAGTGCACACAATTTCAGTAATCTTCTCCAACACCACATATCAACAGAATTGATTCTTCTTCTGTCATCCTTATTCGAATTTTAGTTTAATGCAAGTAACTCCAAAGATCATGGCTTGGATCAGATGCACTTTATCCTTAAACTGACATCATTGCTCTTTAGCATTTTGTAGTGGTCCCTAATATAAGACTTTTCAATGCAATATGTCTTTTGATTTCCTGCCTGCTGCAAAGGGTGTTGTTTGTGAATCCAAACAAGATGAAATAATTTAATCACTCTCTTCTCCATCTATCATGATGTTGTTTAATGGCCTAGGGGTGAGGAGTTTTCTTTTCTTGACTTGAGATGTAACCTGTATTGAAAGCTGTAGTCCTTGATTTTTTGCAAGAAACATTTCAAGTCCTTTTCACTTTCAGCAAGCAAGATTGTGTTATTGGCGTAATGCAGGATGTTGATGAGTCTTCCTTCCACTCTGATGCCACATTCCTCTTTATATAGTTCACTTTCTTAAATTATGTCTTCTGCATACAGATTGAATACATGTGGAGAAAGGAAACATACCTGAAAAAAAAATCTTTATTGCTTTTAAACCATGCAGCATTCCATTGTTTTGTTTGGACAACTCCTTGGTCTAGGTATAGGTTCCAGGTGAGCACATTTAAATACTCTGTTATTTCTATTTGTTCAAAGTGAGCCATAATTTGCTAGGGGCCACACAGTCCAACGCCTTTAGATAGTCACTAAAACGCAAATAGACATCCACATCCTTTTACTATTAAGCCACAATCCATCTGACACCAGCATTGATATCCCTCATGCCACATTCTCTTCCAAATCCAGCCTGAATTTCTAACAGTCCTCTGTTGATATACTTTTCTAGTTAATTTTAAATCATATTCAGCAAGACATTACCTACACAAAATGTTAATGATACTGTTAATTTCCACTTTATGTTGGATTGCCTTTCTGAGGATGTAACACATATAATCTTATGTTATTGTTGTTATTAGGTTTTGTTGAGTCAAGTACAACTCATAGTAATTCTATGAATAATAGACATGAAAATTATCCTGAACTGTGCCAATCTCATTATCTCAGATTCCTTTGAATTTATTGCTACAGTTGCTGTGTCAATTAATCTGGTTGTGAGGGTCTTCCTCTTTTTTTGCTATCCCTCCATATTTCCAAACATTCTTTTCCTCTCCAAGGCATACTTTCTCCTAGCAACATGTCTAAAGTATGAAAGATAAAACTTCACCATCTTTGCCTCCAAGGAGCATTGTCTGTGCTTTTTCCAAGACGTAGCTCTTTGGGTTTTTTTGACAGCCCATGGGATATTCAGTACTCTTCTCCAACACCCCAACTCAAAGATATCAATACTCCTGTAATCCTTATTCAATGCTTTTCAAAGATCTCGCACCCACTTCTATGGAGTCAGCTCTTATTCATTATAACCAGTTAAGCCATTACACGATTCTGAGGTTTTACATTTCTATTGGAGGAGCCATCTAATTTCTCCTAAGGTGTAGCTGGTAGATGCAAATGTCTGATCTTTCAGTTATCACCCTAATACATTACATGGTGAGCCACCATGAATCCTTTAATACTCTTTTTTGGGGAAAAAAAGAAGCTTGCAGATATTATTATGTTAAAAATCTTAAAATGAAGATATGGATCTGAATTGTATAGGGACATCTTAATTTTAATCCATGCATGCTTACAAAATAAATTCAAAGAGATTGACCATGTACACAGAAGAAAAGCTAGAGAAGGAAATTATTACATGTCAAAAAGTACTAGGAGTAATCACATGCTAAAAGAACCAGGGGGAAATTATCCCCTGAAGTCTATGGAGAAAGCATAACTCTGTGTCTTGCTTTTGGTCCACAGATCTGTCTATATAATCGTAGATTTGTGATCCTCAGAATCTCAGGATAACAAATCTATGTTCTTTAAGACTATAGTTATATGTCTTTACAATAGCCAAGGGAAATAAACACACTAATATTTATTGCATGTTTACTTATATTCTTTTCCATCACACGAGAATTCATGTTAAGTGTGTGAGTAGAATCTTTTGTGTGTTAAGTATGTCATGCACTGCTCTATAATCTGTGTGCCAGATGGTGCCTGACATCTAGCTGAAGTCCAATTAATACTTTTCTGGGGAAAAACAAGAATGGATATGTATACCAAAGAAATATAATACTTAAGAGTTTGGAAGAAGCTGAAATCATTGGTCTGGGGAAATGCGGGAAAAATCCATGAAAAATTAGATGTTTCTAAAAGCATAGATCAACAGACTGAATCTTATAGATATGGAAATCACTTCCTTATTCTCTCAGGTAACGGTAAGTTTCATTTCCAGGAATTGCTTTTATCTCCTGAACAGAGCATGATGGTCAATGTGAATAATTCTCCCTAGATGTATTTTGGCTCACAGACAAGTCATTGACTACAATTGTGTCTGGAAAAAAAGCATATGTAGCTAAATGTTCCTTGTTCCTGTGCAATCATCCTTTGTTAGAATGATAGTATAAGAGGTGACATAACATAAAACACATAGCCCTGGGAGAACTGAGTTTAAATCCTGGTTCTGCCACTTCTAATAATAGGGACCATTTATCCAACACTTACCATGTGTTGAGAATTGTACCATGTGCTTTATGTGCTGAGTCCTTGCCAGCTGTGTAAACTGTGTAACAAATCATTTAACCTTTTCTCCTCATAACAACTCTGAAAAGTGGGTATCTTTATGCCTTTAGTACAGTGGGAGAAATTGAAGAATAGTTAGCTAAAGTAACTTGTTTTTTCTATAAAAGGGAAAGAATTTCAGACGGTGAAACAGATTAACAAGACACTAGATATGAAACAAAATTTATAACAAAGGTACAGATACATATTTTTAAATGTGCTGTTTGTTTAGGCTTTGACTGTGCAAGCCACAAACCTAGGTTTTGTGTTCTTACTTTTGTCTCTTTCTGAGATTTCTTCTTCAGTGATCCTGTCCTTCCTTTCTTGAATAACCTTTCAGTCTATTCCATTCCTTACTCATTCCCTTTGAAATGTGCCTCTTTGCAACAGTCGACTGATATTTCTAGTCCAACTTAAATATTTGACATCTAGTTTCTTCACACTGGGGGCTTCATTTTTAAAGACGATTTCTCACTTAAAATACTAACCAGAGGAGGAGACAGAGGATATTCTGAGGCATCATGAAAGTAAACTGTTAATTTTGGAAACAGCAGAGATTTTGAAGCCCTTGAGGAATATCTTGGAATAAGGTTAACCTCAAAAGAGGAAATAATTCCTGGTAAAGTAGAAGGACAAACTAACAGAAGAAGACCCTCAATGTGATGGAAAGGCATAATAATTTTAACAGTGCGTTTCAGCTTAGCAGAAATTGTGAGCATGGCTCAGAATCAGGTCAGGTTTCATTCATAGAGTTGTTATGAGTTGGAACAGACTCTTTGGCACCTAACAATAACAACAAATGGGTAAAATCTATAGACCTCAGTTCTGCTCTGACAAATGTAGTGACACCGTGAGTTGATGTAAACTCCATTACAACTGTTTGTTTTTCAACAGAGAAAGCAGCCTTCTAAAACCCTGCTGTGATCTTTTCTCATTTGGAAGCTTTCTTGGCACTGCAGCCCTGAAATCCACCTCTGCATGTGTAAGCAGCAGCCTGGTCAACTGGGAGGCACTTTAGACCAATCGTTCCTCTGGAGAGCAGACCAGCCCACACTCTTGCCGCTTTGCAAGCTGTGCAAACATGTGTGGGCTTGAGGCAGCTTGATTCTGAGGCAGCCCTTCATCTGCTCCCCTCCTGTGCCAACATCAGGCCAAGTTCTGAACTGGTGAATCCATATGACAAAAGAGGCCTATCCGGGAGATGTGGTGTTCCCCAAGTTGATCTTCCTGCAGACGTGACCCAGAAACACACTTCTTTCTTTTATTAGTGAGTAGGCACTGTGCCAAGCTCTCCAACAAAACACTCCAGGGTGGAGCGTCCATCACACATCCCTTGCTTTCAGCAGATGTTCAGAGAGAGTGGCTGCCAGGACATTTCTGTAGCAGCGAAGGTGTTAAAGCTTCAAGGCCTTCAGAATATGTCTGTGCTGACAGATTGGGGGAAACATGCTAAAGCGCTTATGGTGATGAGCATGTAAAAATAGGGCACAGATGTCTAATTTAAAAGACAAGAACATTTCTTGGCATTTACATCTTATTAGTCATTACTACGTTTTTCTTGTATTTTACTCACACATTTAACTTTGGGTGTTCCTCTGATTTGCTTTGCCAACTGCAAACTACCATTCCCATTTAAGGGGGGTAAAAATCCACCACAATCTACTAATACATTCCAAAAGATCATTGAGAGTAATGGAAACTTCTATTGATCCTTGATGGGACCCTCACAGATAGCTTACAATGAATATCAAATGGAGCTGTTCTCAAACTAATATATCCATACCATGAAATATCTTGGTCTAGTTCTGTGGCAGTGCGTCTTGGTAGGTTGCAAAATGTAGAAGAGAAAAAAGCAATAAGAACAATAAAATTAAAATAAAACTAATTTTGATAAGTAGCTCCAGAAGGCTTAAGCAGTAACTTTCAAAAAAATAATTACACTTTATGTCATTGAATCTGGTGCCTTTAATAATCTTACCTCGTTTTCATCCATTTTGTTGTGTTGAACAAAATCTGAGTAGAATCCAAATGAGTAGCAGTTTTTACAGTTATATAAACTCTTCTTATAGCCATTAGTTTTTATAAGCCTCTCAATTAGAAAATGACACTGGCCCTGGGATTAAATGAAGGAGAGCAATTTTAACTGAATAGACTGGAGGTCTTCAGAATTTTAAAATTCTACAGCAACTAGATATGTTCATATACCAAAAAAGAAAGAAAGAAAATAAAATCAAAGACACAAACATGCCTTAGTGCTCATTTCCTTACAGAAAGAAAAGGAAGAATCCTGGTTTAAGTTACTAGATGAAATGTGGAAAAAAGAAGGAAAAAAATAACAAACACCAAAATATGGCATATTATCACCTTCATCAAAGAAGCATTAATTAATCTGCTAATACTGCATAGTTCTATGAGAGGGCTGTTCCCAATTAACTTTGACTCATAATGCAAATACACACACACACACACACACACACACACACACACACACTATGAGTTGGGCATTAGATTAGAACTGACTAGACCTGAAGGGATTAGTGGAGGTATTATATGAAACATAATACTTAAAACATGACACCTTAACTGTCTAAGAAAGAATATAAACAGTTATGCTCCTAAATCCCATTAATAAACAACATATGTTGGCTGAGGGTAAGTAGTGGTTCAGTGATAAAATTCTTGCCTTCAAATTGAAGATCTAGATTCCATTCTTCACCACTGCACCTCACTCAAAACCACTACTCATCTGTCAGGGACTCTGTGTGTTACTATTGTAACCTCTTCAAGCTTCATATTGTCAATCCAATCAAATGCTATAGCTTCCACAAGTTATTGTCAGGTAACTTAGTGGAATTGTTTTGGGATTTTGAAAGAAAGATTGGGCAGTTCAAACCCATCAGCTGATTCACATTTCAGAAACCTGATGGAGAGTTGACATTTACCAGAGTCAACTGTAAGGCAAAGAGATTAGGATTATTTTTATTTTATTTTTTTTAGCTAATAAATATTGTTGTTGTTAGGTGCCATTGAGTCAAGTACAGCTCATAACAACCCTATGAACAAAAGAACCCAGTCCTGTTCTGTGCCATCCTCACACTTCCTGACACAGAAGAGCCCATTGCAGGAATCACCTTGTCAATCTGCCTAGTTGAGGGTCTTTCCCTCCTTTGCCAACCCTCCACCCTTCCCAACATCATGTTGCTCTTCAACAAATACCACCTCCTAGCAATATGTCCAAAGTATGTGAGGCAAAGTCTCATCATTCTTGCCTCCAAAGAGCACTCCAGCTGTACGCTCTCAAAGACATATCTATTTGTTCTCTTGGCTGTCCATGGGACATTCAGTGCTCTTCTCCAACACCACAGCTCAAAGGCATCAATTCTTTTTCTCTCATACTTATTCATTGTCCAAGTCTCAGATGCATAGCTAGTAATTGGAAAGACCATGGCCCGAATCAGACGCACCTCAGTCCGCAAACTGACATCACTACTTCTAAATAATTTGGAATGTCCATAACTGCATATTTTCACATTAAAATGCATAGTCTTATTTCCTGATTGCACATACCAAGGGTGTTAATTGTGGACCCAAGCAAGATGAAGCTGTTGACAATTTTAATCTCCTCTCTATCCATCATGATACTGCCTATTGGTCCAGTGGTAACGATCTTTGCTTCTTCATATTGAGACTCAGTCCATACTGATATCGCATTCCTTCATGTTTGAAGCAACAAGTGCTTCAAATCTTCCTCAATTTCAACAAGGTTTTGTCATCTGCATAATGCAGGTTATTGATGAGTCTCCCTCCAATCCTGATGCCACATTCTTTTTCACAGAGAGCAGCAGTACTCACTATTATTATTTGTTTCTTTTCAATGCAGTATCTTTAGTAGTAAGCTCAAGGACAGACCACACATAACACAGTCCTTGGATACTGACATGTTTACATATAACAAACTTTCATTACATCTATATATTTACATCTAATATGCTTCTTTTCAAGAAAGTGTAATACTTTCAGATGTTGGCAATCAATTTAAATATGTCAGAGTCAGGACAAAGCAAAGATGATGTTTGCAGCAGATTTGGTGGTAGTTCTTGCAAGGACTTCTCAGAACTAATAAAGCTCGTGTGTTGTGCAAGCCTGGTTTTCACACACGTGAAAATAACATCATGGTGATTGGCCATGGCGAGTGCTCAGAGTCCATCATCTCAAGTATGCTATTTTTCCTATTCTTGGGGAGACATGCCTTGGAAATGTCATCTTTTACATGAAAAGTCCTATAAATGGAATTCTAGAAAAATCCATTATCAGATAATACTCTCCTCTATAACTTTCTGGACAAATAATTAATCTACAAATAGTTAATGAAAATTTTGTTTCATTAATACACACCATCAAAGCATTTTTAATTAGTTTAGAGGATGTATAGAAAAAGCATTTCCTGATACATGGTAAATGTTCAATAAAAGGTAACTGTTATTATTATTATCATTAGTCTATGCATAAAAAATCAATTTCTAGCTTATTTTTAAAGCAATCATTAAACTTAAAATCATTAATGCAATCACTAGTTGTAGTGCCTAATTTCATTATAATTATCTTTATCTTAATAATCCAAATACCACTAATAACTCAGAGCTATTTCGATGATCATTAATTAGATTTAACTTCATAGCAATCTATAATGCTCTGTCAGGGCCAATTCTCAGCTAACCATAGAAGTAGACATATTTCCGTTTGTTATTTTTCCTCTATCTCTTTGATATTCTTCTTTCCTTTCTGTTTAAGATACCTATTTCTATACAAATACAAATTAATTATCAATAAATGGAATTTACCAATTAAAACAGGGTGTGGTGCTTTTTTTGCCTTTTCAGGATTTACCTGTGACATGTTCTAAACTGTAGCTTTGACTTGGCTGCAAACTAACCCCTTGTGGGTAATGTGTTAGATCTTTCTAGTACAGAAGTAATAATTCTCAAAGATATTTTTGTTGTTGTTATGTTTTGTTCAGTCACTTGTGACTCATAGCAACCCTGTGTACAACAGCTCTGAACCCTGCTCTATCCCGAGCCAACCTTATTGTCTCTGATACACCTATCACGTTACCCCAATTACTGAGTCAATCCATCTCATCCAGGCTCTTCCTCTCCTGCATTGTCTCTCCACCCTCCCAAGTATTATGTCCCTCTCCAAGGGGACTAGTTGCTCCTTGCAACATGACCAAAGTATGACAGACAAACCTTCAAAATCCTTGGTCCCAAGGGGTAGTCTCGTTTCTCTCTCTCCATGATGAATCTCTTTGTTCTCCTAGCTGTCCATGGTATACTCAATATTCTTCTCCAGTACCACAACTCAAAGGCGTTAATTCTTCTTCTATTGTCCTTAGTCATTGTCTAATTCTCTGATGCATAGCAAGTAATTGTGAAGACCATGGCCTAGATCAGGCGTAGCTGTTGAGCTTCAGTCCATATTGAAGGTGTAGTCCTTGACCTTCTGTAGCAAATGCCTCAGATCCTCCTCAGTTTCAGCAAGCAAGGCTGCGTTTTCTGCGTAACATAGTTTGTTGCCACATTCCCCTTCATAGAGCCCAGCCTCCTGCATGATATATTCTGCATATAGATAGAAAAGGTACTGAAAACATATTGCTCCTGAATATAGTCCCATGAGAGATCAACATTTTAAATTAAAGTAAGTTGATTTCCAACAGTAGATGTAATGCCAGGAATTATAATTAAGGACATTTATGTGCTAACTAGAGGTATTTGAAGAAGGAGACTCAGTGTCAGACAGAGACCTTTGTTTTGTACTGAGATCCTATAGGGGCCATAGTACAAGTGGTATTATTTCACAACAAAGGAAGTGTGGTTCATGAATATGACTCTGTGGTGTGAGAGGCTGATGCTTCTTTGAAAGAGATAGTCTTTAATTAGCAGTGACCAGTGGTGGAACAGTTTAATTTTCATCATCATCACATGGAGATAACCTGTTCTGTCAAGTTAGGAAGATTAGTCAAGTTTTTCCATTATCAGCCACTTCTGCCCATTGTGTAGATCTATTTTAATTACAGAAGGAAATAGTAATAAATATTCTTAAAGGCTTAACAAGATTTGTGGGTTACTTTTTTTTAATAAAAAAATCACATATTTTTCTTTTTTGTTTTACAGTCCTTCAAAAGAACAATTTATGTACTTAGCTCTAAGATCCCTACAGATTTTGAGAGATCTTAAGGAGGAATAACTTAAGAATCCTGTGGGAATGCTTCTAGAAAGAAGGCAGAGGTATGGAATTAGTCATGCTCCTCTCCATCTGAGAAACTCTATAGAAGCAAAAATTATTTGGCTAATGGTGTTAAACAAAATCATCATAGACAAATACTAAAAGCTAAGAGGAAAAATATAATAGTAATAGTAATAATAATAATAGTAGTAATTAATAATAATAATCATAATAATAACATCAGCTATGCCCAGAAACATAATAAAACTAGCTACTCTACCACACAGGGATGGGACACAATATTAGTTAATTAGTGCTGCTATAAAAATAAATATTTCAAGTGGATTGTTGTTGTTGTTATGTGCCGTCGAGTCGTTTGCCACTCATAGCAACCCTATGCACAACAGCCCTAAACCCTGCTCTGTCCTGCGCCAACCGCAGGACACTTACTCTTTTATACTTTACGAGATTAGAAGTTCAAAACAAGGCACAAAGTCTACAGGAAGACTTTCCCTCTTAGTGGGTATAATTTCCTCCTTGGAGACTCCTCCTCTCATTTTAACCACAATAGGCCTTGAAAATTTTCATGCTGTTTCCTCTAGGCTCAATGCAGGAGTCCCTGATGAACAATTGCTCCATTCCCAGCTCGTCTTCCTTAGGGGTACTAAGTTCCCTCTTGTTCTACTTGTTCCCTCTGTTCCCGAGTCTTGTCAAATGCCATAATGGTTAACCATTACGGACAATGTTTGGATGAGCTTTCAGATTGATTCATGCTGGGAATCAGGAGTGGCGTCTACTTCCTAAACTAGATGCCCCTGCAAACTCTTTAAACTCTATAAATACACAAAAATGATGTTATAGAACAGAGTTCAGATCTTTTGTGCAAAGCTTACTCTGCGTCAGTCAACTCGATCACACGTAACCACTGTTAAATGACACTAGTGCTATTATATATGGAGGAACATTCTTCCACTTTGTACATCACTCTCTGGCAATGTGCTGTATAAAGTAACCTGGGTTTGCGGTGATGCTGAACCTTGTGCCGTTGGGGTATCAAATACCAGAATGGTTTCCCAGTGTGGGCAGTGTTTGGTGGAGCTCAGTTGTAAAACAGGTTGGGAAGCAGGAGTGACATCACCTTCCTAAACCATGTCTCTGGAAACTCTATTAACTTTGAGAAAAGACAATAGTTATGGAAAGGCATTAGATTTTTTGTTCATAGAGTCTCTAGAAGTTATGCTTGACTTGATGGCAATTAACGAAAACATATAATATTTATTGTGATTTTAATTAAAGTTTAAATTTGGGATTTCATCAAATGATAGTATCATGTGGTTCTATCAAGTCCAGGGCTTTCTTTTGTTGGAAGTTGTTTTGTTACCTGTTAAATTTCATCTTATGTTTTGGGTCTGCTCAGGTGTTTTATTTTGGTTTCTGTCAGATTAGGGAGGTTGTAAGGTTCTAAGTAGTTGTCAATTTCCTCTAGATTTTCTATTTGTGTGAGTATAGTTTTCTTGATATTCCATTGTTAATCATTATAGTTTAGTTGGTTCTGTTGTGATATTGTCACTTTTATCTCTTATTCAGTTTATCTGTTTTTTTTTTCTTTCCCTTTGTTAGTTTTGCTAGTGGTTTGTTTATTTTATTGACCTTTTCAAAGAAAAAGTTTTCTTCTTTTTGTTGGTTTTCCTGATTTTGTTGGTTTCAATTGTTTTTCTGTTTTCTATTTCATCACTAATTTTTATAATTTCAGGGTTTGTTTTTTTTTAAGGTCCAGGTTTTCTTGATGTTCTTTTTTCCATTTGTTGGGGATGTTGGTTTAGAGATTCAATTATCATTTTTTCTTGCCTTTTGATGTGTTTGCTTATTACTATAAACTGACCTCTATTTACTGCTATGGTTGTTTCCAAAAGGTTTTGGTATGTTGTGTTTTCATTGTCATTTGTTTAAGGAAATTGTTTAATTTCATATTTTATTTCTTCTAGTACCCATTCATCCCCCCACCCCCCGCAGTGGTAGTATTTTATTTCAATATTATAAAAGGGAATTAACATTGATGTCAGGAAAAGGTCTAAATAATTATGATCCTATGCTTCCCTTTAAGCTTTCTACTTTTATTATGGTATGTATAGGTCTACTACCTAAAGAGAGTACTTAAATTTACTAGTAAAATCTATGGCAAAATATTGTTTGGGTATTTTACAGAATAGCAACCAGCCAGCTTAAAGCCATTTGCAGCATGGGAAAGGATTAAACTCACCTGGAATAAATTTGTTTGCTTAAAAAGAAAAAAAACTTTTAAAAGTCCCAACATCACAAAACAATAAAAACAAGTCAACAATCAACTCCACCAATAATCGAAAACTCCTGTTCTTCCTTAGTTCCAGACTTCTCCATTAGTTGCACATTAAAAAGAAAAGCATTAGGGTAGAGTGGGGGAAAAGTACTACACACAAACCAACTCCTCAACACATACAAATAAAGGTATTTCAACTTTGTTAAATCAATTTCAAGGCCCGAATTTCATTTTTTTTAGAACAGTGATCAGCAACTTACATCCAAAGGGTAATTGTAACCTGTCACCTGTTTTTGAAAGGCTGCAAAGCTAAAAATAGTGTCCCCAATTTTAAATAGTTTGGTTGGAAGAAAATTATCTTAGGACACTGAACACTATACAATTCCAATTTCAGTATCCACCATAAAGTTTTTATTGGAACACAGTCATATAATTATTGTTATATTGTCTAGGTCTGATTTCATGCTACAAATGCAAAGATGAGTAGTTTCAACGGAAGCCAAATGGCTCATAGTCTAAAATATTTATTAGCTATTAACATAAAGTGTCCCAACTCTTGCTTTACAACAGGTGTTGTGTAATAAATTTAAAAAAAAAAGTGTGTCGGTGGCAAAGGTCTGAGCTGTGCATTATGTGGATCTCTAGCCTAATAAATATCAGAGATATCTTGTTTCAATTTTAACAACACATGTGTATATTCCTTAAGTATCTGAAGAGTTAGGCCTTAGATGAAAATGGTGCATGAGCTCTGGTGGCCTAGTGGCAAGAAGCTGCACTGCAATCCCAGAGTTGCGCACATCGAATCCACCAAATACTCTGCTGGAGAAGGAGGCACAATCTCCTCTTGTACCAGTCAGGTATTACTTCATGTCACAGAGCTTCCAGGCATCTCAGGTCCTGATGGAGTTGGGTCTCTCACTCAGGTCACACCACCTGAGAATTATATGCATAGGTTGCCTGTTACCATCTTCTCTTTTCAGGAGTGCTTTACTATTTCCAAGTCATCCTGGGACTGCCGCTGTCCAATGTCCATAGCTGCCTTCCCACAAGTGTCCAGAGCGCAAAATCTACCCACTCATTTTTAAGAAAGGTGCTTCCAATGTATGATTTTTCTTTTATCCGCTTGTTATTAATTTCTAATTTTGTAACATTATGGTCTGAGAAGATGGTTTGTATTCTTTTCTTGTTTTTTAGCTTATTGATGCTTGCCTTGCACCTAAAATGTTCAATACATTTTAGAGAAGGTATACTGCACTTTTTTTTTTATTTTTTTAGTGCATTAGCCTGAAATCTCCAAGTCTTGCCTCTCAGGCCCACCTTGCTGATAGAATAGTCATCAGTTTCACAAAGTTCTATCATGCAATCTCTAGTATAATTTCTATCACCAATAAATTATTTTCTAACCACCACTCCATGTTTCCGATTTTTGCAGTCCAATCACCAATTATTATCAAACCATCTTAATTACATATTTGATCTAGTTTAGACTGTAGGAGTTGGTACAAATCCTCAATTTCAGCATCTTTTGCTTTAGATATTGATGTCTAAATTGAAATAGATCTTCTTTGTATGTATGTGAATATTATCCTCTCACTGACAGCATTGTACTTTAGGATAGATTTTTAAATGCATGCTTTCAATTTGCCATTATTGTCAATGCAAAATGACCAATACCAATTATCAGTTCAGTGATGCCTACGATATAGATTTTTACGTGTTCTATTTAATTGTTTAGTTTCCAATTTTTCTACATTTATTCTTCATATATTCCACAATCTAATTATTAATTAACGTTTGCAAGGGTTTCTCTTCATTTTGAGACATGTCACATGAAGTAATCAAGTCATATCATTGGCTGAAAATGTTATTTCATCCATAGCATTAAAAGTAGACTCTATTTTGAGTGGACAACTGTTTCTCAGTTGCATTTTTAATGTCTCCCAATTATGGTGGAAAGTGTTTTGTGGAAGTCCCAGTTTAAGACACGTTTGGAAGTAGGAGTGTCATCCACTTCCTAAACCACATGCCTCTGGAAACTATGAATGTGGAGAAATGACAATAGTTATAGAAAGGCTTCAGGCTTTTTTGTTCATAGGGTCGCTATAAGTCATGCTTGTCTGGATGGCAATCAACAACAACAAGCCTGTATATATCTATGAGTTGGTTGACTGTGTGGTTTAATTCTTCAGCATTTTTTTAGTGTCTTTATGGTAGTTCTATCTTTTCTTGAGAGTGCTGTATTGAAGTCTCCTGCTACTACAGTGATGTTGTCTATTTCTTTTTTCAGCTGATAATGTTTACTTGTATATTTTGCAGCTCTATCATTTGGTGCATAGATTTATTGTTATGTCCTCTTGTTCTATTGACCCATTAAGCATAATATAGTTACCCTCCTTGTCCTTTATGATGGTTTTTACATTAAAATCTATTTTATCAGAGATTATTATTGCTACGCCTGATTTTTCTGGTTGCCATTTGCTTGGTACATTTCCCCCCCCCTCCCTTTTATGTTTAATCTTTCTTTATATTCACTTTTTAGATATGTCTCTTATAGACAGTATATGTATCCTGTCTCCATACCTTTTCAACCTGAATGCAGAACAGATTATCCGGGAGGCTGGGCTCTATGGAGAGAAATGTGGGGCCAATATTGGTGAAAGATCTATCAACAATTTGTGTTATGCAGATGACACAACCCTGCTTGCTGAAACTGAGGAGGATCTGAAGTGCTTTCTGCAGAGGGTCAAGGACTGCAGCCTTCAGTATGGATTGAGGTTCAATGTCAAGAAGACAAAGATTCTCACCACTAGACCAATTGGCAGCATCAGGATGGATGGTGAAGAAAGTGAGATTGTTCACAGCTTTGGTTTGCTTGGCTCCACAGTCAACACTCTTGGCACCAGCAGCCAGGAAATTAAAAGATGTATTACGATGGGAAAGTATGCTCTTAAAGTCCTCTCCAAAGTACTGAAGAGCAATGGTGTCTCTCTGGAAACTAAGGTGCATCTGATACAGGCCATGGTCTTTGAAATCACTTGTTATGTGTCAGAGAGTTGAACAATGGCTAGGGAGGATAGAAGGAGAATTGATGCCTTTGAGCTGTGGTGTTGGAGAAGAGTATGGAGTGTACCATGGACTGCTAGGAAAATGAATAGCTTCTTCCTGGAGAGGGTTAAACCGGGCTTTTCCTTGGAGGCAAGGATTCTGAGGCTTTGTCTGACATACTTTGGGCATGTTGTAAGGAGGGACTGTTCCTTGGAAAGGGATATCATGCTTAGATGACACAGGAGGGGAAGGCCCTCTATGAGGTGAATTGATTCAGTGACTGGGGTAATCGGGATGGGTATATCGAAGACAGTGTAATTGACACAGGACAGAGCAGAGTTTAGGACTCTTGTACATAGGGTCTCAATGAGTCACAAGCGACTTGACGGCACATAACAACAACAATCTGCTAATATTTTTTCTCTTCACTGGTGCATTAAAAATCATTCATAGGCAGTGTAATTATTGAGAGGCTAGGTATTGTTTCTATTATTTTGTTGAGTACTTTTTGGGGATGTTGTCAGTTACTTTGGTCTATCCTGCCTTCTGTGGCATCTCTCTAAGAAGGACTTCTCTCAATGTTCCCGCAACACTGCTTTGTTTATGTTTTGGTTTTTTGGGGGTTTTTGGTGGTGGGTTTTTTTTATTGGTTTTTGTTTTGTTTTGTTTTTACAAACTCTCTTATGTTCTGCTTTTCTGAGAATATCTTGATCTCTCCTTCATATCTGATGGATTGTTTTGCTGGGTACAATATTCTTCGTAGACAATTTAGGGTTTTTTTGAGTCATTCCACTATATTCTTGCTCGAATGGTTTCTGTTGAAAAAAAATATCAGCATTTCATCTTATTTGCTATCCCTTATAGGTTCCTCTTCATTTCTCCCTAGCCGCTTCTCAGAATTCTTTCCTTATTTTTGGTTCTAGAAAATTTGACTATGATAAGCCTTGGTGTTTTTTCTTTAGTGGTCTATTCTATATGGTGTTCATTCAGCTTCTTGAATATATATTCTCCTATTCTTCATTATGCCTGGAAAGTTTCCTTTTAGTAATTCTTATTTAAAGATTCTGATTACATTCATGTTATTCCTCTTGATGGTATTCCACATTATTCTTAGGCTCTCTTCTTTTCCCTACCTTTTTGATTCTCCTTTTTTTTTTTAACAGATCAGTTATGACAATTCTATCTTTTATTTTGCTGGTTTTGCATTCCATCTCTTCAACTCTGTTTATATGTCCCTCCAACAAGTTGAAAGCATCTGAAATATTGGTCTTAATATTCTGGACTGTGGTTTCTTGTTTTTCCAGAGTCTTTAAAGCCTAGGTTCTTTTATCTGCATTGTCTTGTATTTCTTTTTTTTTTTTAAGTTCCTCTTGGGTTTTGCTAGCAGAATCCTATAATTCTTTGAGTTTGTCATTAACCCATTGAAAATATTCAATTATTGTTCTTTTAAAGTCTGTGTCAAAAAGTTCCATCAGAGTTTCTGGCTTCAGGAAATCCATTGCTATTATGTCACTTTTGGGGGGAGATAGCTTGTTTTGGATTTGTGTAGGTTGTGATGTAGTCTGCTCCTTTTGTGTCATTTTGTGTCATTCATGCTTGAGGTCTTAGCAGGCTTTTTGTCAGCTAATCTTGGCTCAGCAAATCGCTGCACCAGAGGAAGGTAGGGCAGCTATCCTGCCTGATTTTCCCTCTGATCTTTTGACTCAAGGGAAGACTTGCTTCCATTGAGGAAAGATAAGGCCTATGAATTAGCAGCCTTCTCAATAAGGAAACTGCTGCAACTACTTTGGTCCAGAGTGCACGATGCTAAAGGCAGCTCAAGCTCTGGGAGCGAGGAGGAAATTGCTTTATCTGTGATATGGTGTTAATGGTGCCCTTCAGACGGGTGGCAGCAGTTCATCCTCTACCCTGGGGCTGGGGCATCCAGGCAATGGGTCCAGGTCCTTCAGGTGGCCAGGTCAGATTTTTCAGGCAGCCAGGACAGAGTGTCCAGGTGATTGTTGGAGACATCCAGGCACCAGTGATGGGTCTTCCAGGCAGTGGATTTAGGGGTTCAGGCAGAGGGGACATGAAGCCTCCAGGCAGAGGGGCCAAGGTCTAGTGCTTCTGGCAGGAGAGCAGTCCAGGCTACACTACTCTCTTTTTTTCTTTTGTAAGATTAAAGTTGATACAGGTCACATCCCAGAGAATCAGCCTTTACACATTATCCGAATTATGACCTGAGGAACGCCATTGTATTCCACTCCAATCTCCTTAGAAATAATTGCCTGGTTATAGCAGATCACATCATGGGGAATAATTATATCATTATATAACTGCCAAAATACATAACTATCAAACCACTAAGAAGTATGATACAATCAACTTGATACATATTTTGGGAGAATACAATTCAATTCATGAGAAATCTTTTCCTAATTCTGATTGAGTCCATTCTTTTCCATCATCCAGGGTGAAAAGACTTCACAGGCAAAATGACCTCTCTATCATTCATATACAACAGTCAGCATTCTGGAAACTAACAACCTGGAGGAGCTGTCATAAAGGCAATGTGCTGCTGGAGTTATGAACTCATTAATTAAATATCAGTGTATCAAATGGGCTATGAGCTATTAATTCAGAAGCTATTACTGGCTTTAAAGTTGAAATTATAGGCAAAGCAATTAAAAAGTAACTTCTCAATGAGAGTGTTAAAGAAGCACCATATCTGTTTACGTATATTAGCTCTTTAATTTGGGAACTGAATTGCTCCCTTAAAAACAATGATTATATAAATAAGTAAACTACCTCTTTTATTGCAATGCTTGGATGTTATAGTTAAGCAGGTAAAGCCTAAAATCTTTCCTCTGCTATAGCTATACCATGCAACAACTATGCTTTCTATCTCCGTGTATAAAATCACAACCAAGAAAATGCTATAAAACATGCTTAATCTGTAACACATGTGATTACCATCAGTCAGAGTCAATCACAATGGGTCAAATAGAGACTTTATATCTATTTTATTGTGGCTTGTCAGAAATTATTTTTTCTATTGAAGTCTAAAACATTATTTTTTTTTTACAATAAATAGGAATCATTGCCAACGAACACAAATTAAAGAGAGAATTGAACTATCTAGGACCATAGTATTTCCTTTTATTATTTCCTCCGAGCTACTATTCTTACTTTCATTTTAAAGGAACACATAATCAAGAACCTTGGAAGCAGTCTGGAAATCAAAAGATATGTTGCATTGAGAAAGTGTGCAGTTAAGGACCTTCCCAAAGGAGCAATGATACAGGTTTAAAAACTAAAGTGTACCTGACCCAAGTGGCGGTCTTTTCAAATCCTCGCTAAGTATCTGAGAGTTGTACAGAAGAAAAATGAAAATCTGAGTTTTGGTGATAGAGAATATTACTAAATAACTTATCGACTGCCAAGAGAATAAACAAATGTATCTTAAGTTAAAACTAGAGTTAGTACAACTAGAGTGCTCCTTTGAAGGAATGTGAGTATGTTGTTAGGATGAGCCGGTGCCTAGGAAAAGGACATCATACTCTGAAAAGTGTAACATCACAGAGGAGGAAAAGACCCTCAATGAGAAGAATTATCACTTAGATTATAACAATCACCTGTAGTGTGTCAGAAAGTATGAGGATGGTACAGCATAGGACAGGGTACAGAGCTTTTGTTTATAGGGTCATTATGAATTGTAGTTGACTCAAAGGCGTCTAACAAGAACAACAATTTTACTAACAAGTAGATCAACCATGAGTCAGGTGAGAGTAGAGAACTGTGCAATTTAGAAGTAGACCATTGCCCAAAATAGAAAATGCACACCCATTGCCATTGAGTTGATTCTGACATTTGGCGATCATGTGTGTTAAAGAACATAAATGTACCATCATGTTTTATTGGCTGCAATTTTTATAGAAACCGTTCACAAGGTCTTTCTTCAGCAGTGCCACTGGATGGGTTTGAACTATTGTAATTAATTTTTATTACAGTTATAGTTGGTAACCCAATGCAAAAAACCACTTGTACTCTCTGGATCATAGAAAGGGTGTCTTAAATTTTCAGCCTATATTTGTTTTCCTCTGTGCACATAGCATGTAATGATATGCTAAGAAGCAACTTTTAGTACTCAATTCCTTTGAGGTGTAGTGAAATTCCTTGGCATTCCCATTTACTACATTTTACATTTTTTTTATTTTTACTTAAAAATTGAAACAAAATTTTAAAAACAATTTTAAAATGAGCTGGAATATATCAGAGATCACGAGGATAGTGAAGGATAGGGCAAGGTTCCGATTCGTTGTTTATATGGTCATTATGAGTTGTAATTAAACTGAAGGCACTTAACAAAAACAGCATTTGGTCTTGTTTCTCCTTTCTTTAAACTTTTACCTCCATTATTATTCATTTGTTCTCTTTTTTTTTTTTAGTATTATACTCCTATGAACTAATCCAGTTAATGAAATACTTTTCAAAATGACATCATTCTAAAAATTTTACTATTACTACAGAGAAATTAATTAGGAAATTAAAAAAAATAGAAAAGTAACTTCTGAAAAAAAGTTGTTTCTTTGAACAGAGTCCTCATTCTAGTTGTTTAGACTGAGGCATCCTTTTTCTCCTGCCATGCATGCTCTAACCATTGCTGGTAGGGGTTTGATTAATGGACTAAAACTTATTCTGAAGAAAAATGAATGCTTTTAGTGGATTGGAAGCAGAAATGCCTGTAGTTTATAACCAGTGGTGAACCACTCTGAAAGAGCAGCTGGAGACTTTATATCTATTTAGTTGTGGCTTATAGGGACTTCTATTATTTTTTTTTCTCAGTGAATTCGAAAAGGTTCATTTATTTCTCTAAAATGCAACTTTTCTTTTCTGTAACAAAACAAAAATAATGGTAGCCAACCAAAATTTGGTTTTGGAAGTTATCTCCACCTTGGAAACACATTCATCCACTAGGTGTTTCTTAATCAACGTTTATTTGCTAGATACTTTTCTAAGTCCTTGAGATACACCATTAACTTCCAAATACTCCTTCCTTCATAGAGCTTACATTTCCACATTAACAAAACTATTTTTAGATACTAATATTATAAACAAAAGCATCCTTAGCACATAGCTATCTAGAAATAATTTATTTTCATCATTTAGAATATCTTAAATTATTCATCAATTATTCTCAGGCATGAAAGAAATGGTGCATGATAAGGAAGATTGCAATGTTAATGTTTTCAAGAGATCTTGTTGTTCTTATTAACTGGCCTTGAGTTAGTCCCTTACTCATAGAGACCATTGATAACAGAAGATAAACATGTGCCACCTTTGGGTTGAGGAATTGTGATATATAAGAATTTCATTAGCTGATTTTCAGGAAGTAAATCATCAATCATTTCATCCTTGTCTTTCTTCCGCTAAAATCTGTTTAGCGTCACAGCAACATAAAGTCTCCAGAGACAAATGGCATGAGGTGAACTTACCAGGAATCAAACCCAAGTCTTCAGCATGGAAGAATTCTTCCATTAAGCCACAGAGCAATCAATTTTCATTTATTTTACCCCTGCGTTCAGCACTCATTAATAGGGCTTTGCCAATTACTGATTACCTCCTGAGAAACATGTTGAGGGTAACCTAGTAATGGAGATAAACAATAGTTTTTTTTTTCTTCTCTGAAAAAAAGTGACTCTATTCTGTGAGGTTGAGAAGCCACGTTTGGTTTCTGGTTATGCTAACTTTTTGTAGGGGAAGCAGTGTCTGCATTTGGACCAAGCAACAAAGACTCAAATTCTAGTCCTTCAACTTAAAAGATATGTTGCTAAAAATCTAACCCTGTCTGAGATTCAAATCCATCAATTGTTTAATGGGACCCCACTCAAAAAGCTTTGTAAGAATGTAATAGGATAATGTATGTAAAACATTTACCAGGATGTTTTCTCCTCAGCAGGCAAGAGTGAGCATCCCCATGAGGCTTTAGTTTGTTTTGACAGCCTGAAGGCTGCTAAAGAAATGCTGGCAGCCTCCCTTTCATCCAGGTGCAACCAGAACTGGGGAGTGTGAGGGAGCCCACCTGATGTCTTCCCCTGGGCTGATGGGGACACATGGGTAGTTAGTGTCTCTTGAGCCAGACAGTAACATTTTGGAAGTTTTATGATAGTGGTGGATTCTGCAATAATATCTCATTTTCCCCCTCCACAATTCTTCTGGAAATAATTTATACTGTTTACCAAAAACAGAGCCAAGACCATCAGATTAACAAAATCCAGGATGCTTATTTATCCCGTTGTTAATGAATGATGGATCAGAAGATACAGCAACAATTATCCCATCACGACAGATTTTCTTCTTTCCTGCTATGTGCTACATTTTTTTTTAAATCTGAGAAACAAAAGGAAACAATAAGTAGCTGTATTTCTCATAAGTTTTCATGGTGCATCAATATTCTCTCCAAACAATACTCCTGATGCTTTTAATTAGGGGCAGACAAATCACAATCACAAAGGTATTAATGTGCATAAAGCTTAAAATCTCCTAAATCTCCAAAGAAATACTTAGTGTAATTAAAAAATGAAAATCTATCATTTAAAAACAGTTTGACATGGCATATTTGTATTTTTCATTATGATCGTTAAGACTCTGATATTTATTTGTGGTTTAACAGATGAAAAGACAAAAGGGAAGACATAGCTCCATTCTCTCTCCAAAACCCATTATTTTTGCAGCTAGAAACAATTATATGAGAAAGTGTATGAGAAGGGCAAGAGTGCATTTATGTGCTTGGGGGAGGGAGATGAAAAAAAGAATCATAAAAGACCAGAATGCTCATAGCCTAATCTGTAAAATGAACATGTTCTAACTCTAATAGTTTATCTTTTTACCTCAAAAATGTTATTCAAAGACTCTGCAAGGCTAAGATGTAATTCAATCATGACAGCAAGTAGAGGTCATCTCCTCTAGGTCTAACATAATTAATGAAGGCAAATGGGCAGCCCAGAAGGGATTCAAGAAAATTAATTTAATAAGTCTTTGTAAGAATCACTTCGATGGTTGGCTCTGTGCTAAGTGCTATGGGAAATGCAGGAGCTCTGAAATACAGGGTCACTTGCTCACATAAGACACTCCAGGGCAGCACAAAGGAAGCTGACAGGGCCATTAGAAGAATACTGACAAAGTTGAAAATCTTTAGCAAAACTTTCTGCAACTGAGACAAGACAGAATATTTAATATTGGTAGAGTCTATTGTCTTTCCTTTTCTGGAACACACTTTCTGTGACACAATTACACCTCCCAAAAACTTAGTGTTTTCACTTGTCTTGCCTCATTGTCTTACTATCTCAAAATAATTTTGCAATTTATATCTAACATACAAACTCATTTCAATAATGGAAAAGTCACATGAAATGACTAGGTAAATGGCATTATCTTTTGAGAAAAAAGATGTATTCTTACATATAAACTTTGGTTAGAATAATCCTAAAAGCTTAAACTCATTGTTGTCAAGTTGGAATCAAATGATCTTCCTCTTGTGGATTTGAACCACAAGAAAGGTACAGCTACTTACAAACTAGGTCAACAGAATCCCCTCATAATTCTGCTAGGTATCAATTTAATATTTTGAAAACAAGTTCTATAGCTACAAATTTTGAACTTTAATATTTTCCAGATCCTTGTACTTGCCAACCGTATTACTCTGGGACATAGATCTTATTCTGTACTTCAGGTAAGAAATGGAAACAGAAAAATATTTTCATTTTAACTCATTTTATCTTTTCAAATGCATATAAAATTAGGCAGAAGAGTAAAATAAATGCCTATATAGCTGGTTTCAATAATTATTAACTCATGGTCAAACTTGTTTTCTATGTTGCGTTCTATTACTCAGTATATTTCAGCATGAGCAAGTTTTAATAATTTTAATACAGTGTATTAGAGGATAACAGAAAGCTAAAAAGGACAAATACGTGAATATGAGAACATAAGATTTCACAAAAATTGGAAGCCTGAGCAATCGTGGGCCAGTTCAAGGGATGCTCACCCCTTACAGTCGAAAGCACAGGATTTGAAGGAACCTCACCAAGGCAGTGGTTCTTGATCTCAATTGACTTTACGATTTAAGTAGGTTGTTTGCAAGAACATGATTTGAAATGACCTCATATCTGAAATTTGTTTACAACATTGTCTGCAACTGTCACACATGCAAAAAAATACAGTATACATACTTCTGCATTCAATTTAGTCTTGTGCTTCTCACTGGAAAACTCTAATTTAAAACTGTGTGGGAAAAGATTTCTAGCTTCTCTATTGTTAGGTAAAGACAATACACAAGAGAGTAAATATGGAGTTGTTGGCAATCTGACACACCACCAAACTTATGTGATCAACTTTAAACCTTTTAGCAGTTTTAATAACTAAGCATCATTAAATAACTTTTTTATAGATGGAGAAGTCATCTAAGCTTGTAGAAGGTGTTGTGACCATGATGTAATGCCCACTATGTACAATTTCTAAGGTCTTAGTCCTTGATATTACATATATTATTTCCCAATATTTTGATAACAAGTTTATCTGTAAATACCTAGTCAAATGTGTTTTACAAGCTGGATTACTATACATAATACATTTAAAGTATTTTGCAAATGACTTTCTTATTAAAATAAGACAATACAGTGGATCAGGAAAACTAATTCTTAATAAAACTATGTTTCATGTTCATTTCAAATCACTTGTATATTTTCATCCCTAATATTCCATTCTACACCATTCTAAGTTATTTCAGTTATCAGAATCTAATTTCTTTTTACTTTCATAATAATAACTGAAAGACATTCTATTGAATATAGAGCCTGCGATACCTTTGATTATTTTTTATGATTTCTAAATTCTCAATGTTAAAGAAAAAGAATAATTAGAGAAAATTAAAAAATTGAAAGGTAATGAACAATTGGTAACCCAAGTAAAAACATGGATAAATTAAAGAATGAATACATATTCTAGCAAGAAGACAAAAATATTAAATGTATATATTCCCGATAATACAAAATATCAACAATAAACAGATATCTCTAATTCCTAAAACATAACTTCTAGGTGAATATCAGTAGAATTGACTGATAGTGTCTATGAGAAGTTGTTGTTGTTGTTGTTATGTGCCATTGAGCTTCTTGAGACTCAAAGTGACTCTATGCACAGTGGCTCTGAACTCTGCCCTGTCCTGAGCCAGTCTCACTGACTCCGACACATCTACCCTCATTACCGCAGTCACTGTGTCAATCTACCTCATCCAGTGTCTTCCTCTCCTACACTGTTACTCCACCCTTCCAAGCATAATGTCCTTCTCCAGGGACTGGTCCTTCCTGGACACAGGCCCAAAGTAGGTGAAATTGAGCTTCAAAATCCTTGCCTTCAAGGGGACGCTATAGACCTCCTAAAAAATGATCCTGATTTCACTGATGGATACAACTTGAAAACTGTTCCTGTTCTTTTCTGGGTTTCAAATACAGATTTAAAATATTCTGAAACTCTAGATTTATAACATTGGGCATAGTTTAAGGAAGAAAGGATAACTCTGAAAAAGAAGAATAAATGTGATTTATGTTTGAACATATAAAAAATAATCTGTAAGGAGCCCCATTGTTCTCAGGATCCTGGGTAGTGGGACAGACAAAAAATTGGCTGTGGTGGTGGTAGAACATGTATAGAGTTAACTTGTAAATATTTAAATGTCTTCATTCATATTGATTTTTCAAATTTTGTAAAGTATATAAATTTTTAAAGCAAGTTTGGAAGCAGCAATGGTATCCACTTCCGAAATAGCTTGCCTCTGGAAACCCTATGAACCTGGAGAAAGGATGAAAGTCACATAAGCATTGAGGACTCTCCTTCAGAGGGTCATTATGAGTCACCTGCGACCCGACAGCACTTAGCAAAAACATAGCAACATATATATTTTTATGAAAATGTAATTTTTATAATTAAAATGAGCAATAAAAATAAAGAAGGAAGGGGGGAAAAAAGCGTTCTGACCTGATACTGTTCTCCTTAGTTTCTAGCAACCATATTTGTACACCTAAAACAGAATTGAAGCTTTCATTTTGGCAAAATTAAGTGTATGAAATGAATAAATAGAATTACAAATTTGACATCTGAGTCAGAGTTGGGGTAAGACTGAGAAAAAACTGGATAAATTATGTATACTGTATTGAAACAGATGAGGGAAAGAACAGATAAGAGGTGA
>NW_006399759.1:14427643-14445270 GCF_000299155.1 Elephantulus edwardii | reverse complement strand
GGAGAAAAGTGTGGCAATGAATAAATGGAAATCCAAAATCTCTATAAATGCTTACTAAAATTAATAAAAAAATACTTTAAAAAATAGCATCAATTGTAGATCCTCTAAAAGCATTTGAATCATATTACCCTTCTAATAGGTAGGGGTCAGGCCTCAGGCACATAAATTTCTTTTAAGTATCCCACTGTTAGATATAAAAAGAAAGACACATTCATAAGGAGGAGAATAATAGGAGCTAAGAGAGCAAATGAAGAAGAAAGAGAAATAATGCAAAGAGATAGAGGAACAAAAACAAAACATACAAACAAACCAAGGTTTAACCATCTTTTTCATTCTTTTATCCTCACAGGAGTAAATCGGGTTTCCATCCTGTGAATGAAACAAATGTTGTTAGAAGAATTTTCTGGAGAATAATACAGAATGTTTTAAGATTATAGTCACTGGAAATGATGCAGATTAAATTTCTGGAATTTCCCAAAAAGGCAACAAAAGATAAAAAATAGCCAAGAAGATAAAAGTAAAATATAATTAAAAGTCTAGGTTATCTTTTTCAACAGCCATATAATTCAATTCCACAAAATGTGGACTATGAAATTAAAAGTTAGCAAGACAAAACTCCTGATAGCCAAGAGCCAAGCTTTGGTATTGCAAAGAACTGAACTAACAAAATGGTTATCTAGGTATGTCTGTTCTTCTGTCAAATATAAACAATTTCACAGAACATTAAAATCAGTTGAGGCTGTTTTTTGAACATGGCAGTTCAAAATGATATAGGACTACTCCATAAATATTATGTGCAGAGACAGAGAAGGAATACTCTCACAAAACACAACAAAAATAATATTCAACTATTCATTCTCCTTTCCTCGCTAATATGATTGACTTCAGCCTTTTTAGTATTTAAAGCATCTACAAGGTGTTTTTTTATTTTTTCCTAATTTTTCTTATGTAAGAATGATTAAGATGGCAAAGCATAGAGCTACTATCACCTCCTGCTGGTATTCAACCTATAACAAAGACTACTTTCTTTAAACCCTTCAAAATTACTATAAGCCCAAATTCTGCAATTTTTTTCTAACATTTTATGTTAGAGTATATATATATATAGATAGATAGATAGATAGATACACACACACATATATACACACACATATATATACGCACATACATATATGTGTATATATACACACACATATATATACGCACACATACACACACACACAGATATATCTGTATCTATATCTATCTCTATCTCTCTCTCTCTCTCTCTCTCTCTCTATCTCTATCTCTATCTCTATCTCTATCTCTATCTATCTATATCTATAGTTGTTGTTTAATGCCGTCGAGTCGTAGATGACTCATAGTGACCCTATGAATGAACAGCCTGAGCACTGTTCGTACATAGAGTTTCCGGAGGCAAGCCATTTTGGAAGTGGATGCCGCTCCTGCTTCCAGGCTTGATTTAGTCGGGAAGCTCCAGCCAACACTGTTCACCATGGGTACCCGTTACCACGACTGGCACATCACTGTCACAGGCTTCAGCACCACAGCAACCACGAGTTACCTCTGTACAGCAACGCACCGACCAGTGCTATACCACCTAGAAGAATGTTTGACAGGAAGACAATTTGAACCTGGCCGAGGGCCGCAGATAAAAATCGCCCAGCTTTGGCTTGGTAGCATAACTTCCTTTCCACTAGGCCAATGTAGCGCTTTCTTGGTCGTCGTCATTGTTATTGTTGTTTGATGCCGTCGAGTTGTAGACGACTCATAGCGACCCTGTGATTGAACAGCATGAGCACTGTATATATATATTATGATGTCTATACTCCTTCATTTAAATAAATAACATTAACGTTGGTCAACTATGAAGGTGCTACTGGTACTCTTCTGCTGGAAGATAATTACTAAGGGATATTGTTGTTATGTCCTGTCAAGTTGCCTGTGAGCATAGCAGCCATATGCAGAATAGCTCTGAATCCTGTACTATCCTGAGCCAATCTCACCATCCCCCGCATTTCAACTCCCGTAACCCCAGTCACAGTGTTAATCCATCCCATCCAGGGTCTTCTTCTCTTCTTGTTTTTCCCTCAACCCTTCCAAGCATGATGCCTTTCTCCAAGGATTGGTCTCTCCTTAAAACATGCCCAAACATGTGAGATGGAGCTTCATTACCTTTGCCTCCAATGAGCAGCTTGGCTTTACCTTCTCCAACACAGAGCTATTTGTTCTCTGGTCAGTCATGGTGCATTCAATGTTCTTCTACAGCACCAAAACTTAAAGACATCGATTCTTCTCTCATCCTTTGTCATTGTCCAGCTCTCAGATACATAGCAAGTAATTTAGAAAACCATGACCTGTATCAGGAGCACTGTAATCTTTAGACTGACAACATTGCTCTTCAGCACCATGGAGAACAGATTTTCCTAATTCGTCTTTTTATTTTCTAACTGCTGGTACTGCCAAGACTATTGATTTTGGAACTGAGCAAACTGAAATTTTTAGTAATCTCAATCTCTTCTTCATCTATCATGGTGTTGCCAATTGGCTCAGTGGTGAGAATCTTTATTTTCTTGAAGTTGAGCTTCAGTTCATATTGGAGACTATAGTCCTCAACTTGCTGCAGCAAGTACTTCAGATCCTCCTCAGGTTCACCAAGCAAGGTTGTGCTAGCTACATAGCTCAGATTGTTGATGAGTCTTCATCCAATCCTAAAGTCCATTCATAAAGTCTGGCACCTCAGATGAACTGAGCACTCTTGACCTAGACTACAGGGAGTCACACTGCTAACCTAAAAGCTGTTTCTCTCTGACGGTTTGAATGTACCAGGCACTGTGAGGGAGAAGGATGGACAATAATAGCCTCCTTTGTGATTTACAGCCTCTGAAACACAATGGAGGATTAAATATAAGTCAGTTCCAAGTTAAAGACAATGAGCTTGAGAAGGTTTTGCCTTTTTTGGGGGGAGGGGGGAAGGGGTAGATTATGGCATGGAAATAGAATGATGTGTCACTAGGTTTAGTTGTATTTAAGACATAGAGGAGGATAAATAAGTTTCAAAAATCTAATTCATGGTAAACTGTCAAGGCTGGTTCAGTCAATTAATAAAAATTAAGAAAAGATTAAGTTTGGTTTGGGGCCTGTTGAATTTCAGCAGAGCTATAATATAAGATTCCCAGAGAAGAATCTGCATTGCCCAGCCAAATTTCAGGTACAGATCTATATTGTTATTCTTTACTATTGTTCTTTGCTATAGGGTTGATTAATACCTACCTTAGGAACCACAGATCTGAACCATGGCCAATCCTGTGCCATTCTTATCATCCTAAACACACTTGAGACCACTGTTACAGTCACTGTACCAGTAAGTTTTCAAAACAGAAAAAAATAGAGAGAAAGGCTAGCATCATATACAGAGAATATAGACATTTCAAGTTTTGTCAGAAGGGGAAAGACTTCTTTAAAATGCTAAAGAGCAAGGATATCTATTTGAAGACTAGGTAGGCCTCATTGGGGCAATGATATATTCAATTGCTTCATATGTATTTGAAAGATGGAACAATGAATAAATAAGACCACATATTAAAATATACTTTGGACTATGGTGTTGCTGAAGAGTATTAGATGGACAGACACAAGAATAAACAAAACTTTCTTGGAGGAAGGACAAACAAGGTGCTTTTTAGAGGTAAGGATGGTAAAACTTCACGTTATACTCTTTATAGATATAATAAGGGGAAGCCAACTGTTGGAAAAATATATCACAGTTGGAAAGGTCGAGGATTAGTGAAATGGAGGAAAATACTCCTCAAGGTGGATTGACACTGTGACTGCAACAATAGAGTGAACATTGTAAAAATTGTGAGGATGGGACAGGATAAGGCAAAGGTCAGATCTACTGTTCATAGTGTCTCTATGAGTCATTTTCGATTCAATAGCACCTGGCAATAACAATAGAAAATAAAAAAGTTGTCGTAAAAGACTGAGTACAAACCAGACACCAACTAAGGCTGCTGAGAAATAAGCTGATAATAAGAAAATGCCCTTTGGCTGGTTGTTTTTGACAGAGACATTGCTAATGAAGTGTCTAGGAGGGAAAGCCAAGACAGAGAAGATTCAAAAGGGAACATAGAGAGCAACAGACACTTTTTACAAGTTAGTTTATTAAGGAAAGAAAAAGGAATTCACACACAATCTCGAACTGTCAAGACTCTCGTTTGTAGGACATTCTCCTTCGCTGAACACAGTAACCAAGCTTTTTCTTCAGTGATTTAACACTCCTTAAAACTCTCAGTTCCTTCAGAACATTAGCGCTTTTATCACTATCCTTATAATCCTAATTATGTCTTTGTGATATGCTGTTGTAATATCTATAATTTCTTTTGTTTTTTTCAAATATGCCTTAGCCAGCACTTGGCATCTTCGTAAAGATCCTTGGGTATCTCTCCATAATTATTTTTCTACAGAATCATTTAATATCACAAACCCAGACTGTATTTTTTAAGTATCACATAGCTTGAATCACCTCTGTTTAAAAGCACATATTTTTTTTAAAAAAACCCTCTATACCACTTTTCTCTGGGTTTTCAACCCCTAGAATCTTTAATTCCTGTTTATTTTCTCTCTGATATCTTACTTTCTGGTATCTAGATCTCTTTCTTTCAAAGTGCTCTGATTCAAACATAAACTAGCTCTTTTTTGAAGGAAAAAAAAGGATTTTAGATTAAGTTTTGCTTTCTAACGTATTTGATGTTGTAGTTCATAATGTGTCAGGCTATTAACACAAGGTTGATGATTTATATTAACCTGCTGGTTTGCAGGAGAGATATGGTAGACAGATTTTCCATCCATAAAGATTTACAACCCAGAACCCCAATGGAACATGCCAGAACTGATTTAATGGTAGTGGGCTTAATTTTTGGTGTTTATTTGATTCAAGAGGTTACTATTTAAATAAAGCAAATAAGAATGTATCAGCTGCTCTGTATTTACCTGAATAGAATTTCTACCATATATCTGATAACTTGAAACTCCTATCATTATATTCTGCCTCTGTATCATACTTCAGATCCAAGACAGAAACACATAATTTCCTCCACTGAGCTGAGTGACTTGGAGTATACACATTTGCCCATTTGCTCAGCAAGTATTTATCTAGTGCCTACTGTGTGCCAAGCACTGTATTTTCAAAATAATATGACTTGTTTTCCTCCTCTCTATAATCTACTTTTGTGAGATATTTCAAACAAATCTAGGTATAAAAGTTTGAGTACTGTTGTTAGGTGCCATTGAGTCACCTACAACTCATAGTGATACTATGTACAATAGATCTGAAGGTTGTGCTAGTCTACACCATCCACATGATGTGTCATCCTTTAGGCCATTTTTATTATCATTGTGTCAGTCCATCTTGTTGAAGGTCTTCTCTTTCTCTGACCTGCCACCTTTCTCCACTTGATGTCCTTTACCAAGAACTGGTCCCATCACATAACATATCTAAATTATGTGAAACCAGGTCTCACCATTCTCCTTCTAAGGAGCTCCTTGTATCTATTTCCTCCAAGAGAGACTTGTTTGTTCTTTCTACAGTCCATGGGGTAGCCATTACTATTCTTGAATATCATAATTCAAAGACATTGACTCTTCTCCCACCATCCTAATTCACTTTCCAACATGTAGATGGATAGAAAGTAACTGAAAAGACTATGGTTTGGATCAGGCACAGGTTAGTCTTTAAGCTGACATCATGGCTGTTTAGCACTTTGGAGAGGTCTTAGACAGCAGATTTTTCCAATGCAGTTTATATTTATATTTCTTTACTTCTTCTAACAGGGATATTGTTTGTAGATAAAAGTAAAATGAAGTTATTAACAATTTAAAATTTTTTCCATCTATCAACCCTACAACCCTACAATGACCAAGGTGGATAGAAGGAGAATTGATGCCTTTGAGCTGTGGTTCTGGAGAAGAGTATTGAGTGTACCATGGATTGCTAGGAAAACAAACAGATTCATCCTAGAAAGGGTTAAACCAGGTGGCTCCTTGGAGGCAACAATTCTGAGGCTCCGTCTAGCATACTTGGGACATGTTGTAAGGAGAGACTGATCCTTGGAGAAGGACATCATGCTTGGGAGGGTGGAGGGACCGTGCAGGAGAGAAAGATCCTCAATAAGATGGATTGAATCAGTGAGTGGGTTAATGGGAGTAGGTGTATTGGAGACAGCAGATTGGTACAGGATAGAGCAGGGTTTAGGGCTGTTATTCTCAGGGTAGCTATGAATCACAGGCTATTTGATGGCACGTAACAACAACATAATCTTGCCTTGGGCTAGTAGTGAAGGGTTTTTGTTAGTTACTAAGGATATCATTAAGATATAAAAAAGCAATGGTGAATAATGCCGCTGTGAATATTGGTGTAAAAATCTCCATTTGTGCCTCAGTTCTCATTTTCTCAGGGTATGTTCAAGCAATGGAATAGCTGGGTAATATAGAATTTCTATGTTCAGCTTTTGGGGGAGCGTCAAACTACTTTGCAGAATGGTTGTACCATATTACAATATCACATGTTGTTGTTGTTGTTGTTATGTGCCGTCGAGTCGCTTGCGACTCATTGCGACCCTATATACAACAGCCTTAAACTCCACTCTGTCCTGTGCCAATTGCACTGTCTCTGACACTCCCATCCCAATTATCCCAGTCACTGAATCAATCCACCTCATAGAGGGCCTTCCTCTCCTGCGCTGTCCCTCCACCCTCCCAAGCATGATGTCCCTCTCCAAGGACCGGTCTCTCCTCACAACATGTCCAAAGTATGTTAGATGGAGCCTCAGAATCCTTGCCTCCAAGGAGCCACCCGGTTTAACCCTTTCCAGGACAAATCTGTTTATTTTCCTAGCCGTCCATGGTATTCTCAATACTCTTCTCCAGCACCACAGCTCAAAGGCATCAATTCTCCTTCTGTCCTCCTTGGTCATTGTCCAACTCTCTGATGCATAACAAGTGATTGCGAAGACCATGGCCTGTATCAGATGCACCTTAGTCTCCAGAGAGACACCATTGCTCTTCAGTATTTTGGAGAGATCCCTAACAGCAGACTTTCCCATGGCAAAATGCACCTTTTAATTTCCTGGCTGCTGGTGCCAAGACTGTTGACTATGGAGCCAAGCAAACTAAAGTTGTGCACACTCTCAATCTCTTCACCATCCATCCTGATGCTGCCAATTGGTCCAGTGCAATAACACATACAGTTGTACAATTTGATGGGGTGGGGGTGAGGTAAATTGGAAGAATCTGTTCTTGAATATAATGTAATAACATTCTATAAATAAACTAGTATAAAATAAAAGAAAGAATATATATATAAAAGCATTATGAATCAAATTAATTAAAGTTGATCCAATGACCACAAAAATTTTTAATCTGATGAAATTCAAATTGGATATTTTAAATTGTTTTGTAGTTCAATGCTGTCAAGTTGGTTGTCATTAGTCACAACAAAACCCTGCCTGATCATACATCATTATTACAATGTGTGCTGCCCGTTCTTCCTGTTCTGTGACAATCTATTTTATTGAAGGTCTTATTATTTTTCAATAACCTTTAATTTATCCAAGCATTAAGTCCCTCTCCAAAATCTACCCCCTTGATAAAGTGCTTAAAGCATAAATAATGCACAGTGCATTGGAACATATGAGGGGAAGAACTGTTTCAAAGGTATTTTTAATTATGTATCATATGTATGACAGCAATCTGAAAGTGTGGACCGTGGGAGGGAGAAGCCAGGAGGAGGGAGGAAAATGTGCAAGAAAGAATGAAAGAAAACCTAACCTTTCTGTAAACTTTCAACATCCAAGCAGATATATGCACACCTATATTTATTGCTGCTTTGTTCATAATAGCAAAGATTTGGAAACAACCCAAGTGCCCATCAATAAATGAATGGCTAGAGAAGTTGTGGTATATTCACACAATGAAATATTATGCAGTACTGTAAAACAAAGAACTCATGAAATATTATACAAAATGGGTGACCATGGAGAACATTATGCTGAATGAACTATCCCAGTCATAAAGGGACAAATACTCCATAGTGCCACTGTTATAAAATGGAAATGACATGGCATTTGGGGGAAACGAAGAAAAGAGGGAATAAATAATGTAAACTACATTGAAACAGAAGAGGGAAAGAACTCTTTAAAAGGAATACATGATTAGGTATTATTGGTATGACAAGAGTTCATAATAAGATCTGCGTAGTAAAGAGGTCTGGGGGGGGAAGGACTATATAACAATAAAAGGACTTTTTCCCCCCCAAGTTAAAAAGCAAATGAGGAGGGAAGGGAGGAAAATGTGCAACAATGAATGGACGGAAATCCAAGTTCTTTATTAACTTACAATAAAATCTCAATTAAAAAAATGAATGGTAAAAAACAAAATCCCAAAACCTACAATTTTTTAATTTTTATTTTTGTTGTATTATTTTTTACATGTACTGTCAAATCATATCTAACTGGTACAGGAGGAGATTGCCCCCTCCTTCCACAGCAGAGCATCTGGTGGATTTGAACGGAACAATTTATTTTTTAAAGTACATTAAAAACCAAAAAACAAAAATAAAACCAAAGTCTCATCATCTTTGCTCTGTAGGAAATTCTGATTGCACTTTTTCTAAACATATCTTTTGTTCTTTTTTGAAGTCCATGATATTCTTAATATTATTCACAACGTGGCATATTGGCAAGAAACTTTCCTGCATTCCCGAAGACAAAAAGCTTGAATTCACCAGCCGCTTGTGGGAGAAAGATGGACAATCTCCTGTGTGATTAACTGCCTCTGAAAACCCACTGGTGGATCAGCTATGGGGCGGTGTTGACACGATGGTACACAACAACCACCACAATTCAAAGATATCAATTATTCCTTAGTTTTCCTTATTCCTTGTCTCATTTTCACACGTATGTTAAGGAATGGAAAACACCAGAGTTTGGGTCAGACACACCTGAATTTTTAAAATGACATTCTTGAACTTTATCACTGTAAAAAGATCCTTGGCAAAACAATGGTTGTTGTCATTGCTATTATGTGCCATCAAGTCGCCTGAGACTCATAAAGACCTGATGTACAACAGCTCCAAAACATGTCCTATCCTGAGCCAGTCTCATTGACTCCCACACACCTAAGTATACTTCCTGTATCAATCCAGCTCTGCAGTGGTCTTCCACCCTTTCGAGCATGATGTCCTTTTCCGAGGACTGGCCCCTCCTGTCCAAATACCCAAGGTATCATTTCCCAAGTAATAGCCTCTCCTAGCAACATGTCTAAGCACTAGAGATAAATCTTTGCAATCATTGCCTTCAAGGAGCACTCCAGCTGTACCCTTTCCAAGACAATATCTGTGTTCTTTTGGCAGTCCATGGGATATTCGGTACTCTTCTCCAACACCACAGCTCAAAGGCATAAATTCATCTTCCAGGGTCCTTATTCACTATTCTGCTCTGAAATGCATAACAAATATTTGAAAAGACCATGACCTGAATTGGGCACATCTTAGTTTTCAAAATGATATCACCATTCTTCAGTATCTTGGAGAGATCCCTGACAATGCCTCGCCCAAAGCAATATGTCACCTTATCTCCTGACTGCTGGTATCAAGGATGTTTACTGTGAATCCTAGCAAGATGAAATAATTAACAGTTTTACTCTTTTTTCCATTTATTGTGTTATGTGATTCTGCCTAGTAGCCCATGGTAAGGATCTCTGTCTTCCTGACGATAGTATTTAATCCATACAGAGTTCTATAGGTAATTTTTGATCTTCTGCAACAAGCACTTCAGGTCCTTTTTGCTTTCAACAAACAAGGTTGTGTGATCTGCATATTGCATGTTGTTGATGAGTCTTCTTCTGATCCTGATGCCAGATTCTTCTTCATAGAGTCCAGCTTCATGAATTATTTGCTCAGCATACTGATTGAATAGACAGGGAGAAAGGATACACCCCTGATGTAAACCATTCCTGATTTTAAACCACACAGTATTTCCTTGTTCCAATGGAATAACAGCTTCTTGGTTTAGGTGTACATTTCATATGAGCACAGTTACATTTCTGGTAGTCCCATTCTTCTCAATGTTAGCAATAGGGTTTTTTTTGTGATTCATATAGTCAAATGTCTTTGTATAAAAACAAAACACACACATTCTTCTGATATTCTCTGCTATCAGTGAGGATCCATTTGACATCAGCAATGATATCATTAGTGTCACAGTATCTTCTAAATCCAGCTTGAACTTCTGGTAGCTCCCTGCCAAGGTATGTTCCTGTTATGAATGATCTTCAGCAATATTTTGCTTACATGTGTGATATTAATGATATTGTTCACTATGATTAAAATTTCATTTTGTTACTTCACCTTTCTTAGGAAAGAAACAAATATGGATATCTTGCAGTCTGCTGTCCATTCAGCTGTCCTCAAAATTCCTGGCATAGCCTGTTGAGCATGCTGAAGGTTGCATCTATTAGTTGAAAAATGTCAATAGGTATCCCCTCTATTCCTGGGGAGATATATATATATTGTCCTGTGTTGCCATTGGCTCTTGTTTGTGTTTTTTCCTGACATTTTTCAGTGTCAGCCAATTCTATTTGTAACAGTGTCGCTGTGTATTCATTCCATCTTCTTTTAATGCTTCCTGCAGATTATATTTTACCTCTCATGAATTTATTGTTTTATTTTAATTTTTTAGCCTTATGTTAGAACTGGAAAATGAGTAGTTGATGCTCTGGTCCACATTTATTTCCTGCTCTTATTCTAACTGATTATATTCACTTTCCCTATTAGCTCTTTCTACAGATAGAGTAATAGTTTTCCTGTGTATTCCATGAGATTATAGCTAAGTGTATATATCTCAACTGTGTTTTGTTAAGGAAGATATTTTTAGTAAACCATTACTCATGCAAATTCTATTATATAATTTCTCACCTTATATCACCAAGCTGTATTGTCCAGCTACCAATTCTTCTATGAAAGCCCTATGAATAGCAGCAGAATATTGTTTATTTTAAAATAGTTACCATGTATTTACACCTATTATATTCCAGAATCAGCAATCACTCACATAGAAGTCAATGATAAAGCACCTAAAAGAAATAAAACAACATAAGAAAAATATTTCCCTTGAAAATTTCAACGTTAAATATGGGAGACTTGTGTGTGATTCCCTAGTTGTGCAACTCTAGAAGAAAGGCTTCCTGATCTAATTTTGAATATCAGCTAATGAGGAAAAGAACAAAACAAAAAACAGCTAATGGAAATTGCATCACTATTGAATTCTTGTTAGTTGGTGCCAAATCAAAAGCAGGTGACAAGAGACACTAACAGCATTTCTCAAGTAGAGCCACCTGTACTACGTTGTTGTTGCTGTGTACCATAGAGTTGGAACCAACCCACAACTGACTTTCTATTGGCTTTTCAGAGGCAGTTAATTGCATGTAAGGAGAATGCACATACTTCTGCCGTGGAGCAGCTGGTGGCCTTGAACTGCATGCCTTCAGGATTGCAGAGTAGCTTCTTGTCACTAGACCACCAGAGTTCTTTACATACATTACTTTATGCAATACCTACACAAGCTTATGTTAATTTTTTTATTTTAATTCATAGGAGAATTGAGATTTTAACAGTTAAATAGATTAGATTGATAATCTATATGAGTTAAAATTGCACTTGGAGAATTTATTCCAAGGAACAAAGTCACTTCCAAATAAGTCAATGATAAACCACCTAAAAAATAATAAAACAACAGTAAAAGAAAAATATTTCCCTTATCAATAGTATCTCCTGATAAATGGGCAATCTCCTTTCATAACTGCCTCTGAAAAACCACTATAGGGTCAGCTATTGGTTGGTTCTGACTTGACAATAAACAACAACAACAACGACAAAAATTAAAAAACAGTAATTGGTATCTACTACAACATTTCCCTTTCATCTGAGGCTCGTGGTTATATGATTTACAATATGTTTTCTGTTCCCAGGATCTTTACTGACACCCAGTATCTTTTTGACTATATCTCTCAGAATATTACAGTTTTTGTTTGAGAGGGGGCAGCCGGAGAGCTCTTTGGAGGCAAGAATTTTAACACATACTTTGGGCAGGTATGCGCGGAAGAAGAAGGCCCTCAACCAGGTGGATTGACATGGGGACTGCGGCAATGAATTCTGTGTGTCAGGAAGTGTGAGGATGGCACATGATAGAACAAGGTTCAGATCTTTTGTTCATGGGGTCGCTGTGAATCACTCTTGACTGCATGACACCTAACAACAACAGCAATAACATAGAATATGTGATAACATTTAAAATCGCTTTTTACAGGTTAAGAAGTCCCTACTTGGTAGGGGTAGTAAAGCAAGTGACTTTTAACCAAAAGATAAGCCTAGAAAATCCTATGGGGCACAGTTCTATTCTGCTCATATTGGATTACCACGAGTTAGAATGAGTTCACAGGCAACTAAGCATACTTTGACTGGCTGAGGTTTGATAATGTGTTCCACTGCCCTCTTGAATTTATATCTTAAAAGCATCAAAGTTAAAACCTCAAAAGCATTTGCAACAAGTTAGAACAGACTCATAGCTGATCCCTCAGTGATATTTCAGGAAGCTGTGCATCTCACAGGAGAGGATTGCTCATCTTTCTTCCAAGTAGTCATTAGTGAATTCACACAAGAGAGAGATCACCTTTGGGTTAGCAGTGAAACTCTCAAGGGACAGGCTATCAAAGCATTATCTTATATGTATCAGTTGGATTGTGTTGCTCTTTTAGCTGTTAATGTTGTTGTTTCAGTTTTTTAGGAATTTACATTTTTTAAGGAATTATTTAACAAAGAATAAGTTCTTGATAGTTTCAACTTAGTGATTTGATGAAGATGTGAATATTTGTTAGAACAAATAAATCCAGGTTTGACTGAGTTCTTTGTTCTACAACTGTCAGAAGTTTGAAACACTTGAGTTAAGTAACTAAGAGATTGGCATTCTGTCAAATAAGCAGACCAGAGGGATTTCTGTAAAACACTATATTTGGGTGAAATACTTATGAAAAGAGTAGAAAATCTGTTGAAGTGCAGAGTCAGACCACTGAAACCCTAACTCACATGAATTAGTGGTTATTACATGTGGAGGAAAACACAAACTTTGTTAATACTTTTTCCATCCGCTGTGAAATATCGAAGCTCAGCTGTGATGTAGCATTTAACTGCACATTGAATCAAGAGTCCAGTAATAGAAATTGCCTTTTTGCAGTAGAAAACAGGGTTAGAAGGAAACCAAAATAACACATAAAACAGATCTCCATGGAGAAAATTGAAGACTGTTTCTAGCATGTAAAGATTGAGGATGCAATTCCTGTTCCTTGAAAAGCTTTTTTCCTGGGGTTTTAAATTTTCCTCTTGATTATGTGTGGAATCAAGGGGTGTCTGTGGGATTGTGCCGATGCATGACTCTGAAAAAAAGAAATGGGGCAGACACAGACAGATGGTGACAGGCTCATTTTTAAGTCTAACTAGCAGTGTTAGAAGCCTAGAGCGGAAAGCAGATTATAAAATTTGGCACCACAGTTCCATTGCTGCATTCAACGAGTTAAAGCTAAGTTTACTTAGAAGCAAATATAGATTTATAAGAAAATTATAAATTAATTTGTATGTAAATATTAATTTGTAAATTAAAAACATTTTCTACTTCATAATTAATATTAGTAAAGGTATAGGAAAATGAATGTTCTTTATGCTTATTTTATAGATAAATTTAAACAGCCTTTCTAAAAATTATTTTGTTCACAAATAATTATGTCTAATGGAGAAATATGAGAACAACCTTCTTTGTCAAAAATAGAAGATTTGCATACTCATAAAAACATAGCAGTAAAAATTGGACTTTCAACTGATTTTAAAGTCCAAGGACCTGATCATGTTACTACATTTTAGAAATAAAACAAAAATCAGACCTAATAACCATTCTGATTCTCATAAATGGCTATTCAGTTTAGGGAATTGTTCAAAGACTGGACATATGCCAAGATGTTCCTAATTACAATAGCTCATAATTGGATAATGAATCCTTTTATTCTTCTACAGCAGTGTATTTTCCTAATTTTAATTTTTAATATGCTTTGTTTCATTGAAAAACATTAAGAAGACAATATATACTTTATTTTTTAAGTGTAAATCCTTCTGTATCTAACAATACATTTTTCAAAATATATCCCTATATAATCTTTGAGAAAGAATTCTCTTCAGCTAGAAGAAACACATTCATTTTGTTTTCATACAGTCTAGGCCCATACTCTCTTTTTCTACTACGTAATATAACTAGAATTAGATTTCAGATTCAGAATATCAGCCTGTAAAAGTTAAAAGCAAGATTGCTCCATCTTTCAGTTATTTCTTCCCTTCAAATGACCAAACTCTCTAGGAATGGTTGTGAAGCAATCAAGTGGCATCCCTCCTGACTACTCACTAAAGACCACATCTACCCATGGATTTTCAGAGAAGAAAC
The DNA here is from genome assembly GCF_000299155.1 of Elephantulus edwardii. NCBI lineage: Eukaryota > Metazoa > Chordata > Mammalia > Macroscelidea > Macroscelididae > Elephantulus > Elephantulus edwardii. The sequence goes on along the minus strand of NW_006399759.1, from coordinate 14,430,733 downwards.
TAGAAAATAAGCAAAATACTTGGGTTACATAAACTTGAATCAATAATGATAGTCCCAGAACTCATCTGGACCTATTTTCTTTTCAGACCATCAAAAACCTGTTGTGGGAAATGGAAGTTTCCCTACTTCATATTACTTCCTTCATTGTTAGTAAATTTATTCTTTAGTAACTTCACAATCATTGAACTGTTCCTATTCTTTTGCTGAATTTATGCCTCAACTACATTGTATCGTTATATATTAAAATTAAAATGAAACTATGGTGGCTTGGTGGTACGAAATTGTGCTGTCAACTCAAAGGCAGAGGTTTCAATCCACCAGTCACTTCATAAAGGAAGATGGGCAATCTCCTCCCATTCAACATACAGACTCTGAAAACCTGACAGAGGGTCAGCTATGAATAAGGTTCTACTTGATTACATACAAGACCACAAAATTAACTGTCACACACCTTCATGAGGTTCTCCTTTCTCTGTTTCTATGTAGTCTTCACATTTCTCCCCATAACTGTTTAAATCTCTAACTATTTAATCAGCAAAACGACTTTGTGAGGTAGGTTCTCTCCTTAACTAAGAGGAAGTCTGAGTTACGAAGAGGTTAATTAACTTTCTGAGAAGAAAGGCCACAGACTTGGATAACATTTTCCAATGACATTTCAGACAAAGCATGGTGTTAAGAGTATATTGATTAAAACAGCTTCCCTAGCCATTGAATGGACTTTGCCTTGTGAATAGGCAGGAATGTGTGAACTGGGTGCTAGACCATTTACAAGGTGATTGGCTAGTATCATCATTAAATTAGGTGAATCAAGCAGAAGAATTGGAGAACCTCACTGTCAGCAAAGAAATAAGAGAAGTCAACATATCCTTTGGGGCTAGAGATTATTGTGCCAGTTAGACCAAGGCCTGTGGGAGCAGCAATCATAGTAGTCAAAGCAGAAAATAAGAAAACTGGCATGAGACTGAGCAGACCTTGTGAATGCTACCCCATTGGAATTCAGGGCTAAAAGACTTTTGTCCAAGTTCATTGGACAACTTGTGAGGAGAGCTATAACTGGCAGGTCTGACCTAAAACTGTGAGGCTCAACTGAAGTGTTGGTGAGGGCATTTAGAAGCTCTCCTGAATGAGTGATTATATTCTGAATTATAGCCTTTTCATTTCTCTAATTAATATTTCTGTGCCGTGTGTGAATTATGAATTTCGGATACATTAAAGCAGTAAGATAGGGGTTCAAATGAGTAGAAAGACGTGTAGGAGCTTGTGGGACCTGTCTGACCGTGTAGGAATTCGTTTGTGTTTTTACTGTTGTTGAAGGGAACAGTTCTCCTTTTTAGAGTTAATGGGGGTGAGATATGACCATCCTTAAATAGCCATTTATTTTCTTTACACAAGGGTCTCATAACAAAAGTTTATAAAACAATACAGGGCCTCTCAGAACATCTAACTGTACTCATGCAAAACGTATACTTCGACCACAGAGCAACAGTCAAAACAGAGAAAGGAAGCATTGCGTGGTTCAAAATCAGGAAAGAAGTGTCAGGGATGCATCCGGTCTCCATACCTTTTCAACCTATGAGAAAAACACATCATTCAGGATATTGGACTTTATGAAGAGGAATGTGACATCAGACTTGGAGGAAGACTTATCAACAATCTGAATTTTGGAGGTGAAACAACCTTGCTTGCTGAAACTGAGGAGGACCTGAAGCACTTACTGCTGTAGGTCAAGGACTGCAGTCTCAAATATAGACTAAATTTCAACCTCAAAAAAACAAAGGTTCTTACAACTAGGATAATTGGCAGCATCATGATAGATGGAGAAGAAATTGAAATTTTTTACAATTTCAGCTTGCTAATTTCCACAGTCAACAACCTGGACACCAGTAGTCAAGAAATCAGAAGATGAATTGTGTTCTAAAAATCTGCTATCAGGATCCTCTTCAAAGTGCTGAAGAGCAACAACATTGGTCTGGAAACTAAGTTGCACCTGATCCAGGCCATGGTACTTACAATGCATCAGAGAGCTGGACAGTGACTAAGAATAATAGAAGAAGGACCAATGCCTTTGAGTTGTGGCGCTGGAGAAGAGTATTTGAACATATTAGGAATGCCAAGAGAACAAACAGGTTTGCCCTGGAGAAGGTGAAACTAGGTTGCTACCTGGAGACAAAGATCTTAAAGCTCAATCTCATATACTTTGGGTGTGTTGCCTGGAGAGGCCAGTCCTTGGAAACGAACATGATGCTTTGAAGGGTAGAGTGGTAATACAGGAGAGAAAGACCCTGGATGAGAAAGATTGAAACAGTAACTGAGGAAATGTGGGTAGGCTTGTCAAAGACAGTGAGACTGGCTCAGGATAGGGCAGAGTTCAGAGCTGTTGTGGAAAGGGTCACTATGAATCACAAGAAACTTGATGACACATAACAATAGAGCCTCCACAAGAAAAAACAAAAAAGACTAATAATCCAATAAGAAAATGAACAAAAGACATAAAAAGACTTCATGAAGGAAAATATTTTTTAACAAAGTTGTACAACTTTCTTTTAAAGGCTGAAATCCGTGAGTTATCAATCTGAGGACTTGAGAGATTTCCTAACTGAGCACTTCGGTTGCTACCAGCAGGTAGAACAAGGCAGTTTACACTAATGGTTACTTACATTCATTCAAACACTCAAACAAGACTTTCATTTAAGTTTATTCAGCATGTAGTTTCTCTAAAATTATCTACATAATAGTTCCATAGTATTCTAAACACTATAAAACACTGGCATAGAGTCTTATACCTCCCAGTATGAACTTTTTTTAGATGGATGTGTGAATACATGGATGAAACTCTTCAGTATTATAATTTTTGATATGTAATAGGAAAAAACACCTCCACTAAGAATGATATAAATTTTATCACTGAAAAGGAAGAGAAATTTAATGTTTCTTTTTAAAAATATGTCATTAATAAAACCTTTTCCAAAGCTAAAGAAAGAAACCAAGAAATAAAAGAGGTGAACAGAAAATTTCAAAGGGCAGTGGGGATGATAAAGCAACATACTATACTGAAATGTGCAAAGAGCTGGAATTAGAAAATAAAAAAGC
>NW_006399759.1:14424798-14425898 GCF_000299155.1 Elephantulus edwardii | reverse complement strand
GATTCGATGGCACCTAACAATAACAACAACAATTGCTTTCCATGTCAACCAATAAAGTTCTTTTCTGCATTTATGGATATACCCCAGTTATGAATTAGGTTTGATTTGGATGTCTCCAAAGCAAGAATGATATTAGAAAGCCTTCTACTGACTCAGTAAAGTTTTACCCTAGTTTATTCCATGAGCCTCACTTAATATTAATATTGTTGTTGTTTTTGTTAAGTGCTGGCTCTTAACCACCCTATGAACAAAAGATCTGAACCCTGTTCAATCCTGTGTCATCCTCACACTTTCTTGCACACAAGAGCCCATTATAGCAGCAACCACATCAATCCACCTGGCTGAGGGTCTTTCTCTTAACCGCCAACCCCTAAATCTTCCTTTGATAACTTGCTATTCATCTGAGAGCTGAATAGTGAGTAAATATGACAGAAGAAGAATATCAATATAATTGTTATATCAGCAAGAGTTGTATTGAAACCAAAGACCAAACTTCTCCAGTGATTTAAATCCATTAGTTGCTTTCAGGGAGAAGGATGGGTAGTCTCTCCCTGTGCTTGGAAGCTCAATGGAGGGTCAACTGTAAGTTGGAACTTACTGAAAGACAATAAGAATAAAAGGAGGAAGAAACTGTATATTTGGTTTACGTTTGTACTACTTCAATCTTGAGCTTTGACTTTCTCATTCTTGTATGGTTTGGTACGTGTTAAACGTTTTTGAAATGACACTTCCATTCTGAGTTGTAAGACTGTATTTATCTTGACTTAAACCTAGTCACAGTTCTTATTGTTCAACTTGATGTTTAGTTGAACGTAGAAGCTCTTTGTTGAATGATTCTTTTGTCAACAAACTGCAGTGAAAAAAATGTTTAAAAAATGTGTTCATCTGAAAACTTCATCTCAAATCTATTTCTATAAATGATTTTTTTTCTTAAATCATAAAGATTTAAATCTTTTCCTGTGGCAATACATTCCATTATAAATAGGTAAACGTTATTATTTATCCTAAGACTACCTTCAATAGCAAAAGTAATGGAGGATAACTTCATCAGTTATTACTAATGCATCCCTGGATGTGCTCACGGGACTGTGCTAACAAAT
>NW_006399759.1:14420834-14423188 GCF_000299155.1 Elephantulus edwardii | reverse complement strand
CAATACAGGGTGAAATGAATTGACAGAGTAACTGAGGTAATGGAGGTAAATGTGTCAGAGACAGTGACACTGGCTCAAAATAGGACAGGGTTCAGAGTTATTGTACATAGGGTTGCTGTAAGTGGCAGGCGACTAGACAGTACATAACAACAAGAAATGTCATTGAGGTGACCTGTGTACACAAACAGAAAGATACACTTCTAAGAACTATATCAATCTCACAATCATTCCTTTGTGGTTGCTGTACCACTGAATGAATTCATCTAGTCTTTCTTTTCTCATCAGCCTACTGCTTTATCAAGCATGAAGACTTTCTCTTTTTCATGGACTCACCACTTTCTCAAGAATGGTGTCCTTCTCTAGTTACTGATCCTTCCTGATAACACGACTCAAGTAAGTGAGATTAAGTCTTGCCATTTTAATTTCTTACTAATATCCTGGCTATACCTTTTATAAGACAAATTTGTCTTTCTTTTAGCAGCCATTGGTATATTTATCAATATCATAATTTAATGTAAAATTTTTCCTTTGGTCTTTCTTATTCATTGTGTAACTTTCATTTGCTTATAAGGTTATTGAAAATGCCACAGCTTGAATCAATCACACTTCAGTCCTCAAAATTATATCTTTTCTTTTTGACACTAAACATTTACTTTCCAGCAGGTCTGTCAATACAATATCTCATTTAATTTCTTGACTACTACTTACTAATTGTGGGTCCAAGTGAAATATTTTAAAACATCAATATTTTCTCCATTTATCATGAGGTTGTTTATTTGAATAGTTGATAATTTTGTTTGTTTGTTTATATTTAGGTGTAATCCATACTATCTTTTAGGTCTTCACCAATAAGTGTTTCAAGTCCTCTTTACTACCAGCAAGGAAGGTTGTGTCGCTTGGATATCACCTTGCAAATAAGTCTTTCTCCAAACTTATTACTACATTCTTGTTCACAAATTCCAGTTTTCTGGATTATTTGCTTATATACAGATTGAATAAGTGTGGTGAGAGGAAGCTGTTAGTGAGACACACTTTTCAAATGAGACTCTTATTATATTGATAGACAGAAATTGCTGCTTGTTGTACAAGAACATAAATATCCACTCAAAGGAAAGCAAATTTAGCAAAACCAAAATATATAACACTGAGAAAATTCAAACTTCTCTGTAACACATGGAGCCAGCCATACATGGCAACCTTATTCTATCGCCTCTCCTCATTAAGCTTGAAAGCATATTTTGTGTTGCTTTTACCCGCTCCTAAAATGTCTTTGTCTCTTAGCACCATACCATAAAAGTTCCCAACTGACAGATCATAATTTTTTCTCACAGAGTAGCCTGTCCCCTAACACATTATATCTGCATTTTATTCTTCAGACGTATTACTAACAGCATTTATACACATTTCCATAAAACTTGGTTTCAGCATCTTGACCTTTTCCTACATATTCATAAAAGGAAAGGTATGCTTTATACATATAATTGATTCTAGTGAATAGATTTCTTCTGTGATAAAATATATGTATGTATATGGATAAAGACTGGGCTATCTGAAGTTAATGCAATCAAATAGGGTCTGGATACTTAGGAGTATTTTCTCACGTGCAAGAAAAATGTTGCTGAAGATAATTGAAAATGGATAGAAGAGTACATTGACACGGAACTATCAGAAGTTCAAGCAAGGTTTAGAAAAAGCTATAATACCCGGGCTGTTGTTGATGTTAGATGAATTGTGGCTTAAAATGGAGAATACCAGAATGCCACTACTTTTGTTAGAGTGACTATGCAAAAGCATCTGAATGTGTGTATCACACCAAACTATGGCTAACATTGAGAAGAATGGGAATTCCATAACACTTAATTGTGTTTACATGTGTGCTTACAAAAATCTATAACTAGACCAAAAGCTTGTTGACTAAACAGAGCAATAGAACACTGCATGGTTTAAAGGCAGGAAGATTGTGTATCAGGGATATATCCTTTCTCCACACCTATCCAATATGAATGCTGAGCAAATAATTAATGAATCAGGACTCTGTGAAGACGAATGTAACATCAGTATTGGAAGAATCTGTACTATCCAGATGACATGACCTTGCTTGCTGAAATTGAAGAGGATTTGAAATATTTTCTGCAGAAGAGCAAGGATTACAGTCTTCAGTATAAATTCTGTCTCAACATTAGAAAAACAAAGGTTCTCACCAAAGGTGATACAATGGACAATATCATAATAGATAAAGTATGAAGTTGTTACTGATTTTATCTTGCTTAGATCTACACTCAACACCATGATATCAGCAGTCAAAAGATCATGAGACATTGAAATAGGAAACTGCTGTCAGAATCCTCTTAACA
>NW_006399759.1:14411169-14413676 GCF_000299155.1 Elephantulus edwardii | reverse complement strand
CAACATCACAACAGACCCAACTAAAATTTAAAAGTTAGCATTAGAATATTATGAAAAACCATACACAAATAAATATGAAAACCTTGAGGAAATGGACAAATATCTAGAAACACACAATCTACCTAAACTGACACAAAACAAGTATCCTATATTAAAAGTCATTCAAAAGCTGTAAAAATGACAACTCGATGAACTACTATTCCAGAGAGGACTTATTGGTGAGTTGATGCTCAAAACTTAGTCTTCCTTAAAGTCATTTGTTCATTCAGGATGTGGGGTGAAAATCACACTTTTCTTAGGTACAGCAACTCTACTGAAGAAAAGGGAAAACGGTATGCTTTTTGATGTATACACAATTTAAAGAACAAACTAGAATGTAGTAGAACCCCAAGCCCACAACAGCTAAAATGAAAGGTTATTTTATATTTTTGCTGATTTTTATTTTCTACACTAATTTTACTGAGTTTTGGAATGGCAGGGATTTTGGAGAGCTATGTAAGAAATTTCTAGAAGACAGTTATGGGGTAACAAGTTTGTAAAATAAGCAAGAAGGCAGATGTTAACCTTAACCTCATGAATAGTCTTCCCTGTAAATTTTCAGCAGGAACCTAAGGAGATAAGATTAAAACTCTGGAAAGCAAAACAAAATCACTGAATATTTCAAGATTAAATCAAGACCCTGAGAATCCCACATCCTAAAAATATAAATTAATCAAAGGTGGCAGTCTTAGTAACCTTGCAGTTTTCCATAGCATAGTTCAGAGTCTGAATGATAGTTATTAATATATCGTAGTCTCTTCCTGACAGATTGGTGGGAGACTCTTTGTGGGAGAAATTATTATTATTATTATTATTATTATTATTATTATTATTATTCATGGCTTATGTGACTCTTTTATTAGAAAAAATCAGGAAACATGTGAAGAGACAGAAATTTGTCCTGAAAATCAATAGAAAAGACAGGTAATGGAAGCAAATTTCAAACAATCTGGGCTTCAGCAGACAAGGACATTAAAATTAGTAGTTTAAACATGTAAATCTGCTTAAAATTATTTGGGTTTTTTGGTATTATTGAACAATTCTGGAATTTTCTCAGTCACTATAATTGTGAACGGAATCATCACCACATTTTTTCCTTGAATCTCTGAGGGGTTCTAGTAAAAATTTATATCCAATCTATTTCTAATGCTTTGTGTTTTATATTTTATTTCTTTTTCCTTCAATTACAAGCTTCATGAGGCCGAAGAAGAGGAACTTTTTGAGTCTCTGGAGCACTATAGACTTGTTTAATATAACAAATTAAATTATAAAATCTAATTAGCAAAATAAAATCTAAAAGGAGAGAAAAATATTTAAAACACCAATCTTTAGTCATTGTCCAGCACTCTGAATCATAACAAAAAATTGTGAAGATCATGGTTTGGATCAAGTGCACTTTGGTATCTAAACTGACATTGTTTCTCTTCAGCACTCTGGATACATACCTGACAGCAGATTTTCCGAATGCAATTCATCTTTTCATTTCCTAACTGGTGCCAAAAGTGTTGATTGTGGAGCTGAGCAAACTACAATTGTTAACAACCTCAATCTCCATCTATCATGGTGCTGTCAATTGACGAGTGGTAAGAATCTTTATTTTCTTGATATTGAGTTTCAATTCATATTGAAGACTATAGTTCTTGACAGTCTGCTGCAAATGCTTCAGCTTCTCCTCAATTTCTGTAAGCAAAGCTGTGCCATCTGCATTTAACATAGGTTGTTGATGAGTCCTCCTCCAAACCTGGTTCATATTAGTTCTCATAAAATCCAGCCTCTCAAATGATATCTTTTGCATATAGATTGAAAAGGTATGGAGACAGAACACATCCCTGATACACTCCTTTCTTAATTTTTAAACATACAGTGTATCCTCGCACTATTTTGGTGACTGCTTCCTGATCCATGTACATGTTTTGCATGAGCACAGTCAAGTGCTCTGGGATTCCCATTCTCTTCAAGGTTAATCAGTTTGTTGCGATCTACACAGTCAAACACCTTTGCATAGTCAATGAAACACAGATAGACATTCCTCTGATACTTTATGTTTTAAGCCAAGATCCATCTGACATTGGCTGTGATATCCCTAGTGTCATGGACACCTTTAAACCCAGCTTGTATTCCTCCGTCAGTGTACAGTTTCAGTAATTTCTGGTGATCCTCAGTAGGATTTTGCTCATATATGATATCAGTGATATTGTTAAATAATTTCCACACTCTATTAGATCACCTATTTTTTTTAAAAAAATAGGAGTAAATGTGTATCTTTTTTAGTCAGTTGGACAGGTGATTTTCTTCCAGATTTCCTTCCACAACCTGAAAGCATATCTAGGGCTGCATCTCTTTATTGAAATATGCCAAATAGTATTGCATCATTTCCTGGGCTTTATTTTTTGCCAAGTCCTTCAGAGAAGCCTGAAATTTCCTCCTTCATCGCAATTGTCTTTGATTATCTGTTGTTGTTTTTTTTT
>NW_006399759.1:14405893-14411069 GCF_000299155.1 Elephantulus edwardii | reverse complement strand
GTAGCATTAGTTAAGGAATCAAAAGACATATTTCACTGGGAGAAATTGATGGTAAGGACCTCTCAAAAGTGCTAAGTAAGTGGCTAGAGAAGGCTAGTGGAAGTTGGAGGGTCAGGCTTGAGCTGGGAGAGTTTGGACCTGTGCCTGTGTCTGGGTAAAATGGTATGCACAGCTTATTAAGACTTCCTTCTGTTGGTGCTTCCTGGCTGAATTTTCACAGAGGAAGACAATTGGATGGCCAATACACACATGAAGAAATTCTAAAAATCACTGGGAATAAGACATGTAAATCAAAATCTCAATGAGATACCATCTAAACCCAGTAGCAATGGCAAAGTTTAACAGGACAGCAAACAATAAATATCAGAGAAGAAGTGGAAAGATTGGTGTTCTCATACACTGTTGGTCAGACTGTAAAATAATATAACTACTCTGGAAGATAATTTGGCATTTCTTCAAAAAGCTGAGAAATTCCTACAACCCAGCTATTCCACTGCTGTGAATATACTCCAAAGAAAAAAGAACAGAAACACAGAGATTTGTACACCCATGTTCATAGCAGCATTATTCACCATTGCAAGAACATGGAAACAGTACATCCACAAATGAATGGATTTAGAAATTGTGGGACATTCACAAGGTGGAATGCTATGCAGCCCTCAAGAGCAACAATTTTGAAAAATACTATATAACATGAGAGATGCTAGAGAACACTATGTTGAGTGAACTAATCAGATTCACTAAGACAAATACTTCATTAGACCATTATTGTAAAAACAAGGATAAATAGTAAAGTGAAATATAAATGTTCAAATATGGAAGAGTGAGACAGAGGGGCTGAGGGTAGGTAGAGGAAAAATCATGATGGCACAGTTTTGTAGGAGGAGGGAAAGAGTGAAAGGATTAGGAAAGAAGCAGTGAGGACTGGAAAAAAGAGAGTAATAGTTGATATAGATCAATGGTGACTAATTGTATAAGACATGATGCATGGGAATGATTGTGTAAAACACAGCATGAATGAAATTTTAAAAAGAAAAAAAAACACTTTTAAAGTGCTAAAGAACAAGGACATCAGTTCAACTAATAAGGTACACCAGATTCAAGTCATGGTATTTTCAATTGCTATCTATGCATCTGAAAGTTGGTCAATGAAAAAGGAAGTCAAAAGGAGAATTTGAATTGCACTTTGATATTGACAAAGAATAGTGAATATCTTATAGTCTGCAGACATAGCAAACAAAGTTGTCATAGAGGAGTGTAAGCAGTGTCTTTAGTGGTAAGAATAGTGAAAGTTCATCTCTTATTCTTCCAGCATGTTGTGAAAAGAAGCCAGTGTTTGGAATAAGACATTGTATTGGGAAAGGTAAAGTGTCAGCAACAGAGAGGACAACCTTCAGCAAGGTGCATTGACATAGTGATTACCACAATGGGCTTGAGTATGGCAGAGATAATAAGGACTGCACAGGGTAGGACAAAGTCCAATCTGTTGTTCCATCGGATTGTCGTAAGTCATAGTCAATTCAACCGCACCCAATAACCATAACAATAATTTGTATTTTATTATTTACTTTTTTATTTCCTCAGCTTTTATTGAGAAGCTGTTGGATTTCAGATCCTTTTCAAAGTGACACAATCACAAATATACAGAAGATCTTCTCTTGTGCCCAGGGTACACACATATTTGTCAATAAGTTATACAGTTAGGTAGCAATTTCAATGGAGAAAAATGGAGCTATTATTAAGCAAAGAACTAACTGTGTAGGGAAGAAGGAAAATGTTGGGATACTTTTTATTGAGAAAATAAAAAGTGTGAGTATAATTTTGAAATCTCAATGGAAACTTATAATGTTGTCATTGGCTTCCAAATGATAATCAGTACTGGACAACTTCTGAATGCAAGATTTCAGAAAGTGAGAAAAGTCCAAAATGATTGTAAGACATACAATTAATAAAGGGTAAAGAGTGGATGAGTCTGAAAAGGTAAACAGAGTCATATCCAAAAGAGTCCTAGATTTTAGATTAACAATTTTTAATTGTTTTTCCTGTAAAAGTAGAGACATAATATGTTCACATAACTATGCTCAAATAAAACAAGAAAGTATAAAAATAATTTAAAAAATTACATTGTTGTTGTTACATGCCACTGCAAGTCATTACAACCTTATGTACAAATCCCTAAACTCTGCTCTATCCCGTGCCAATTTTATTGTCTCTGACACACCTACTCCCATTATCGCAGTCACTGAGTCAATCCATGGTTTCACATTTTCTCTATACCTGCATAATGTCCCTTGGCAAAGCAACATTACAACTTTTCTCATTAAGAAATTAAATGCCTTACTCCACCCTTGTGTTTTATTATGTAGTAGATAACATATTTTGCCCAATGGAGATATAGCAATCAATGCCATCAGACTCTTGGAAAGGGCTTTTATATAAAGAGATTTGCTCTTGCTACAACTCTTAAGAATTTCTAACTGCACCCACAGAAGTCTGGGTTGTTTCTTGAACTATTTCCATTTATCTCTATTGCCTTGTCAGCTTACTTGTGTCTATCAGTAGACTTCAAAGGCCCATGTAGGCTGCTGCTCTCACCTGGACAGTTTATTTTGAGAGCTTTAGTCAATTTATCCAGGTTCTAGTTAAGGAAAAGTTACATTTATTAAGAGTACTCCTGGTACTACATTTGGTGGAAATTTAACACCTCTAATTGCAAATTTATGAACAAAACCCTGTCTATTCTCATGTAGTCCCCCTGCCCTCCACCAAGGTTCAGATGCTCTCAGCAGGCCAATTAACCTCTTCTTTTATTTTTGGAAGTAAGTTCAGTTACTTATTTCAGTTATTCAATCATATATGATTCAAAATTCTTGCCTCATGTCATCCTCTCCAGAATGAAGATGTTTGTTCTCTTGACAATCTGTGGTATATTCAATATTATTTTCCAGTGTCACAATTCAAAGGCATTAACTCTTCTTTTGTTATTCTTAGTCACTGCCCAGCTCTCAGATGCAGAGCAAGCAATTGAGAAGACCATGGCCTGGATCAGGTGCACCTTAGTTTCTAGACTGAGATCATTGCTCTTTATCACTCTGGAAAGGTCCCTTTTGTGTATTTCTTTGTTGTTGAATTTTTGGGGTTTTTGTCCATATGTTTTTTGAGTGAGTGTAACAGGGGAGGGGAATGGTTAATCTAGCAGGAACTCATTACATTAGGAATGATGAAGGATAGTTTCTTATTTGATTTCTATTTGATTTGTTTGTTTCGTTGGGGAAAACAAACGATCATGTCATCCTATGGAAAATTTCACTTTCTCTTTGACAAACAGATAAACACACTCCCGTGTATCATTTATTTTTGCCACTGCTAAACAGCTGATTTAAAAACAACCCATTTTTATGCTGTGTTCCTATAATGTGACATTCATCCTTGGGTAAGGACTGGAAATCAATACTCTGTGTGTGTATACACACATACACGTGCGAGGAGGGTAAGAAAGAGAGATCAATACTATATGCTATACAAATTTTTGGTTTTGGGTTTTTTAAATTATTATTATTTTACATATTTCGGGCATGTGTCCAGGAGAGACCAGTCCTTGGAGAAGGACATCATACTCGAAAAGCTGGAGGGACAGCGCAGGAGAGGAAGATCTTAGATGATATGAATTAATACAATATCTGGGACAATGGGGGTTGGTGTGTCGGAATTAGTGAGACTGGCTCAGGACAGGGAAGGGTTCAGAGCTGCTGAACATAAGGTCACTATACATCAGAGGTGATTCAAAGGCACATTACAACAAAAACTTATTGTTTTTTTATTTGAGCCTCTTGTTTAGAGTCAACAAGACCTTGGGGAGGCATTTGTTTTTAAAGTCAATTGTTATTATATTTTGTAATAACATTCTTCTAAGGGGTACAGCACTCTCTTGTCAATATGCTGTACTGAGGTAAACTGCTATTGCTGTGATGCTGAACCTTATGCCATGGTGTCAAATGTCATAATGGTTACTCTTTGTGGACAGTGTTTGGTGGAGCTTCCAGTTTAACACAGGTTTGGAAGCAGGAGTGTCATCCCTTCCTAAAAAATGTGCCTCCAGAAACTCTAGGAACTTTGATAGAGGACAATAGTTGTAGAAAGATTTTAGGCCTTTTGTTCATAGGCTTGCTATGAGTCATGCTTGACTCGATGACAATCAATAACAAGTTTATGGAAAGGTCCTTGACAGCAGATTTTTCCAATGCAACTAGTGTTTTGATTTCCTGACTCCTGGTACCATCGATACTGATTATGGATCTAAGCAAGATGAAAACATTGACAACTTCAATATTTGCTCCATCATGACATGATGCAGCCTATTGGCCTGGTGGTAAGAATTGTTTGTTTTTTTTTGATATTGAGATGCAATTCATATCAATGTTTGTAACTATAGCAAATGCTTTAAGTCCTCTTCAGTTTCAACAAGCAAGGTAGTACACCTGTGTAAAATAGGCTGTTGCTAAAATTTCCTCTAATCCTGATACCACCTTCTTCATAAAGTTCAGCCTCTCCAATGATCTGTTCAGTGTATAGTTTGAAAAAGTATAGAGAAAAGATACATCCTGGCCACACTCCTTTCTTGATTTTGAACCATGAGTGTTCCCATGCACTGTTCGGACAACAGCTTCTTGGTCTAGAAATAGGTTTTATATGAAAACAACTCTGGAATTCCCATTTATTGTATCTAGCAAATTAGTTACAATCTGTTGTTATCCACACAGTTGAATACATTTTCGTGTCAATAAAATACAAAAGAAATCCTTCTGGTACTCTGCATTCAGCCAAGATCTATCTATCTATATCTATCTATCTATCTATCTATCTATCTATCTATCTATCTATCTATCTATCTAATCTATCAGCAATGATATCCCTCTTCAAATTCTTGCTTGTATTTCTGGAAGTTCTCTGTTAAGGTAATATTCTAGTACTTTTAAAAATAATCTTCAGCAAGATTTTTCTTGCATGTGATATAAGTGATACTGTTTGATGAGAATTTTCATTACATGTTGATGCAATATCTATTTTTTTCAGTCATACAGATTTATTTTCTGTCACATAGATTTATTTTCGGTCATATAGATTTATCTTCTGTTCTATAGATTTCTTTTCTGTTCTATAGATTTATTTTCTAATG
>NW_006399759.1:14383104-14398098 GCF_000299155.1 Elephantulus edwardii | reverse complement strand
GTGAGGTTGACATACAAAGTTGCTGTTTGTGTTATTTTAAAAAATATTAGTAATGAATAAATCATTGCACTTATAAAATTTGATCATTTGTTCTGGCCTCATTTCTGTCACCAAGTTCATACTTTTTGACTATTTCATCATTGTTTCTGACTTTCGCATTCCAGTCAATTATCTTTAACTGTCTTGATTTCATCTTTGGTCAATTTCAGATTGTAAAACTAGGTAAGAATTTTCAAAATCCTTCTAATGATGTTACCAGGTGTTGTCTGTATATGAATAGAATCTTATCATTCATAACTTTAAGACATAACTTGAAAGTGACTTTTTAACTAGGAATGTCCCACAATAAGGTTCAGAGGTTTCTTTTTAAAGGAGACATACCAAAGTATGATAAAAGAATGTGCAGAAAACTACATTTGGAGATGGAAGTACTTGCTTGGCATTTCTCAACTGAACAAACTGAAAAACAAATGAAAGCCTCCAGTTATAATATTGACAGATGCCATGGGAAAAATCTTGATTGTTCCAGGAAACATTAAAAATGGTAGAAGGAATAGAAACAGTACTGTACCAAAAAGAACTGAAGGATGTTAACATATTTAAGGAAGTAGCATATATTCAAAAGTCAAAGATAATAAAGGAAGAAGTTCAAACTGCACTGAAGGCATTGAAAAAAAAAAAGAGCCCCTGGATTGATACAATATCAATTGGCATATTTCAACTAACAGACAGAACTCTGGATGTGCTCACCAATCAAAGCAAGGAAATATGGAAAACAACTTCCTGGCCAACTGACAGGAAGAGATCCATATTTGTTCACATTTCCAAGAAATGTGATCTAAAAGAATGTTGAGATTATAGAACAAGATTATTAATATCACATGCAAGCAAAATATTGCTGAAAAACACTCAAAACAAGTTATAACAGTACATAGACATAGAACTGCCAGAAGCTCAAGAATGATCTAGAAGAGACCATAGCAACAATATATCATCGATGATGGTCGTATTAATCATGGCTGAAAAATAAAGAATACCAGAAGTATGTCTATTTGTGTTTCATTGACTATACAAAGACTATGAACTATGTGGATCATAACAAATTATGGCTAAAATGGAGAAGAATGAGAATCCTTGAACATTTAATTATGCTCATCCAAAACCTCTACCTAGACCAAAAGGCTGTTTTGGGAACAGAGCAACACAACACACATGGATTAAAATTTAGAAAATTGCATGCAACGGCAAGAGGGTTGTATTCTCTCTCCATACTTACACAATCTATATGTTGAGCAAATTATTTGAGAAGCCAGACTCTGAAAAAGTCTGTCATCTGAATTGGAAGAACACTCATCAACAATCTGTGTTAAGCAGATGACACACATTGCTTGCTGAAAGAGGAAACTTGAAGCACATGCTGAAGAAGATTAAAGACTACAGCCTTCAATATGCGTTACATATCAATTTCAAGAAAACAAAAATCCTCATCACTGAACCAACAGGAACATCATAATAAGTGAAGAAAAGATTGAAATGATCAACAATTCTATCTTGCTTGGATCCACAATCAACACATTTGGTATCTGCATTCAGGATTTCAGGAAACAAATGGCATAGGAAAAGTATCCAGTCAAGAATCTCTCCAAATTATTAAGGAACAATGAAATCAATTTGAAAGAAAAAAGTGTGCCTAATTCAGGCTAGGGTCTTTATAATTACTTGCTATATGTCTAAAAGCCAGACAATTAATAAAAATGACTAGAATTAATGCCTTTGAACCATTATTTAAAGAAAAGTACTGAATATTTCACAGATTACCAAAAGAACAGATACATCTTGGAGAAAGTGTAGCCAGAGTGCTCCTTGGAGACAAAGATGGGACAGCTTTATCTCACATACTTTGAGCATGCTGTTAGGTGAGGATATACTTTAAGAAGGACATCATGCTTGGAAAAGTAGAGGGACAGTGAAATAAAGAAAGACTTTCAACCAGATGAATTAACACAGTAACTGCAGCAATGAGCTCAAGTATTTCAGAAATGATAAGAATATTAGAGGACAAGTAGGGCTCAGATGGGTTATTCATAGTCTCTATAAGTCATACTCAACTCAAGGGCTCCTAACAGCATAACCATAGAATTCCTACATAAAGCAAGAGACATAGTACAATAAATTTAATATAATCACAATTATTTGTGCAAATTATGGTTTTCTACTGAGAAATTTGGGGACTATTATAAAATCCATTAAAATTAATCAAGTTATTAAAGTGGTTGAATGAACAATTAATTAGAAAGTATTTTCTATATATAACCAATTATATAGAAAATATTCACAACAACAAATGTATTTGGTTAGTTTTAAGACAACTTAAGGAAAAAGAAAACTTTGCTGAGGTATTAGCAAAAGGAATCAAATGGAAAATTTTCATATCTCTTGTTACTATGTTGTTATAAGGCTAGTAAAAATCCCAGTTACAAAGAGAGCACTTTTTTTCAATTGGGCTTATGTCAGTGTTTTTAAATGTTTTTTAAAGTAGGTGAAATACACACATGACAGTGAGCACATTGATGCACATATATCATGATCAAGGAATTTGGCATTTTTTTCCCTCTAACTTTATTTGGTAATCGAGAAACAATTCAACTGTTGGGAGTTCTTTGCTATCCTTCCATAAGTAAATATACAGCATTAACTAAAATACTCTTAATTGCACATCTTTAAGAATACCTTATTAAATCATGGAAAAGTATGATGAAGAGATACATTTTGGAAAAGTGTTAATTAACAAATTATTTAAATCAAATTCATAATAGCAATTTTCTGTTATCTTGTGTAGTTCTGTCTCTTACTTCCACCATTGTTATACCAGGTTGTCATTCTGTTACAGTTAGCATTTTGATGTGATGCTGAAAGGTATGCTATCAATATTTTAAACACTTGTGGGATCATCCAGGGTGATCAGGTTTCAATAGAGCTTCCAGGCTGAGTCAAAGTAAGAAAGAGAATCTACATCTGAGAAATTTAGTTGGTGAAAACCCTGTGATTAGTATGCAAGTATTGTCTGTTACAGTGCTATAAGATGAACTTCTTAGGTTGAAAGGAATACTAAATGAATCTGGGAGTTTTGCTTCAAAGTAGAATCAACTTTAGTCATAGATGAAATAAAGCTTTCAGAATCACTATTTGCTTGTTTTGTTGTTATGTGTCATCCAGTTGCCTGCAACTCATAGCTCTGAAACTTGCCCTATCTTGAGTCAGTCTCTGACTCTTACTCACTGACAGCTAAACCCATTGCCTCAGTTACCACATTATTCCATCACATTGGAGATCTTTCTCTCCTAAGCTGCCTGTCCATCCCTCTAAACTTGATGTCCTTCTCCAAGGACTGGTCTTTTCTGGCCACATGCTCAAAGTATGTGAAGCAGAATTTCAAAATCCTTGCTTCTGAGGAGAAACATGGATGTTCAATACTCTTCTCCAGCACCACAACTAACAGACATTCTTTGCTGGTATTACAATACTGAAAATCAGAAGAAACAATTGCAAACACTCTTTAACAGTCAGAACATGTAGGCATGTATCTAAGAAAATTAGAAGTCATTAAAAATAAAATGGCAGCAAAAAGGTCTTTAACTCACGGTTGTTGAATAAGTTCTTCCTCATAGTGACCTTCTTTATCTGGTTTCCAAGGCAGCAGACTACAAAGTGGGAGACTGCTCATCTTTCTCCTGTTGAGTTACTGGTGGGTTTGAACTGCCAGACATGTGCTGACTTTTGGGTTAGCACCACAACTCAGTGTTGACTATGCCAACAGATTGGTATTGGCCATTTTTACTTGGAAAACATATTGTCCACAGGATAGGGAAGGGTTAAAATTGACTGTCCATAGGGTCACTCTGAATAGCATTCAATGACAAATTGAAAAGAAATCGTCTCATATTCATTATAAAAAATATCACTTAAGATTGAACTTGAAAATAAAATATTATTATAGATTCTCTCAAATTGAATATGGCCCATAGAGACCCTATAAACAACACAGATCTGAACCCAGTTCTATCCTGTGCTTCCTCATACTTTCTGACACATTAGATCTCATTGCAGCAGTCACTATATCAAGCCACTTAGTTGAGGGCCTTCTCCTTCACCAGCTCTTTGCCTTTGCAGGCCTTGTGTTTCTCTTCAAGGAATAAGCCCTTCGAGTAACATACCTGAAGTATATGAGCAAAGTTTTATCGTCTTCGCCTCCAAAGAATACTCTGGCTGCACTTTCTCCAAGACATATATGTTTTTCTTTTGAAAGTCCATGGGATGTTCAATATTTTTCTCCAACACCACAGCTCAAAAGCAGAAGAGTATTAGTGATAAGATAATATGCAAAGAACAAGAGGGAGAGCAAAAGATATAATTATTATTCAAATTTACACCTCAAAAATTCTTGCAAAAGCTGAAAAATAATTGAGTATTTTTCAACTTTTGTGACAAAAAGTTGACCAAATAAGCAATCAACAGTGACAGTTGGAAAAAAAAGGATGATCATAAACTGGAAAATATGGCATAGATAATATAAACTACATTTATACAGTTCTAGGCAGCTCTAGTGGTCTGGTAGTAAGAAGCTGCACTACAGTAATGAAGGTTCATGGTTTGAATCCTCCAGGGGTTCTAGTGGAGAAGGATGGGTAATCTGCTCCCGTGCTATTATCTGCGTCTAAAACCATGCTGGAGAGTTAGTGATGAGTCAGTTCTGGTTTGAAGGGACACCACAACCACCACCACCCATCTATACGGTGAAAGTCAAGACTAATGGTTTTAAAAGTCACACTAGGAATTGTATACTAATGAAGGAATTTTTTTTTCTTTCTCTCTTCGGAGGGGGAAGCCAGCAGGTGAGGAGGGGTGGGAAGGGAGAAAATTGCGGCAATGAATGAATGGAAATCCAAAACCTCTGTAAAAAAAAATTATAAAATAAAAAAAAGAAATTAAAAAAAAGTCACACTGACTAGTTACTATAGTACAACTGGGGAAATAAAGAAAACATAAACTTACATGAAAATCTTCCTCCAAATCAACGAAACATTCAGAATTTTTGCTTTATTAAAAACTTTGAAAAGTGTAGAATATATTTTCTCAGCAAGAAGGATTGACCATCCACTTCTGAAGTATAACAGGGCATTGAAAACCCTATGTACACTTATAAGTAGACTAACAGATATGGTAATTGAGGCTAAGCCCTCAAATTTGGAAACACAAAATGTGGTGGAACAGTTGTAAGAAGAAATTAAGGATTGATACATGGAATGTAAGAAGCATGAATATAGGAAAGCTAGACATTCTTAAGAAAGACCATGGAATGCCAAGAAAACAAATAGGTATGTCTTGGAGAGGGACAAACCAACTTTCTCTCTGGAGGCTAGGATTTTGAAGCTCCTTCTCACATACTTTGGGCATGTTGCCAGTAGAGACTGATCCTTGGAAAAGGACATCATGCTTGCAAGGGTAGAGGGACAACACATGAGAGGAAGATTTCAGATGAGGTGGATTGATACAGTAGCTGGGGTCTTGGGGATTGGTGTGTCAGACTTAGGGAGACTGCTCAGGACAGGGCAGGGTTCAGAGCTGCTGTACAAAAAGTCGTTACAGGTTGCTGGCAACTTGACGGCACATAACAAAAACAAGAATATGTTGTTGTTGTTGTTGTTGTTGTTGTTGTTGTTGTTGTTGTGGTTATGTGCCATCGAGTCATTTGCGACTCATAGCGACCCTATGTAAAACAGCCCTAAACCCTGCTCTATCTTGTGCCAATCGCAGTGCCTATGACACACCCATCCTGATTACCCCAGTCACTGAATCGATCCACCTCATAGAGGGTCTTCCCCTCCTGCGCTGTCCCTCCACCCTCTCAAGCATGATGTCCCTCTCCAAGGACCCGTCCCTTCTTGCAACATGTCCAACGTATGTCAGACGAAGCCCCAGAATCCTTGCCTTCAAGGAGTAGCTTGGTTTAACCCTTTCCAGGATGAATCTGTTCGTTTTCCTGGCAGTCCATGGTGCATTCAATACTCTTCTCCAGCACCACAGCTCAAAGGCATCAATTCTCCTTCTGTCCTCCCTAGTCATTGTCCAACTCTCTGATGCATAACAAGTGATTGCAAAGACCATGGCCTGTATCAGGCACACCTTAGTCTCCAGAGAGACACCGTTGCTCTTGAGTACTTTAGAGAGGTCATTAACAGCATACTTTCCTATCGCAATACGTTTTTTGATTTGCTGACTGCTGGTGCCAAGAGTGTTGACTGTGGAGCTGAACAAACTGAAGCTGTGGCTGACTCTGAGAAGAATGGGAATCCCAGAACATTTAATTGTGTTAATGCGAAACCTATACTTGGACCAGGAGGCAGTAGTCAGAACAGAGCAGTGTTAACACTGCATGGTTCAAAATTGGGAAGGATGTATGCCAGGGATGCATCCTGTCTCCATACCTTTTCAACCTGTAAGCAGAGCAGATTATCTGGGAGGCTGGGCTCTATGAGGAGAATTGTGGCATCAGGATTGGTGGAAGATCTATTAACAATCTGCGTTATGCAGATGACACAACCCTGCTTGCTGAAACTGAGGAGGACCTCATGCACTTGCTGCAGAGGGTCAAGGACTGCAGCCTTCAGTATGGACTGAGGCTCAATGTCAAGAAGACAAAGATTCTCACCACTGGATCCATTGGTAGCATCAGGATGGATGGTGAAGAGATTGAGATTGTTCACAACAATATATATTCTATAAATATTCAAGGCTGGTGGCCTCAGAACACATGCTTTCAGGATTTCAATGCAACTTCTTGCCACTAGGCAAGAAAGTTAAGTAAATCTCTTTACTACTGGGCCAATGGGCAACACCATGATAGAAAGAGAAAAACAAAATGAAATTTTCAATGATTTCATCTTACTTAGATCCACAGTCAACATTCTTGATACCAGCTGTCAGGAGATAAGGAAATGTATTGCTTTAGGCAAGGCTGCTGTCAGAGATCTCTCTGAAATACTGATGAGCAATGATGTCAGTCTGAAAACTAGGCTGTGCCTGATTCAAGCCATGGTGCTTTCAATCACTTGCTATGAATCTAAGAGCTAAACAATGAATAAGGATGACAGAAGAAGAAAATTTGTGATGTTGGAGAAGAATGTCAAATATACCATGGACTTCCATAAAATGGAACAAGTATATTTGGGGAAAGGTACAGAATGCTCTTTGGAGGCAAGGGTGACAAAGTTTCATGTCTCATATTTTTAATATATTACTGGGAGAGGTTATTCCTTGGAAAGGAATATCGTGCTTCAAAAAGTGAAGGATCAGTGAGGGAGAGGAAAATTCCAAGGAGATGGATTGACATGGTAACTGCAGCAGTGGAATCAAGTCTGTGAGAGATGGTAAGGATGGATTCAGATCTATTGTTAATAGGGTTGCTATGAGTCATTCTCAACTTGGCCTAACAACAATAACAACAGCAACAACACTAGAAAGAAAGAAAGATAGATAGATGATAGATAGATAGATAGATAGATAGATAGATAGATAGATAGATGATAGGTAGGTAGATAGATAGATAGATAGATAGATAGATAGATAGACAGATAGATAGATAGATAGATAGATGATAGATAAATTTAAAATTGATAAGGGAAAGGTTAAACTCCCCAAAATAGATTTTTAATGTCTTATATCACTCGATAGATAGATAGATAGATGATAGATAAATTTAAAATTGATAAGGGAAAGGTTAAACTCCCCAAAATAGATTTTTAATGTCTTATATCACTCTTTTAAATAGAAACACACATAGGCACATATGTATATATTTTAAAATTACAAGTCAATAAACTTGACATAAAGATTTAAAAAGTTGCATTTCTGAAAATACAAATAGTTGTGAAAGATAATGAAAAGTTATAATAAGAGCATACTGATATTTTATAAAAACTATAATTCCTTTACATGTTCAGTAACATAAAAAAGAAATAAGGCATTTCTTGATATAATATTGTTAAATAAATGTCTATATTTAAAAGTGTTTTAACAAGTAAAAAATTTATCCTTTGATAAATACACTGTATATATATATATATATATATATATATATATATATACACATTATTTTAGTAACAGTAATGTTCATTTAAAATACATTCAGAATAATGCTGCTATAAAGATTGGCGTACAAGTCTTCATTTGTGCCTCAAATCTCATTCTCCTGGGGTGTATTTCAAGCAGTGGAATAGCTGAATCACATGGAATTTCTTTGTTCAACTTTCTGAGGAAATGCCACCCTGCCTTCCAGAGTGGTTGTAACATTTTACAATTCCACCAAAAGCGTATAAGATTTCTTTTCTTGCCACATCCTCTTCAACACTTATTACTTGCTATCCTTTTAAATTTTGACACTGCTACTAGAATAAGATGGTATCTCAATGTGGTTTTGATTTGCATCTCTCTTATTGCCAGTGATTTTGAGCATTTGTCCATGTGTCTTTTGGCCATTCAATGGGGGAGGGGGTGAGTAGAACGGTGGGGATGAGTGGGGTGGGGTAATCATGGAGTCGCAAGGTTTGAAGGGTGGAGGGATGATTGGGGAGGTGGATGGGATCCCATGTGAGGAGCAATGTATACAAACTATGTACGTGAACCAGTACAAATGTTTTTTTAAGAAGGAAAAAGATTTGTGAAACAATGTATAGGAATAGATTACAATGGATACAAATTTTGTTTGCAAACCAATATAAAATAAAAGGTTTTATTAAAAAAAACCAACATAAAGTATACATTCAGAGACATTGCATATGATCCAGCTATTCCACTACTTGACATAAACCCTGAGAAAATGAGAAATGAGGCACAAATGGAGATTTGTACCAATGTTCATAGCAGTGTTATTCACCATTCCAAGAACATAGAAACAGCCCAAATGTCCAACCACAAACAATTGGGTTGAGAAATTATGGCACATTCACCCAATGGAATACTATGCAGCATGCAAGAGCAATGATTCTGTAAATTATTACCTATCTTGGGAGGGACTGGAGAGCATTATGCTGAATGAACTTAGTCTCACAAGGATAAATATTGTATAAAACCATTATTATAGAATGAGTATAAGGATCTAAGAGTGGTGGGAGAGATCGGAAGCAGAGAAATGAGGATGTGCAAATGGAGAGGGATTAATTATGGGGTTGTACAGTTTCTTGGTTGGGGTGATGAGAAAAATGTAAAGAATTTGCTCTTGAAAACAATATATTTGAATTTTGTAAATAAACTAGTATCTCCGTTAAAAAATAACATAATTACTACATAATCAATAATCCAAATAGCTAAAAACTACTGTTACTTTGACAGTGAGGCAAGTAAAGTTTGTTGTTAAGGACTGTTAGGTAGACTAAGACTCATAGCAACTCTGTTAAAATCATATCTGAACTTTGCCCTTTCTCATGCCATTTCCCAAAGATATGCTTCAGGTGATTGTTACAATCTTGTGTCAACCCATCTTGAGGATCCTCCTCTCCTTCTAATGAGAAGTGGTAAATACAATGTACCAAATGTTTTGTTTGTTTGTTCTTTTGTTTGCTCCAGTGATTGGTTTTTATTTGGCTGGTTCTGTAAAATACTTAATAGTAAGCCTGGTAGATGTGTCACTTAATACTGACATCTGATAGTGTATGGAATGTTAGAATCACAAGAAGCCTGAATAGTGCATTTCCTAATGGTCTACACATCAACAGCACTCACTTGCTCACTGCAGTCAAGTGAGAACAGATTCACTGGTTTCCAAAAAGAGAGCTTGTATGAGATTGCCCATGGTCCTACTGAGCACATAAGATATTGAATTCAAACCAGAAGCTCTGACTTTGGGCTAGCAGTGAAACTCCCTATGAAGTACATCAAAGCCTACCCAAAATTAGAAAGAGAAGAAAATAAACCAAAAGTTTTTATTCCCCAAACAACACAAAATAAGTCCAAGATCTCATCTCTTTCAGGACAGGGTATAGGCAGCATTTATATCACAAAAACAGAGACTATGGTTAACCCCTAGAAAAGGACACTTGAAAACAGAACAGATTTGTGGCTGGTCTGCACACATTTCTTCAATAATGTGGTCACTAGTAATAACAAGTTTTTCCTGACTTGAATAGCATATGTTATTCTTTTTACACAAGGTGAAAATTTTGAAGGAAAAATATTATCAACAAATTCTCTTCAACAGAAAGAACAAGTATCGCTGCCTCAAACTTGAAAATAGCTCTTCTCGAAAATAGTCTGCATTCTTAGAACTCTCATCAACAAAATAGCCCTTTCATTAGAATTCATTGGTAGCTTACTCAAGAAGATGGGACTTTTCCTCATGTCACTTCTAGTAATGCCAGTCTCACAGCCTAGCATGTTTTCCCTGGAACAGGCTTTATGCCTTAAGGAATTTAGGCTCTTCAGGGACATTTTTAAAATGAAGAGACAGCCGAGGCCTGCGCCAGGAAAAAGACTCTCAGGACAAAGCCCTAGTTTGCCCATATAAATTAATCAGAAGTGGATTTCCAAAAAGCAACCCGATATTATTTCTCTCCCTGTAACCTGTTCATACCTTTCACTCTTCCTGATGGCAAATTGTCTTCCCTGATTTCAACTTCAGGTAGCCAGAGGGCCCTGTATATCCTTTCTTTCCTTACTTTGCACAACCAGCTGGGCAAAGTTTATTCTGTTTTATGTACCATAATCTGTCATGGCTGATTTTGTTATAACAAGATCTGAACAGATGGGGAATGGTTTGCTCAAGAATTACTTTCAATATGAGTGACCTATAGAAAAAATTGGAAGCTGGAATGCAATCCGTGCAATAAAATCTCAAACTCGTTATCCTCCCCACAGGATGCCCATGTGTCTCACCCCCACATGAAGGTGTTAATGACTAAGCTAGAAACCCGTAAAAAAAGTCCAATCTTTTGGCAAATACCACATACACAAACAAAGGAATTTTAGAGCAACAGAAAAAGGCAGTGACAATTCTTTGTTATAACTTGTCTTTCTGATTTTTTCCCCCTAATAAGTGACATATACTTAAAATACACAATCAGCTAACAATTGAATGGGAATGCTGTAAATAAAGCAATTTCCTTAGAAGGAGAAAATCTCCAGAATTAGACAGATTCCCATCAGCAGTTAATAAACTTTTTCAACACCTACTGAGTCCAATTTCATAGTTGTTCAAAGTTCTTGCTAAGCATTACGGCGAAGATAATCAGAAACCCTTATGGACAATATGCTGTCTGAAAGAGTATTAAAAAAGAAAACAGATCAGGCAATGAGAATGTCATTAATCCCCTAATCCAACTGCCCATATTTATGTCGATTTTTTAAAAGTGTCATTCTAAGTTGTTAATGCCTCCACTCCAAAAAGACTGTATAAATAATATTTAAAAAATAATCCTTCTCTGCATAAGTTCTCTGTAGTTTGGTATGTTTTGTAGCAGCTGCTCAATTAGAATCAGCCTGAAGCCATTTCTACATTTAAAAAATTACAGCATTAACCATATGATCTTTGAACAGCATTTATGATCTGACAACATATTCTCTCCAGGATCTAAAATTGTGTTCCTAAAGAAAATCGAAAAAAAGTTTTAAAAAGGAAAGCTTTCTTGGTATGTTGTTGATTGCCGTAGAGTTGAGCATGACTCATAGTGACCCTACGAACAAAAGGCCTAAAGCCATTCTATAACTATCGTCATATACCAAAGTTCATAGACTTTTCAGAGACATGTTGTTTCGGAAGTGCATACCACCCTTGTTTCCAAATTAAGTTCTATTATGGACTTCTTATTTTGAAATGTATTATCTTGTTTAAGCTACCTGTCATTCTTGGTAAGGTGTTGGTGTTGTTATATGCCAAGCAATTCATGTTGTTGTGGTTATGTGCCGTCGACTAGCTTGCTACTCATAGCAACCCTATGTACAACAGCCTAAACTCTGCTCTGTCCTGTGCCTATTGCACTGTCTCTGACACACCCATCCCAATTACCCCAGTCACCTGAATCACTCCACTTCATAGAGGGCCTTCCCCTCCTGCGCTGTTCCTCCACTCTACCAAGCATGATGTCCCTCTCCTTACAACATGTCCAAAGTATATTAGAAGGAGCCTCAGAATCCTAACCTCCAAGGAGCCGCCTCGTTTAACCCTTTGCAGGAAGAATCTGTTTGGTTTTCTAGCAGTCCATGGTACTCTCAATACTCCTCTCCAGCACCACAACTCAAAGGCATCAATTCTCCTTCTATCCTCCCTAGTCATTGTCCAACTCTCTGATGCATAACAAGTGCTTACAAAGACCATGGCCTGTATCAGAAGCACCTTAGTCTCCAGAGAGACACCATTGCTCTTCAGTACTTTGAAGAGGTCCCTAACAACAGACTTTCCCATCACAATATGTCATAGCAACCTTAATTATGACAGCCCTGAAACCTGCTCTATCTTGTGTCAACTTAATTGTCTGCAACACACCTACTCAGTCACTGTATCAATCCATTTCATTGATAGTCTCTCTCACTTTCTCTGTCCCTCCACCCTTTCAAGCACGATGCCCCTTTCCAAGGACCTGTCCTTCACAACATGCCCAAGGTATGTCAGATTAAACCTCAGAATCCTTACCTCCAAGGAGCAGGCTGGCTTCACCCTCTCTAACTTGACCTGTTTGTTCTTTTGGCAGTCCATGTTATATTCAACATTCTTCTCCAACACCATAGCTCAAAGGCATCAATTCTCTTTCTATTATCCCTTATCATTCATTGTCCAGCTCTTTGATGCCTAGCAAGCAATTACAAAGACTATGGCCTAGATCAGGCACATCTTAGTCTCCAGACTGACATCGTTGCCCTTCAGTACTCTGGAGAGGTAGGTCCCTGACAGCAGATTGGCAAAGGAGAGGAGAGCTCTCAACCAGATAGATTGATACAGGGACTGCAGCAATGGGCTCAGATATGTCAGAAATTGTGAGGATGGGTCAAGAAAGGACAGGGTGCAGATCTGTTGTTCATCACGTAGCTATAGGACATACTTGACAGCACTTAACAACAGCATCCACATATTAGACACCCTCCATCTCTACGAAGCTTCCCTGGTATCTTTGGGTAGTACAAAATCCAGGCATTCCTTTTTACATGTACCTCACAAATTAACAGTTACTTAAATTGTGCCTTCTTTTGTCCTATTCTATTTTAGGTGACATACTGCTTCAGCACAATCAAATCTTCATTTTATGCTTCATAGAACGGAAACATAATTAACACTTAATGCTAAAGGATCAATGTCTTGAATCTCTTTACCATATCCAAAGAAGTCACATCTTGCCTATTGAAAAGAAGTACAAGAGATGGAAGGTCATTTGTAAAATGATTGTATCTGCAGCTATTTCATTAAAACTGGTAAAAACAGATATGAAGAAACACCTCAAAGATTCAGCACTCTACCACAGAGAGCTTATCTTCTTCAAGAAAATGAACATAAAACGTGTCAACATAAGTTTTTGCTTGCTTCCTGTACCCTCAATTCAGCATGCTTTTGAAACCCAGGGCTTCACTTCTCTGGAAACTTTTTTCACGATGACTCACAGGCTTACACACACACTTTGACAATTATTTTCCAGTGCTACTCTAAAAATGAGTCATTGGGGTAATGATACTCAAAATTTCAACAGCTTTTTATCCCTGTTAGCTAATTATCTGGCAATGCAGAAAATGACAGTGATTTTTATTTAAGAGAAAAGAAATGGTTTTTCTAAAGTTGAAAAGTCAGAAAATCAGTCTCTAGAACAGTGACCATTTTGCCTCATACATATTAAGGAGAATATATATGCTGTCATTATATTTCCTATATAAGAACTCTATCCCTGATTTACCCCTGACATGTTATCCTGCAATTATCAAGAGGTATGGTAACTAGTCAGGTTTGTTTGTTATGTTTGTGTGTGTGTGTGTGTGTGTGGTTTTTGTTTTGTTTTTTTTTTTACCCCCAAACTTTTGTCTGCTGTATTTCCTCCATGAACATCTCAAACATAAGGGAACAATTGGAGGTCATTGAGCTATGCTTCCTGATTGTGTTTAAATTTATTATTAAGATAAAAAGACTGAAGAAAAAAATTCTTAGAGTTTGTTGCTTTTCCATTTTTCTGCTATAAGTGCCATCATTCTCTCATGGATCAACTACCATCAGCCCAGTAGCACCACTACTATATTGTCCTCTGCATATTTATAATCATATTCTCTTTTTTTGTCTGTCTGTATCTCTCTCTTTGGAATCAATCTCTTCCTCTCGCCCTCTCCCTCTCTCTAATCCTGGTATGAAACTTCTTTTAACCTCTTAAGAGTAAAACAAATACAAATCTGTCTTTACATCTCAGCATATCAGAAATGGGAAAGAATTTCCCAAAGATGGATTAAACAATTAAGACAAAAATGTGTAGGACTGTCACTTTCCTTTCCTGCTGTAGGTTCTCTAGCAGTTCCTCCTAAGGTGGAAGTAATAAGAGGAAAATTTTTGTCATACTGATTTCAAATTTTTTATAACACAAATACTGTCCTTAGTTTCACATCTCCAGAACCATTGTATGTCGAGACTCCTTAGAAGTATAAAGTGGCATGAATAATACAGGTATCGTTCTGTTCAGTGACATTTTTATTTGATTGGTTTGATTGTTGTCTGCCATTGTGTTGGATTCATAATGATCCCATGTAACTGAGTGATAATGCTTTAGAGTTTTCTAGGCTGGGATCTACATCTGAGCATATTACCCAGAATTCCAAACAACAAATTTTATATTAGCAATTGAGTGCTTAACCATTGTACCATTGTTGTTATGTTGTTATTATGTGCCGTCGAGTCGCCTGTGACTCATAGCGACCCTATGTACAAGAGCCCTAAATTCCGCTCTGTCCTAGGCCAATTGCACTGTCTCTGACACTCCCAAC
>NW_006399759.1:14376717-14381804 GCF_000299155.1 Elephantulus edwardii | reverse complement strand
CTGAACTTCTTTCATCACCATAGGCTCTTGATCATATGTTGTTTCATGAAATTCTTCTGTGTCTTCCAATTCCTTTCGATACAGTGACTCAGTATATTCGTTCCATCTTCTTTTAATACTTCCTGGATCATTTAACATTCTGCCAAAAGCATCCTTGGGATAGGGCTTCTAAAAATATAGATGTCTATGTGACTCAGTGGCACATAACAACAACAACACCACAATTACTACAATTTTAATGTATTGTCTTATAACTCTCTCTTCCTTCCATATTATGTTTTTTTTTAAATTACCACTATACTTCATGGGAGAAAAATGGCCAGTCATTTTTCATGTGATTTATAGCCTCAGAAAACTGCTAGAGTTTAGCCTATAACTTGGTTCAGATTCAATGCTGTCTGAGTTTGAGGTTTCAGTTTATGTGAGAAAAACTACATCTACACAATTTACTTTTTGGCAAGTGTTGTAAACCATTTCAGTATAAGAACACATTCTATTAGTCAAAAAGGTCTATGAAATGAAGGCCAGCATGTACTTTAAGTAGAGGGGCAAAAAAAAAAAGAAAGAAATGAGGCCATTAATTTCTCCAATAGTTTCCCCATTTTTTTCTGAAACAGAAATGATACTAGTATCAGACCAAGGATGGGCCCTTCTGTCATTGGTGAATATTATGAATTATTATGCTGATCTCATCCTAGAGTTGGGGTTTGCAGTTTCAGAAAACCTATCAATTTTAGATTGGTTATGTGGTGTTGATTTCATGGGCATATTCTGTGATGTGTATTTACCATTATTTATGAATCATATACTTAAGTTTAGTTTTACATCAGTTATTTGTATATCTATACATTTGAGTATTACCATTATCATGTCAAATAATGTTTCTTTATTATTATCTCCTTTTTTATTTGAACTAGTCTTTCTTTATTTCATCACCTATGTCTCTTAAACTCTTTTTCCCCCATTCTTTCTTCTGTTATTTATATTTTTGGGCTACCTCTTTGATGATTTTCTCAGATCTAGAGTCTAGTTTATTAACTTGCTCTTAATCTGTTTCCAGTCTCCTTATTTTCTGTTTAACTAATATTGGAATGATGTTTGTTTTAAAGCACTGGTAGTATAGTCTG
This sequence comes from Elephantulus edwardii, assembly GCF_000299155.1. Lineage (NCBI taxonomy): Eukaryota > Metazoa > Chordata > Mammalia > Macroscelidea > Macroscelididae > Elephantulus > Elephantulus edwardii. The sequence goes on along the minus strand of NW_006399759.1, from coordinate 14,380,677 downwards.
AGGGGAGTTGCAATACTAAGCCAAAGACTATAGTTCTCTGACAGTTTGAATCTACCAGCAGCTCATCTGAGAATGAAAGATGAGCAATGTCCTACTGTCTGAATTGAACCCTTAGAAATCCAGTGTAGGGTCAGCTCCAACTTAGCAGCGATGCATTTTTGTGGGTTGTTTCTAATATAATTTTATTGGTTTTCATATAATCATTAATACACATTGTGTTTCATTCATATTGTTGTTACTGTTGTACGGTGCCATTGAGTCACCCGAGAACCTATGTACAGCAGCTCTGGAGCCTGCCCTGTCCTGAGCCAGTCTCACTGACTCTGACACATCTATTCCCATTACCCCAGTTACTGTATCAATCTGTCTCATCCGGGGCTTCCTCTCCTGCACTGTTCCTTCACCCTTCCAAGCATAATCATCCATATACACTGTGTTTCATATAGTTAATTGTTACTGATCAATGCCTCTTATTACCCCTGCTAATCAAGTTCTCATTACACTGTGAATGTTCGTTGGTTCCCACATCCATCCAGTAATCCTTGTTGTGCCAGTGATTCCTCCTCTCCTCTTTCTTTAACCATCTTCTTCCCTTCCCCTTGTTTTTTGAGCAGTTATACACATCCTGTTCCCATTTGCTAATTGCAATAGACATATTATCTTTACACTCCTTCTTCCCTGGTTGATCCTCCCTTGTCCTATTCATTTCTGTACACTTTCTTTTTGCTCTCTTCATCGTCTCCATACCAGCCTCAGGTACTCTCCTGTAACCAAAGTACTAGTCTTACACAGTATTTACCCTTTTGTGACTGAGTTGATTCATTCAGTGTAATATCCTCTAGACATTCTCATGTTGTGTAGTATTTTACAAATTCATTGTTCCTAAGCAATGCACTGGAAAATCTGTAGTAAGGGGCCTTTCCAAATTATCAAGGAGAAAGTATGCCAGTTGGAAGACTAAGGTGTACCTGATTCAAACCATGGTGTTTTCAATGATGTGGTATGCATGTGAGACCTGGATTACAAACGAGGTTGACAGAAGGAGAATTGATGCCTTTGAGCTCTGGTATTAGAGAAGAGTATGAAACATGCAACGAACAGCCAAAAGAGCAAAGAGCAATGTCTTGAAGAGATGTATTAAGAGTACATCTTGGAGGTAATGGTTATAAAGCTTCATTCTTCACACTTTGGACATATTTCTTTTTTTTCTTAATTGAGATTTTAATGAAAGTTTATAGAGACCTTGGATTTCTACTCATTCATTTTGCACATTTTCCTCTTGTCCCACGCCCTCCAGTTCACTTTTCTCTTTGAAAAAACATAAAAAAAATTAAAAAATCTTTCATTGTTGTACAATTGCCTCTGCTCCAATCTACTTTACTATGCAGATCTTATTCTGGACTGTTTTAATGTAAATAATACCTAATCATATATTTCTTTTAAGGAGTTCTATTCCTCATCGGTTTCAATGCGATGTACATTAATTGTCCCTTCTTTTCTTGGTTTTTCCCCAACTCCAATAGAAATACCATTTGACCCAGCAATTCCACTACTGAGAATACACCTTAAAAATTCAGAATTGCCACCAAAACAGATATATGTACAACTATGTTTATTGCTGCATTGTTCACAATAGCAAAGAGATGGAAACAACCCAAGTGCCCATAAACAAATGAATGAATAGAGAAGGTGTGATATATTCAAACAATGAAATATTATGCAGCACTGAAAAACAAGGAACTCATCAAATATTACATAAAATTGTTGACCCTGGAGGACATTTTGCTGAGCAAAATATCTCAGTCACAAAAGTATAAATACTGCATAATGCCACTGTTATAAAGTAGGGCGTATCTCTACAAGAGGCTATTTCTTGGAGAGGGCCATCATCCTTGGAAAAGTGGAGGGTCAGTGAAAGAAAGGAAGACTCTCAATAAGATGGATTGACACAGTGACTGAAGTAGTGGGATCGAGTATAGCAGAGATTGATAAGAATGGTCCAGGAGAAGATAGGATTTAGATCTGTTATTTATGGGATCATTAAGAGTTGTACTCAACTCGGTGGGACCTAACAACAACAACAATAACAAAAACAAATGTTGTATAGTATTGCATTATGTGGCTATACCACAACTTCTCTATCCATTTTGTTTATTGCTATTTTCAGTAATGCCACACTTAACATAATTGTATTTATCTCCTTTTGTATATCAGTTCTTATTTCCCGAGGTATATTAGTAGTGGTAGAATAGTTGGGTCATATGGGATGTCCACACTCATTTTCTTATTTAAGGAAACTCCATATTGCCTCACTTAGTGATCGTAATATTTTCACAATCCCACCAACACCGCATGAGAGTTTCAATCTCTTTGCATTCTTGTCAAACTTTATTATTTTCTGGCCTGTTAAATATTACTGTTGTTGGTGGGGTGACATAGTATCTCATAGTTGTTTTGATTTGGATCTCTCTGATAGTTCTTTTGGATGTTTCCACATGTTTGTTAATCACCCATATATCTTATTTCATGAAGATTCTTTCCATGTTTGCTTATTTTGTAACTTGATTATCAATCTTTTCCTTGTTGTGAAATTGTAGTGGTTTTTGTACTCACAATGTCTTTGTCTCTTGACTTGCTATTATTGTCCTTTTGTAAAACAAAAATCAAACTTGCTCTTTTCTCATAATATTCTGTTCTTTTGTTAATACATTAATTATTTCCTCTTATTTCTTGAAAAGTTAATAATGTATGTATCCGATGTCCTTTTACATGGCTTTTACTTCTAGGTATCTGTTAAATCCATTTTTGTGTCAACACAGTAAATTTCTTAGTATGTTTTTAAGTTTTACCTGACAATGTTATACTTCTCCTGAGTTTTGGGTGTGCTATTATGGATGAGTTCTGAATTTTGAATTCTGTAGAGAACATACATTTATTTTAATACAAATCACTAAATCATACAGGTATGGAATCAGAGCTGGCTGACACTTCAGTGAATTTCTGAGGTTATAAACTGAGTAAGAGAAGATTCCTCATCTTTTTCTCACTGATCACTTGGCATATTCCAGCTACCAGAGAAATGTGACCTTTGGGTTAGCAGTGGAACTTCTAATAGTCTAGACCAGAAGAGCTTAGTTTTGTAACATAAATGAGTCTGTTTTTCTTTACCTTGCACATGCTACTTTCTTTTAAGATGTATTCTAATTTTCGTTTCTTTGATTTTGGTTCCTAAGTATGTAGATGCTACAGTGTGAAAAGTGAGCCTACTCCCAACACTCCTCAAGTAAGAAACCTGAAGTCTTGACTCAGACAAAGATATATATTGTACTCTGAATTGTATGTCCATTGACCTTCATGATGTAACCATATAATCACCACAAATTTTTATTTCTAGCTCCTAGGAAATTATCTTTCTAATATTTGTATCTGCTATAAGTTTAAAATTTCACCTGTGATGACAGAAATTTGACTTTTTGTAACCATTTAATCTATTTTTAGGCTATATATTTTCCCTTCAACTTCTTTTCCACGCTCATTTGTAGAAACTCACTAATTATATTACACAGTAGGGGAGCTCTATTGACCTACTTCTTAGATAATTGTTAAGCTATACTAAAGCCTGCATGACTCTAATAGTTCAAATCCATCAATGGCACTACAAAGGATTGATGGGAAATTTCCTTCTGTGTGATTTACAACTTTAAAAACCTACCGGAGCTATGAGTCAGTTCTGGGTCAACTACAATGAGTTGAGTTCATATTCCAGTAATCTTTACATGATTAAGATAGTCACTTGACTCTATTTTTAATTTCCTTTATATAGCTTCTGATAAGTATAACTATATAAACTTATAGTGTAGGTGCTATCGAGTCAACTCTAACTCATAGATATCTTACATACAACAGAATAAAACACTTGCCTGATCCTGCACCATCTACACAACTATTATTATTTGTAGC
>NW_006399759.1:14358935-14372957 GCF_000299155.1 Elephantulus edwardii | reverse complement strand
ACAACAACAACAACAACAACACATCTATGTGCATATTTGCTGGTACTTTCTAGAGCCAGTGAATCAACTCTGTTTCCTTTTGCTCCTCCGAAAATCAACCAGGCAGGTGCGAAGGTAATTTAACAGCCAGCTCTTCATGAATTGGAGGACCTTTCAGAAATACACAAATTCCTCCTACAGAAAGGTCAACGCCTGAAAGCAGCCATTCTGTGGAGAAATTATTTCTACATCCAGTTATCAAGGAAAGTCAAAGTCTTGGAGTACTTTAGTAATATTTATTACCCTTCAAGTTAAGGTATTAACTCCATGGTTTTTGAACCCTACATTGACTAAATTAATAGCCCGGTTATTAAATAAGAGGAAGCCAAATCAAGGGGTCTAGGGAGCTAATTTCTGTGACTATTTCACAGTTTTCTTTTTGGTACTTGTTAAACACAGCACAACATCTTCTGGGCAATGAGGGTAGGAAACTTATCAGTGTGCATGGGGAACACAGGAAGAGGCTTTGTACAACTCCCAGAACCTGGTTAGTGTCTTTTTCTTGGAAGAAGAGGCGTGAGGGGAGAGTGTCAAGAAGGAGAATAAATCACTACACAGAATCTCCATCAATCTTACCCATGGTTCTTTTAGTACAAACAGAAGCAAGTAACTGTGGTAACTCTAACCATGTTACAAGGACAGTGTATTATCACGAAATTACTAATTTGTTGAAGCCACAGTACAATTTACACATTTCCAGTTCTATCTCTAATTGTCTGACACTTATTTGGTGCTGAAAAGAAGCACACAGCAGGAGAGGGTCTGAGAGGCAAGCCAATCAGTTGAAGGCTTTCAGAAGCTACAATGGGTTGACTCCCAGCTTACAGGACTTCATAAGGAAGATTTCCAAGGAAAAAAGCCCCATGTTTGAAAAGCAAAAAAATAGACTTTTGTAACAGAAATATTGTTTAATACAAATGATCTGAAAATTAGGACAAACCCTCCCCTCTATTTGGGCTTTTACAGGGAAATCTGAGACCATAGAAAAATGTTTTGTAAATGAAAAGTGTTGACAGATGTGAGGGAGGTAGATGTATTCTGAGTGCATTCATCAGGACAAGAAGTTTGATAAATTCCCCAATTTATTGAATAATCCATTGACTCCATTTTTTTCCCCTGTGGGAATCCTACCACCTCTACCATTTATCATTTCCCCCCTATAAAATGACTAAATATGAAGTCTAGGGATGTCTTGTGGCCTCTGACAAGAAATTACCTAACAATCACAAAGGCACATGATTCTAATACACCAGCTGCTCAATGGGAGAAGGATGGGCAATCAGTTCCAGTGAGATTTATTGCCTCTGGAAATATACTATAAGGTTCACTATGAGTCAGTTGACAACAACAAGTATTAAGCCTGGATTTTCTATTTTCACACTTTTAGTTATTTAGACAGTCAAGCAATGGTAAAAGTAATGTTGACTATGCTCAGTAGTCTAAAAAAACCCATCTAGGCCATTCTGAATCAATTGAAAACTGTCCATCCAGGATAAAAGTTAGGATATACTATATGCGGCAAGGAATATGGTCTTTTCTCAGTCCTCGATAACACAAACAAATAAAGGGCACTAATAAAGTTGAGCACAAAGGTTATTCATGATGGACAGGTTTTAGTAGAGGTCCCAGATTAAGACAGACTAGGAAGCAGAATTGACCATCCACTTCATAAATAACAGGCCTCTGAAAACCCTATGAACGTGGATAGTCATGGTATTAGTAGTAAACTCCAGCTTGGAAGTCAATTAAAATGAGGAAAAATAGTGGCAAATAGACCCATATTTGTTTCCTTTCCCAAGAAATGTGATACAACAGCATGTGGAAACTATCAAACAATATCATTAATATCATATGCAAGAAAAATACTACTGAAGTGTGTTTAAAATTCGGCAAAAATAGTACATAGATAAGGAACTGCCAGAAGTTCAAACAAGATTTAGAAGAGATTGTGGTATCAGGCTTTTTGTTGCTGATGTCAGATGGATCATGGCTGAAAATAAAGAATACCAAAAGAAGGTCTTTTTATGAATTATTAACTATTCAAATGCATTTGACTTCGTGGATCATAACAAGTTGTAGCTAATGATGAGAAGAATGAGAATCCCTAAGCACTTAATGTGCTCATGTGGAGACCAAAAGACCTAGACCAAGACTATTGTGTGAATCGAGCAAAGGGACACTATATGGTTTAAAATTAAAAAGAGAGAGCAACAGGGTTATATTCTGCATTCCTATTCAATCTGTTTGCTGAGAAAATTATCTGAGAAGGTTGACTCAATTAAGCAGAATGTGGCATCAAGATCAGAGGAAGATTCCTTAATAACCTCCATTATACAGATTACACAACCTTGCACACTATAATTGAAGAGGACTTGAAGCATTTATTACAGAAGATCAAAGAATACAGCCTTCAATTTTTATTACATCTCAGCATCAAGAAAACACAAATTCTTGCCATCGGACCAATAGATATCCTAATAGATGGAGAAAAAAATTGAAATTGTTAACAACTTCATCTTACGTAGATCCACAATCTCTGTATCAACAATCAAGAAATCAGGAGACAAATTGCATTGGAAAAGTCTACAGTTAGGAATTTCTTCAAATTATTAAGTAGTAATTATGTCAGTTTGAGGACTAAGATGTTTCTGATTCAAGCCATAGTTTTTGGTTTTTTATTTGTTTGGGTTTTTTTTGGTTGTTTTTTTTTTATCATTTGCTTTGCATATGAAAGCTGGACAATGAATAAGGATGATAGAAAATGATTTGATTTTCTTTGATCTTTGGTGTTAGAGAATTGTAAAAAGAGTCAGGGCCACATGTGGAGCTCCATATCTGACCCTTATTAACTACACAGAGGAAAACTATCCCTGTCCACATCATCATTAACACAAATTCAATTCCCATGAGGTCAGACATGCTCCTATACTGTCATGCCTCTTTCTACTCATTTCAACAGCAATCTTACTGCTTTACTGGGTCCAGAATTCAATGTAATAGCTTACAGACCACACAGAACAGTATTCCAGAAGTCAAAAAGCTTATAATTCAAATTAATAACAGAATATCGTCAAGATAGCTACCAAAATGTGCACATAGAAATCTTAGTCTTGAACTTTGCTGTTTTAAGTATTTCCATATTCTCAGCCTTGCCAATATTGGCTTCCTCCCCCAATTGTCCAACAAAGTTATCATTCCTGCCAATATTGACTTCCCCCTAATTGTCCAACAAAATTCTCAGTCCTGCCCCTTTCGGCTTCTTGTCCTCCTCAATGTCCCACCTCACATCAGTTCTTCAGCTAACAACTGCTGTTGTTCTCATCCTGAAGCATGTCCTATTTTTCACCAGGTTGATGAATATCTCTCTTCTCTGGATGTGAGAAGAATTCTACTTCATCTGGTGGGGAGAGATATCCTATTCTCTGTAGCCTGACCTGTTCAATTTATTGTTGAACTCACCAATCCTCTTGTAGATTGTTTAGACTGGCCAACCTTCTTGTGGAATGGTAGATAGCTAATACCTTGTGCATAGGGTAACACACCACATTTGTATAGTTCCACTTATCCACATAGCAACATCAAATAAGGGCTAGAGAAGTCATGTTGAAAGAAAACTCTGTAAGTATTAAACATTCCATGGGCTACCAAGAATAAACATGTCTTGGAGAAAGTTCAGACAAATTTCTTTGGAGTCAAAGATTATAAAGCTTTGCCTCATATATTTCAGTCATGTTGCTAGGAGAAGCTATTCCTTGGAGGGAGAACATGATGCCTGGAAAGGCAGAGGTCGGTAAAGAAGAGGAAGACTCTCAACCAGGTAAATTGACACAGTGAATGCTGCAATGAGCTCTATGGTGCCAAGAAGAAAGGGTGACACACAAAAGAACAGAGTTCAAATCAGTTGTTCATAGGATCACTATGGGTCTTACTCAACTGAATGGCACTTAATAACAATAAGAACAACAACAAAAGACTTGAGATAGCTTAGAAAGTAAATGTGTGCCTTAAACTGACAGTCATGCTGCACAGCTGAAAAATATTAAAAACAATACAAAACAAAAATCTATGAAGATGAATTATGTGTACATGTTATGGAATTAAAAGAGTGTTTCTGCTAGCAAGAAATTTAAAATGTACTGCAGGAGTTTATACACACAAGCATGCATACACATTGTGGGTATGGACAAGATTAACATTACTAAGCAAGAATGTGTTTGATCAATTGTCACATCTATGGTACTCACATATAAAAATGTTCAGAGATTTCAGGTGATGAAGTAAGTCCTACTTATGAACAGGTAGGTTCCAGAGAGGAAATCTCAGGCAGACAGACCTAGAAATGGAGGGTTTCTCTGTCTGTCTGTCTGTCTATCTATCTATATATATATATCTACCTACTCATGCATCTCTCTTTACCTATTATCTTTAGCTACATTTTAATCTCTCCATCTCTCTATCTATATGTAAAGTAGGAGAAAGATACAAACAGAACAGCTGGGAAATATCATTAATTGAAGACTTCAAGGTGAAACATCATTATTGAAGAAGACAAAGGATCAGGTAGGTGGGAGTAGAATGGAGATAGAGCAAAGGGACAAACTTGAATGCAGTCATTTAATGAGACTGTGGATAATCTTCATAACCAGAATAATAAGAAGGACTACAAAGATAGAGGAGAAAATGAGTCCCTACTCACTGAATCCACTAGTCTTGATATTGACTCCAGAGACTGATTAAATGTGAGATTAGTCTCAAGGACTATCAGACATTTTAGTTCCTTTCAGAGGTGATAAGTCAATAAGGTGAGAGTTCAGATGTTTTTATTTTAGTCAAAGAACTTGTTTGTTGAGTATTTTTTCACCAAATAAGAATGTTCAAAAAAATGCTACAGTATTATCTTTTAACAAATTAACTTGTCAATTCCACTCTTTTTTGTGAGTGACTAAGGAGCTCTGGTGGTTTAGTGAGTAACATGTTGGGCTGCTAAACCAAACTTCAACATTTTTAATTTACCAGAGTCTCCACTGAAGAAAGATGGACAACCTCATCCAGTAAAGATTTCTAGGCTTGGAAAGATAATAGAGAGTGGTCTGAGTGGTAACTGACTCTACAGCAGTGGGGTTTATGAGTGATTACTGTAGACTCTGGGAGAGTAAGCAATGTTACCCTAACTACAACAAGATTTTTATTCATTTCAAATGAAACTACTAGAGAGTTAATGGGACAAAACATTTGCATATACCCTCTATAAAACTGTTGTTCTTCAGGATAATTGTCATGATGACTGATGGAGACAGATGTATGTAGGTCACACTGAACCCACGTGCATTCTGAATTAACTGTGCACCGTAATTTCATAAGGATCTCGATAGAGGGCGGCATAATCAATCATGTGGTCAGCAATGAACTGAAAACCATTCGTTCTTTTTACACAGGTACAATACAAATAATTATCTTCATTTTCATTTAAGATTACAAGGAACTTAGGGGAAATATATGATCTTAAAAATGAAATATTACACCTTCAACATTTTGGTTAGTGACTGCCCATGATCATGTGCACCACTTGGGGACTCCTTGCTATACATAGTTCCTGGTTTTCGTGTACTGGTTATTTTCTGATTCAAACCAGAAGAAGAATATAAGGCTATATAGACAGGATATAATTTAGGGGTTATGAGAGTCACTCATCTTCAATTGCGTTTGGTAATGATGCTTTTCAAAATAGTTACATCAATTTACACCCCATCTGGCAGTTTATTGTGGCTTTCATTGCTTCAAATCTTTGTCATAACTTCATATTGACAGACGTGAGTCTGTACTCATTTTGTAAATATAAAATAGTAATGCAATATCATTTAAATTGCAGAAACTTGATTATTAATTGTATTAAATATATTTTCTGTTTATCATATCTGCTCATGTATTTTGTCTTGGACTATTCATCTTGTGAAAATCTTTTCCCTAGCAGTACCTATGTTATTGCACTATTCTGTCTGTTACACTTTCTAGGCACAGAAAGGGAAACATGTCTCCTACAGAAAGAATAACAAGGAGGGATTTTTTGCTTTGCTGTTTTATATTATTAATTGGGATGATTCCAGTCCCCAGAAAGAGATAAAAAAGGCATGATCACTCACCTGTGCTTATTGACTTTTGGGCTCTAAGCACCATGTATTAACTGAGAAGATTGACTACAAGATTGCAGACTTCTCTTGCCTTGTACTTCATCACTCCAACCAGTGTCATTCCCAGTGCTGGACTGACAGGCACTCATGTCCAGCCTTACTGCTATATCCTCAATCCATTAGTATTGGCCCGAGGTCAGCTTTTTGAATACAAGATCAATTCTAATATAGTTACATTGACTTCTCTGTCTATCAGTGAGTAGATAGAAAGTTGAGAGAAATCAATAAATTCCAAGCAACAAAGAGAAAATACATTGCATATATGAACCAGTTAGCATGAATGGATTTCTGTGTGCTAGTCATTGATTCAAATATAGGTAGCTCAGAAATAATATCCTCATTTCTATATTGGAAAGGCCAGAAAGAAATCAACACCTAAACTCTATCTTTAGCAAAAGAGAAAATAGAAAATGACAAAAATTCTTGGAAGAGAGTACTTAAAGTCATACATTTTTCTGGATCTATGCTACTACTTTATTTTTTCTTGCTTCTGCTTTATTTTTCACTCCAAATTTCCTTAACAGACTAGTCTAATTTGCCTATCCCCCAAATATGTGCTTTTTTGTCCATATTTTATAGACTACTGATATCAACTGGTTCAAGTATGTTGGAAATTATGAGGATGGTGCAGGATTTTATGGGGTTCAAATCTGTTGTTCATAAGGTTGCTATGAGTCCTCCTTGACCTAACAATAACAATCAATAAAATTCTATTTCCTAACTATCACATCATCGTCATTACTCCCTCATTTCTTTTCAGCCTTAAACCTTATTCCAACCAAGAATATATCCATATGCATGTCGTCTAAAAAGATTTCTTTCAATACTACCACTACTCAGTCTTCCAGAGTCTTTTAGCACTTAGCACCCTTATTATTATTTCATATTTTCAAATTGGAAACAACTCATAGCTGACCCTCCAGAGGGTTTTCAAAGGCAGTAGTACTTCACAGGGGACAAGACTGGAAGTATTCTCCTGCAGAGCACTTGCTAGATTTGAATCACATCACATTCGTTTGGCAGTAAAGCTCCTTACTATTAAACTATCAGACCTGTCATACTGGCACTAATTTAAAGGTTTACAATGCCTAGGTATCATAGTTAGTTATCTATTGTTTTGTTATCTCTAATAATAGTGACATCTGGAGATAATATCTGCAATAGTATAGGAAATATCAATGTATGCCTCATCTATGTAGCATATTTTTGCATACAAATAAATATCTATTAAAGATCACTAAATATAAAAATAATTATATCAATGAAATATATTTTTAAGAAAATAGGGACTACACATACATGTCTTGTCTATGGAATACACAGTAAACGAACCAATTGCAATTAGGGAAAGAGACAGTAGGGAAGCTCAGCATCATTAGTCAGAAGAAGGGAAGGGTCCACCATGAATCAGATCCTCAATTCTTCATATATTTAAGTTCAGATTTAAACTGAAGAAAGTTAAAGCAAGTTCCCAAGAGCCAAAATAGAATCTTGGGTTTATCTCACCTAAATTTAAAAACCATTTCAAGAATAGAGTTGACACATTGAACACTCTTGACTGAAAAACAAACATGTTGTGTGATAACATCAAGAACATCCAAATATTAGCAGAGAAAATGTTTTTAAAAAAAGAAGAAAAATTAATGTCTGAAGAGCCTCCGAAACTTGCTCTTAAATGTAGAGAAATGAAAACAGAGTGAAGTAACAAAGAGAACAAAACAGAATGTTTTAAAGGACAATTCAAGAAGACAAAGTATTATGATGAAATATTCAGAGACCAAAAGTTAGGAAACAGAAAAGGGAGACAATGGACAATTATCAAGCTGAAATAATTGAAGAAATAGTTTAAGACTTGAGCTGCAATATTTAAAGATTCTATAGGCAAAATACTGAATGGCAAAGTAAGCATCAAAAGAAGAGGAAAGTAGTGATATGTAGAATGATTGCATTAAATACAATTGTTCCATATTGCACCATCTCAGGAAGTAGCCTATGGTGAAGAACAAGTGGAACTGAAGGAAGGTGTCCAAACTTCCCTGAAGATATTGACAAAAGAATTAGGCTCCACAAATTGATGGAATGCCAATTGTGGTATTTCAATAAACATTTGCAAACCTTGACATGCTCATTCACTGTGCCAAGAAATTTGGACAGCTACTTGGACAAACGGGGAAGATCCTACTTGTCTCATTTGAAAATACATGAATGAATGCATAGATAGATTGATTGATAGATAGATAGATAGATAGATAGATAGATAGATAGATAGATAGATAGATAAAAATGATCAGGACCAGCAGCAAAATGCTTGGAAAAGCGGAGGTTCAATAAAATAGAGGAAGGTCTTTAACAAGATGGATTGATTGACATAGTGACTGCAACAATGAGTTTAGGCACAACAGAAATAGTGAGTTTAGGACTGATAACATTTTGAACTGATAGGATTTTGTTCTCCTGTGCATACAGTCAGTCACTGAAAGTTCAACTGGACTCGACAGCACCTAACAACAACAATTAAAGCTGATTTGTTAATATAGATAGTTGCATACAAGCCTTTGCTAATACTGTGTTAACCACTATTGACCTTCTCAATTAGAATCCTTAGTTTTCTCTTAACCTGAGGCATCAAATTGAGCAACTGCATATTTTCTTCCATCCACTCTGACTATAGTTTCAGTTTTAAGGTTAAGTACATCCTATTATGTTATGAAATTGCAAGTTAAATAGCTCAAATTGTTTGTGTTGAAAAGTGTGGGCTGCTGGACCCCCCTTACTTCCCAGGGTGTGTTGACACCTCCAAATATCTCAAATATCCTTACTTCCTGTTTCTGAGTCACTTCCTGGAGATTCTAAATTATAAACATGAAACAAATATTCCAGCACTTGCAGAATCTTTGAGTAGCTTTAAGACTACTGACACCTTGTAGATGCAGTTAATTCTAAGAAATACTTGCACATTTATTGTATGTAAGACATTTAAGTGATTCTTGCTATGCACTTGGCACAGTACTTAGTAATTTGCAAATATTAACTAGTCCACTTTGCATAAATGTCTATAAGGTAGACAACTCTGCAGAATATTCTTCCTTAATAAATTGACATCTACTTTCCACCATTCTTCATTGTGCTTCAAATCAGGTTATCTGACTTCATTAGCCAGAACCTCTTGCCTTCTGCCTCACTGAGTTCAGCCAGTGAAAGCTACCAGCTATGTGAAGAATGTGGGAGAAGAGAAGAGGAATATTTTCATTTTGGCAGCATCTTTTCTTCCATTCTATGTTTTTATAGTGAATACTTTCTTTTACTGAAGCCTACAGATTCTACTGCTGATTCTTTTCTAGACCATTATTCTCCTAACATTTTATTAACTATTCCCTATCCTTTTCTCAGACAGAAGGGATATGATATTTTTTTACAATGTGAGACTGTTTTAGCATTTTTTATTAGTTTTCCTTAAGATTGCACCAGTCTTTGCAAACATTTTTTCTATGAACCTGTTAAATTTTCCCTTTTGAGGATAGCATCTTACTGTCTGGACTCCAAGCATTACAAGGAAGTAAACATGCACAATGATATTAAGTTAACTTGCTCAAAATCCTGCAGCTAGTGTGTCACACAGTTGGGATTCAAATCTAGGCTGTCTGGCTTCACAATCTGTGCTCCTACCACTGCACCATGCTGTCTCTGGATCTGTGTGTCTCCAAATTTAGCCAGGCAACTGGCTTTCAATTCCTAACATAGGCCATCTCATTTATCCTCGCCAGCTGAAGTCAATAGCAAAGGCTTCTTCCTTTGCCAGAAGAGAAAGATCATCAGCTCTATTTCAGAAAGAGTGTGGGCAAAGCTAAGCATGAATTATTTTTTTTTTTCTCATACTCTTCTTCTAGGTTCCACTGCTTTCTCTTTTCTATTTAAGTGCTGAAGATACATGGTAAATAATATAAATTAAAATTACCGGACAATGAAAAAGAGATATATGAAAAGAAGGCTATGAGGTGAAAACAAAATTTTGCCTGGACATTTCAGGGATATAAAGTTTTCCTTACATCAAACAGTGGGGATTAATGTAAATTCAGAAAGAACTATGAAAAGGAACTCACATGTACCCAAAGTAGATCATGAAACATTCACTGAGATTGTATGATGACTTAATCAGCTGTTCTTCCTACAATTTTCTATCAAGCCTTTATTATTTTAATGTCTCTGTGTATTAAATACATACTCTGTATGAGGCACAATACTATCAGTGTTAAATTTCTATACACTCTTGAAAATTGAGTACTATTAGTCTGATCTGTCAGGTGGGAAACGGTGATTCAGCATGATTAAAACACTTTCTCAAAATCAATACAAGACTGGATAACAAGGATTCTAACTCTTGTGTGATGCTGCATATAGTATAATATTTTCATTCTTAATGTTATTATACTCTTAGTTATAGAATTGCAAAGCTATTTGACATTCAAAGCCTAGGAGAAAGAGAAAGTCACATTGACTCATTCTTAAGTTATGTTTGTTCTGTTTTAATTATTTTGATGGTTTTTCTTTTTAAGTCTGTTTTGGGTTTTTGGTTTTGTGGGGGTGGTTTTTTTTGTTTTTGTTTTTTTTGGGTTGTGTGGTTTTGTGGGGGTGGGGGTCTGTTTGTTTGTTTTTTACTTTTGTAGTGAATATAATTAGCTGTGGTGGCATAATGCCTAATCTGTCAGGTTGCCTACCATGTATATCAGAAATTCTAATTTACTGCCCACTCTAAGATAAAGATGAGAAGTTTCCACCTATGTGGAGTTGTGGGTTTATTCGTCAAAGTTATTTTCCTAGAACACTACTTTTGACTTTGTCTTACAGCTAGGTGGAAACATGCAAACAAGCTGTGCAAACTACTCATGATAGGATTTATCAACTTTGTCATCCCGTCAGGTTTAAATTGAGCAAGTTTAGCAACAGAAAACAGGCATATGACTGTCAACAATAAAGAAAAAGAGAATGCAGCATGCATCACTTAAGGTAAGAAATTCCAGCTCCAGTCAGACTGGGATGTAGACAAGAGAAGAAGCAGTAGTGGAGAAGCAGACTGAGCCAACTGATTTAGGAAAGACTGCTGTCCCATACAGCTAGAACCAAAGACTTCACCCATGCCCATGGAGGGACTCGGTGTGGGAAAGACATCATAATTGACAAGACCAAGTGAGTTTTAGGGAGCTCTGGTGGCCTTGAGGTGAGAACGTGCACTGCAATCCAAAGGCAGGTGATCTTAATCCACCCGCTGCTCTGCAGAAGGATGGGCAATTTCCTCCTGCACGTCAGAAAAGCTGCTGGAGGGTCCACTATTGGCCAGTTCAGACTTGATGGTACACAACAAGAAGAAAACTTTGTAACACTGGCCTAAAGTTACAGGATTAAAGGTGAAAAATTCTGCAAGCAAGCTTAAGCTTAAGAAGCTGTCCAGACTGCAAAATTGCATCGTGTTGTCTACATGTTATGCAACCAATTAATACCACTAATAAGTTCACAGTTCTCTGAATTTTGTGTGAGGCCTTTGCAATGGATTCACAGACCCATTGAGGTCCTTGGGAAGGTTAGTCAGTGCTAGAATTGGAAGGAATACTTGTAGAGTTTTAGGAGAATGAAGTTGTTGGCAACAAATCCCTCATATTTGCTATGTTCTTGATACCAGTGTGGATTTTTGTGTATTTGATAAGGTTAGGGAACTCTACGAAAGATATTCCACAATCTCCAAGCTCACAAATTCTTTCTCTTGTGGCAACTGAATCTGGATTTCTCAATGACGACATTCCCACAATTGTGACCCTCAGACAATCTCACAGTAGGCCAGGTGCTGTGCTGGCAATCAAGCATGTGTTTGTTGCTAGGAGCTTTATTAAATATTACATTGGAATGACTTTTTTCACCAGGAAAGCCCTCATCACAATCACCCATGCTTGGTACATCCTCCCATTGGGGTTTTCCTGTTTCTGCAATAAACATCAGGGGCAAAGGGAATCCTTCCATATAGCTCTCCACAGGTAAAGGATTGTTTTAATTCTTCAAATCTCCAGGTCCTCAGAAACAAGTCTGTCCACAGTCCTCTTGAATTATTTTTCCTCACTGTGATGATTGTGGTCCTGGAGTAGGTTTCCATCGAACAAGGATGCTTTCACCTATACCCCACTCAAGTGTGCCTTGGACCAAGTCTTTTCTCCTTGGTCCGCAAAGTGTTTGAAAATTATTTTTCTAGAGTGAAAACACATCTTTCATAGGGTTTAGACTTCAAAGGGGTAGGTTTCTCTGCGGAAGCCTGACTTGAAGTATCATAATACTTTGAATATTTTTCTTCTTTCACAGTTCGAGGCCAACAACCCACGAAGGCTATGACTTCAATGTTCTCTGCATCACTTAATAATACATCTGTCTATGACTCTCATTAAGGAACAACCATCCCTTTTGCAAAAAAGTCAATTGCCAAATCTTCAAAGGTTATAATATACAGACTTGATCTGTAACTTTTAGCATAGTGGTTGCCATGGATGCTATGACTGTACAGTACCCAAGTGGAGCCTAGGATCCGTGGTCATAGCCAAGTGTTAGAACCACTTCACTCTACTAGTGACAGTGCTCTTCCTGCTCTCAAACCTACGATCCTATGGAGTTCTGCAGCCACTGGCCATCCTGGAAAGATGGAAGTCATATATTTGTGCTTAATTGATTATGCAGAGGCATTTAATTGTGTTCATCAAAACAAGTAATGTCTGACATTGAGAAGAATGGAAATTTTAGATTATTTAATTTTATTCATGTGAAACCTATATCTTGACCAAGAGACAATTGTATGAACAGAGCAAGGGGGCACTACATGGTTTAAAATTAAGAAAGAAATATGTCAGGGTTATAATTCTGTATAATTTAGAATTAGACTCTGTAAAAAGGAATGTGGCATCAGTGTGAAAGACTCATCAATAACCTGCATTATGCAAATACAACCTTGCTTGCTGAAGGTGAGGAAGATTTGAGGCAGTTAATTCAGAATATCAAAGAATACAGCCTTCAATATGGATTGCATCTCAACATCAAGAAATAAAAATTCTTACCACTGGACCAGTAATCAACAGCATGATAGATGGGGAAAAACTGAAGTCGTCAATGATTTCATCTAACTTGGATCCACCATCAATGCCCTTGGTACCAGCAGTCAGATCAGGAAACATATTGCACTGGAAAAGTTTGCAATGAGGGATGTCTCTAAACAATTGAGGGGAAATTATGTCATTTTGAAGACTACGGTGCTCCTAATTCAGACCACAGTCGCTTGTTATGCATCTCAGAGCTGGGCAATGACTAAGGATATAAGAAGAATTGATGCTTTTGAACTGTAGTGTCAGAGAAGAGTACTGAAAATCACAGGAACTGTCAAAAGGACAAACAAGTCCTTCTTGAAGAAAGTGCAGCTAGAGTGCAAAGGTATTAAAACTTCTTTTCACATATTACAGGCATGTTGCTAGGAGAGGCTCCTTGGAGAGGGACATCAAGCTTGGAAAGGAGAAGGGTCAGAAAAAGAGAGGAAGACCTTCATGCGGATGGATCAACATGGTGACGGCTGCAATGGGCTCGAGTGTGTCACAAAATGTAAGAATGATATAGGATAGGACAGGGTTCAGATCTTTTGTTAATACAGCAGCTATGGTTCGTACTTGACACTACCTAGCAACAACAACAAATGCTGTCACTTTAAGTACAGGAAATATGTCTGACCTCACAGAAATAGGTTGTGTGCTGTAGGTGTTGTGAATGAGGACTGTTC
>NW_006399759.1:14354363-14358728 GCF_000299155.1 Elephantulus edwardii | reverse complement strand
ATGCAACCTTAATTCTGGATTCCTGTGCTAACCACAATACTCAATCATATATCACTTCTACTCTGTTCTTTCCCTCATCTGTTTCAATACAATATATATAATTTATCCAGTTTGTTCTGTCATACCCCCACCCTGATGTCAGACCCATTCTGCAACAGTGGCACCATGCAGTATTTGTCCCTTTGTGACTGAGATAATGTCCCTGGAGGACATTATGCTGAGTGAAATATCCCATTTTGAAATTTGTAGAGGTCAGACTCAACTGTTATACTCTACTTATATCCTGTAAAAATTTGTAGCCTCAGAAATCTTAGGAAATGTCTCTATCAGTTTAAACCTACTCCACAGCTGTGGGCTTAGTAGTAGAAAATTAATTTTTTCCTTACTTTTGTGGTTATGAATATACAAAAATACATTTGTTTTCTTTTTATAATTCCTGAAAGCAACTAAGGGTCAGGTAAGAAAAAAGAAATATATTAACATATGTAGTTGGTATTTTTATAGCTGAAATACTAAAGAAGCTATATTAAAAAGATGATCAGTTGCAGAAAATATGCAATGTGCTAGTCCTTGTGATCTTTATTACCAAAGTATATTGAGAAACCATGACCTTTTCCTAATGCTTTCTAAGACCATTTGAATTCTCCTTTCTTCTATCCATAGCAATGGGCTGCACACTAAATCAACAAATACTTTTTTTATTGAAAACAAATTCAGAGTACATAGTAAGGTAGACATAAGGCAAAGGTGTCTACAGTGATTATTATTCCGCTTTGGAGGGACTTCACTAAATCCAATGACAAAATCGGGGACGTGATTTTTTTCCCTTGCTGTGTAAAATTTTCTACCCAGAGGTAGAGAGATTGCAGGCTTTTGCTGTTGTAGGCAGTACTGCTAACAGTGTTTACAAAAATGGTTGAGAAAACCCATGTCTGTCTGACAGCTTTTTACCACATCAATTATAAATGCATTTTCCCTTGGGTGGTATTATTTCTCGCCCAAGGAATTTTCCACTGTCCTGGAGCATTTGCTGAGGAGAATTGATTAGGAAAGCAGCTTCCCAGTAGATGGAGAAAAACTGCAAATGCTTCTGTTTGGTGATGCTGTTGCACTCGTAGCACAAGTACTGCGAGAATGTGAACAATTACAGCCGAAAAATCCAAGTGGTAGCTGTTATGACAGGATTGGCAATTCACCCCTGTGGAGTAGAACAGACCTGGCTACGTGCTGCTTGAATATATCTACCTGGGCAATATAGCATATGTTGCTGAAGGTGTTAAAGCTGCCAGTCATTTATAAGGGATGGAAGGGACCTGTGTTTTGTTTGAGTGGTCCGGAATTATCAAAATTAGCTATAGTGAATAGTTTTTTCTCTAACTATATTTGGATAACCACAATTTCAGTGTTTTGTTTTTGTTGGGTTTTTTGTTTGTTTGCTTTTTTGTTGTTGTTTTAATTAATCATAGTCATTAGAGAATTATATTCAAATCAGTCACTAAGAAACCATTCTTAAGCCTTTTTGTTTATACATAGACTAAACTTAAAAAATGCTTTCTTTACCTTAACATTAAAAATTACGATATCACCTATGTAAGATTCGCAAGTAAAGTGAATGCATTTCAGTTATTGGTGCTAAAAGGTGAGATTTTGCTTCCTGGGAAGTCTTCTATAACATGACTAATGATCAACAAAGTATTGAATGAATTAAATAGTTAAAATAAAAAGAAAATTAAAATTGATAGATGTATGTGACAAAGTGACTCACTATATAAGTTGTTCAATCATTTAATAATCTATGACTTTGAATTTCCTCTAAGAAGCATGCTAAAATGATGATGTCCCATACAGTAACTATATTTACATGCATCTTTTGACTATTAAAATGGGCTCTTTCATAAGTTTAAAATACACACAAGACAGTGTAGAAATCAATATACACTACTGGTGACCTTGTGGTTAGGTACTGCAATGTCAACACAAAGAAATACGGTTCAAATCCACAA
Source organism: Elephantulus edwardii (assembly GCF_000299155.1). Classification (NCBI taxonomy): domain Eukaryota; kingdom Metazoa; phylum Chordata; class Mammalia; order Macroscelidea; family Macroscelididae; genus Elephantulus; species Elephantulus edwardii. The sequence continues at coordinate 14,356,725 of NW_006399759.1, read as the reverse complement.
GATGTTCCTTAGAGAAAGATGGGCAAACTCCTCGTGTGTGACTTACAGCCTCTGAAAACCCACTGGAGGGTCACCTATGAGTTGGTTGCAACTTGCTAGCACAACAACATTCAATTAATAATCTTAACTTTAAAACCAGATAAATATGAAGATATTTTACTACATTGGACAAAATAAAATACATTATCAGAATTATTTTACTAATGTCAAATTACTTTTCAATGTGGCTATCAGTAAATTTAAAGTTATGCATGTGGTTCAAATTTGTGTCTCAGAAATTTTAATGGTAGATACTCTAAACGAGGAAATGGTTGCATCCACATAAAGATGTCTACTAGAACATTGTCTATGATACCAGTGTTTTAGTAATGTATTCATGCATTTTTAATATTTGTTTTGGTGTCTTTAACTCTCGTGCACTCTCTGTGTCTTCCTTTTCCTTAGTGACATTTTATTGATCATTCTCTTATTTTGTATAGCCTTTCTTTTTCCCCAAATTAATAAGTATCTATTTTAAGCAAACATTTTAGTGTGCAATTGAAATTATAATCAATGAGAGAATGGCTAATGTCTGTAAGCATTATAACCATTTCTTATGAGTAAGAAAGGCAATCTCCTCCCATACAATTTACAGTCTTGGGAACCCAAGAGGGTTCATCTATGAGTCAGTTGCAACTTGATGGGAATGTGTTTGAGCATTATCGTATAAATATGATCCATTTGTATGCAGACATTGAGAATGGCAATTAGAGAATCTTCAGTTATAAGCAAATTATGTAGTATACATGTGAAAATAAAAACTTGCATTACAACTTCAAAAACCTCTTGAACTCTTTGTCATTAAGGCTGAATTGACTCATACCTGACTCTCCAGTAGATTTTTCAGTAAGCATACCTCTTTACCAGAGCTATAATTTTTAAAACATATGTATGCAAAGTCTGGAAGCAGGAGTGGCATCCACTTTCAAAATGGCTTGTCTCTGGGAACTCTATGAACAGTGCTCAGGCCTTTCATTCATAAGGTCACTATGAGTCGTCTATGACTCGACAGCACATAACAACAACAACAGCAACATGCATGCAAAACTAAAAACTTGAAGAAAAATAAGTAAGACATTTTTTAATAACCATTAATGGTAGTGTTACTTTGATTTTCACAGATGAGACTCACAGATAAAAAACTATAAATCTGGTATATTGCTGTTGTTGTTGTTGATTGTCATTGAGTCAAGCAAAACTCATAGTGACCCAATGAACAAAAGCCCTGAAGCCTTTCGATAACTATTGTCATTTATTAAAGTTCATAGAGTTTCCAGAGGCATGTTGTTTAAGGAGTGGATGCCACTCCTGCTGGTATATAAAGGTATTTTTACTAATTCTGAGTCTTCTCAATTATGTTCTGTTAGAACCATTGAAGTACCTTGCAAATCTGAGTTTTCTATCATCATTGACAATTACGTTCTGGTGAGGATACAGTTGGCATGTTCACTGATTGTTCAAAACAGCTATCCTAGTGCATTGGTTTTGATTTTTGACACATATATAGGTGAAACTTGACTAATGATGTACTTGCAGTGAATAGTAACCTTTTGAGTGGAAACATGTAAACAAGGCATCTTGATTACAAACTTCAGGATTGGTTAGTGTTACCATTCTATCAAGTCTAATTTGAGATGGCTTAGAGACAGAAGGAGCTTCTACATGGGAACTGGACAATGACTTAGGATGACAGAAGAATTGATGTCTTTCAACAGTGGTGTGAGAGAAAAGTGCTAAGTATACTATGGACTGATAAAAAACCAACATGTCTTGGAGAAGGTACAACCGCAGTACTTTTTAAAGTCAAAGATGATGAAACTTTATCTCACATATTTTGGGCCTGTTGCTAAGAGACATTATTCCTTGGAGAGAGCCATCATTCTTGGGCAGGTAGAGGTGTGACAGAAGAAAGGGAGAATTTTAACCAGTTGGGTTGCCTTGGTGACTGCAAAAATGGGCTTGAGTGTGTCAGAGATTGTGAAAATTGTATGGGATAAAACAGGATTCAGGTCAGCTGTTTGTGGGGACACTATAGAAACAGCACCTAAAAAAAACCAAAGAGAATAGAGACAGAACATGAGAATCTCAATAGTAACAAGGGAAAAGAAGCAAAGAGTGGTGTATGAACCCTTGCTATTAGGTATTAACAAGCCCAAAGATTCCTTCTCCAGGCAAAGCTAAGCAGAAATCAAGATACTCTAGCAGCAGTAGTCTCCATACATTTTTAATCTGTATGCATGAATGATTGTTCGAGATGCTGGGCTATAGGAGGAGGAATGTGGCATCAGGATTGGTGGAAGAATCATCAACAGCCTGTGTTATG
>NW_006399759.1:14348039-14353328 GCF_000299155.1 Elephantulus edwardii | reverse complement strand
TATGGAGATTGATTTTGGAATTTAGATGCACTGTTATCAATTGTGCTTAGCCGTACATGTTCATATCCTTGAAGATGTATCATGGAAGTGTTGATCAATTCTGTGAGCGGAGTGGTGGGAATGAGTGTGTCTGAGACGGTGAGGTTGGTACAGGATAAAACAGTGTTTAGGGCTCTTGTACATAGGGTCGTTATGAGTTGCAAGTGACTCAATGGAACATAACAACAAACAACAACAAGTAGCAGTAGAGAGCTATGGAGAACTGAAGATTGACATGAAATAGAGCCATCCAATGAAGCTAGGGGGCGAAAAAAGTGGAAAGTCTTCTGTTAGATGTTGCTGAAGGATGACAGGACCATAACTGGGAAGTGTAAGAGTGTGTTGCAACATTGGCCTAAGGCGGTGAGGCTGAAGATCAAAGGGCCTATAAGTATGGCTGGAAATCTGTGCTGATTGAAGAATTGGATTCTATTTCTAATCTGAATTTTAACCTATTAACTTCTTTTACAGATACTGCAACTGAATGTATGACCTCATCTCACAATCTGTAAAATGTCAAGTGCTCTAGTTAGGGTAGTTGGTGTTAGAATTGATAGAATCAATTGGAAATGTGGAGATAGTTCTGGTTTCATAGGAATTAGTATTGTACTGTTGATGTCATGAATGGGGAATGTTCTTCATTGTGAAGCTACTGGAGGTAAGTGACAGCCACCACCATGCCACCAGCACTCTTTAACAGCAGTAAATGTGGTTGTTGTTGTTGTTGTTGTTTTTGTTGTTCTGAGCTAGCAAGTTGCCTACAATTAATAACAAACCTTTGTACAACTCTGAACCCTCCTCTATCTTGAGCCAGTCTCAGAATTCTGCCACACCTATTCCCATTTCCCCAGTCACTGTATCAGTCCATCTCATACAGGACCTTCCTCTCCTGCACTGTCCCTCTATCTTTCCAAGCATGATGCCTTTCTCCATGGACTGGTCACTCCTGGCCACATGCACAAAGTATGTGAGATGGAGGTTCAAAATACTAGCCTCTAAGGAGAAACTTGGTTACACCCTCTCTAAGACAGACCCATTTGTATTCTTGTCAGTCCATACTATGCTCAAGACTCTTCTCTAGTACCGCAATTCAAAGCCATCAATTTTTCTTCTGTCATCCTTAATCATTGTCCAGCTCTATGATGTAGAACAAGTACTTGTGAAGATCATGACCTGGATCAGGTACATCTTAGTTTCTAGACTCACATCATTGCTTCTCAGTACTGTGGAGAGGTCCCTGACAACAGATTTTCCCAATGGAAGTTGTTCTTTGATTTTCTGACTGCTGGTGTTAAGAGCATTGGTTGTGGAGCCAAACAAACTGTAACTGTTAAGAACATCCATCTCTTCTCCGTGTACCATGGTCCCATCAATTGTTCTAGTGGTGAAAATCTTTGTCTTCTTGATGTTGAGCTTCAATCCATATTGAAGACTACAATCCTTAACCTTCTGCAGCAAAAACTTCAGGTACTCCTCAATTTCAGTAAACAAGGTGGTATCATCTGCATAGCATAGGTGGTTGACAAGTTTTCCCCCAATCCTGATGCCACATTCTTCCTCATAAAGCCCAGCCTTTCGAATGATCTGTTCTGCATAAAAATTGAAAAGATATGGAGAAAGGGTGCATCCCTGATGGACTCCTTTCCTGAATTCGAACTATGCAGTGTCTCCTTGCTCTTTTCTGAGGACCACTTCCTGGTCTGATTATAGGTTTCTCATTGCTGCAGAAGACCAAGGACTGTAGCCACCTATATGGACTGAAACTCAATGTCCAGAAAACAAAGATTCTCACCACTGGGCCAATTGGCAACATCAGTATGGATGATGAAGAGATTGAGACAGTTAACAGTTTTAGTTTACTTGGCTCCACAATCAACACTCTTGGTAAAAGCACCCAAGAAATCAAGAGAAGAATTGCATTGGGAAAGTCAGCTGTGAGGGACCTCTCAAGAGTACTGAAGAGCAACAAGATCAGGCTGGAGACTAAGGTATATATCCGGGCTATAGTCTTCACAATTATGTGCTATGCATCAGAGAGTTGAACAGTGAATAGGGTTGAGAGAAAGAAAATTGATGCCTTTGAGCTGTGGTGCTGGAGAAGAGTGTTGAACATATCATGGACTGCTAGGAGAACAAACAGGTTTGTCCTGGAGAAGGTGAAGCCGGAATGCTCTTGGAATCAAGGATTCTGAAGCTTTGTCTGACGTACTTTGGGCATGTTGCAAGGAGGGCCTTGTCCTTGGAGAAGGACATCATGTTTGGCAGAGTGGAGGGGCGGCGAAGGAGAGGAAGACTTTCAATGAGACGGATTGATTCTGTAACTGGAGCAGTGGGGATAAGTGCATTTGGGATGGCTAGGTTGACACAGGATAGGATGGCATTTAGAGCTCTTGTACATAGGGTCTCTATGAGTCGCAAGCGATTCGATGGCACATAACAACAAACAACAACATGATTACAGTCAAGCGTTTTGGGATTCCTATCCTCTTCAAGGTTAGCCACAACTTGTGATCCACATAGTCAAATGTCTTTCATAATTAATGAAACACAGATAGACATTCCACTGGTACTCTGTACTCTCTGCCAAGATCCATCTGACACTGGCAAAAATGTCTTCTGGTAGTTCTCTGTCAATGTACTGTTCCAGTCATTTTTGGATAATCTTCAGTAAGATTTTATGTGTAATATTAGTGATGTTCAATATCTGCTGGGACACCCTTTTTTGGAATGGGAATAAATATAGATCTTTTCCAGTCAGTTTGCCAGGTAGTTTTCCTCCAGATTTCTTGGCACAGCCTGGTGAGCATATCCAGGATAGCATTGGTTTGTTGAAATATTTCATCAAGTCCTGCGCCCTTATTTTTTGTCAATTTCGTCAGAGTAGCCTGAACTTCCTCTTTCATCACCATTGCCTCTTGATTATATGTTGTTTCTTGAAATTCTTTTGTATCAGCCAATTCTTTTTGGTACAGTGACTCTTATGCTCCTTCCATCTTCTTTTAGTGCTTTCTGAATCATTCAATATTTTGCCCACAGCACCCTTAAGTATTGCAACTCGCAGCTTGAGTTTGTTCTTTAGTTCCTTAAGCTTAAGAAATGTCAAATGGAGCAAGTTCTGCCCTTTTGATTTTCTGACTTTAGCTCGTTGCACATTTCATATGCAGCTAATTTTCTTAGACCTTAAAATTTAACAGGTAAACCCTTTACAACTGTACCAAAATAAAATACAAATTTTACAGAAGAAATTGCATACATACATAACAAAATAAGAAGAATTAATGCAACCACTGAAAAAATATACATTGGTTTTAAACAAACTATGCTCTTTTTAATACTTCATCTGAACATATCTATTGCTAAATCTTTACTGCCTTCAAAGCGTAGGCCTTCAGCATTCCATTGTCTAACATTTACATGATTTGATACTAGCTGTTTAATTGAATTTATTTTTTCCATTTTCCTCCATACCGCCTGTTTTCCTTAGCCGTTATGCAAAAATCAGCTTTCCTAAATTACGTTCAAAATGTCTTTCACTTGTCGGTTAAGGAAAACAATGAAAAGAATACAAAAATCAATATATTACTTATAGGAAACCTGCTGAAGTTCTCATCTGCTAGCAAAAATGTCAATGTTTTGAACTCACTTTCTCTTCAGGGGAAATGTGTAGCAGTTTAATTGCACAAAGATTATAGCCTTAAAAAATATCTGTAGGGAATTACACTATGTCTTATATCACTATGAGTCAGATGAGTTGAAATGGACTCTATTGCAATGGATCATAACACTTAAAAACAACAACAGCAACAACAACCCCTAGTTATCTTGTTGTGGTTGACTGCCATTGAGTAGAGCATGACTCATAGTGATCCTATGAACAAAAGATCTGAATCTTTCTGTAACTATCATTATTTCTCAAAGTTCATAGAGTTTCCAGAGGCATGCGGTTTAGAAGTGGATGCCACTCCTGCCAAACCTGCATTAAGCTGAGAGCTCCATCAAACACTGTTCACCATGCATAACCATTACGGCACAGTTATCTTAATATTTTCAAAATTACATCCTGGAATGATTCAAGTATTTTGTGATTTATTGTTAACCTAAAGGGTGGTGGTTTGAGCTCATCCAACTGATTTGTAGAGGAAAGCATTATAATTATCCTTTTGCAAACATCGCAGTCAAGAGAATCCTTTAGAGCACTTCTATTCTTTCACACATGGAGTTGTTATGAATTGGATTCAATTCCACAAGAAGTTTGTTTGTCCAGTCAATTTCGGCACCCTGATACTCTCTTGCGATGACAACACATAGTTTATAATCTCCAGCTAATATGTTCTAATGAAACTCTTCTATAAACTTTCTGCTCTTTAGCATTAACATATTATTTATCCTTGAAGGTCCTGAACAAATTCATAATAAAAATTTTCATCTATTACATGCCAGTTGTATGAGCAGAGATACAAAGTTAAGGTAAACAACTTTAACAATCATGTTTATATAATGGGTGTACATTTCTTTCCAAATTTAGACATAAAGTTAGAGTCAGAAACATTAGACTCAAAAATTCACCCTGTAGTGCTTGGCATTCCTTATCTACGTACAATCCTAGTAGGAGTTTACTCCCTAAACTACATTAAATGTCTGTCTCTCTTCTTTTGACTACTTATACCCACCATCTTCATTGTGTTTTGATTTTTGCAACTACCTTCTAAGTAATTCTACCTGCTTTAGTTTTGTTCTATCAGCTAAATCATTATGAATATAACACTAGCGTATTCCTTCGAAAACCCAAATATAGTTATTCATTCTCTTAAAATGAAGCCTTTGATTAATACAAATCATCTTCTGGGTGATATATATGGTGATTTACAAAGCCTTCAAAGATTAGTCCTATGTATCTCACAATATATTTGCGTACTTACTGATTCATAGTTTACACTCCAACCTTCAATCTTCCTATTTCTTGGTCAATATGTTATTGTTAGGTGCTGTTGAATTAATTTGGACTCATAGGGACCCTATGTATAATGTAGGGTTAAAACTCTGCCCAAAGCTGAACTATCCTAATGATCTCTACTGTGTTGTTTTTATAGTTTATGCCTTTTCTCAATGTTTCTTTTTGCCTCTTTCACATTTCTCTCTTCCATTGAACACTAGTAAAATGAACTAGGCTTAAACTAACTGCACTAGAGTCAATCTTGACTCGTTGTTACTACATGTGTTAAAGTAGATCTTCAGATTTTAAATTACTAG
>NW_006399759.1:14341731-14343554 GCF_000299155.1 Elephantulus edwardii | reverse complement strand
TTTGATTTTCCGACTCTAGCTCCTCGCACATTTCATTGTAGTATTTTGCTTTGTCAGTCCGTGCTGCCTTTTGGAATCTTCTGTTCAGCTCTTTAGTGTCTTGGATTCTTCCTTGTGCTCTGGCTTCTCTACGTTCCAGTGCAATCTTCAGAGTTTCTTCGGACGTCCATTTTGGTCTTTTCTTCCTCTTCTGTCTTTGTATTGACCATTTGCACTCTTCCTGGATTATACATTTAACCTCCTCCCACAACTCATCTGGTCTTCGCTCATTAGTGTTCAAGGCCTCAAACCTGTTCCTGAGGTGATTCTGAAATTCAGGTGGTATGGAATTAAAATCATATTTTGCCTCCTGTGGATTCGTTTTAATAGAATGTGTACACACTGTATATATACACACATATATATATGTTGGTCTGTGTGTGTGTGTGTGTGTGTGTGTGTGTGTGTGTATACACTAACATACTTGTTTTTTGTGGGGAAGCTGAAACCCTACCTCCTGTGCCTCATTTTCCCTCCTATACCTCCTTTGTTCTGCCACACCAAATTCTGCCTCCAGGCCTTGTGAAGAAGGGTGATTCAGCAGAGTGTAGACATTATCCACCAATATCATTAATATCATATGTGAGTAAAATTTTCTAAAGATTATCCAAACCCACCTGGAATAGTACATCAACAGAAAAGTTCAGTCTGGGTTTAGAAAAGGCCATTCTACTAGAGATATTTTAGGCAATGTTAGATGGATTTTGACTGAAAGTGGGGGATAACAGAGGAATGTCTATATGTGTTTCATTGGCTATGCAATCTATACTTGGACAAGCGGGCAGTCGTCAGACTAGAATAAGGAAACACTGTGTGTTTTAAAATTGAAAAATGTGTATGCCAGGTATTTATTCTATCCCCATACGTTTTCCGTCTATATGAAGAACAGATTATTCGAGATGCTGGGTTCTATGAAGAGAAATATGGCATTAAGATTGGAGGAAGATCCATCAACAGTCTGTGTTATGCAGATGACACCACCCTACTTGCTGAAACTGAAGAGGACCTGAAGTGTTTGCTGCAGAAGGTTAAAGACTGCAACTTTCAATATGGATTGAAGCTCAATATAAATAAAACAACAACAACAACAACAACAAAACACCCACAAAGATTCTCATCATTGAGCCGACTGGCAGCATTGTGATGGATGGTGAAGAGATTGAGATAATGAACAGTTTTTGTTTGCTTGGCTCTACAATCAACACTCTTGACATCAGTAGCCAAGAAATTAGAAGACATATTGTGTTGGGGAAATCTCCTCTCAGAGATCTCCCCAGAGTACTGAATAGCTAGATGTCAGTTTGTATACTAAGATGTGCCTCATACAAGCCATGGTCTTTGCAATCACTTGCTGGTACATCAGAGAGATGGACAATGATTAGGAATGATAGAAGAATTGACGACTTTGAGCTGTGGTATTGGAGAAGAGCATTGAATGGAAACAGATTTATCCTGTTGTTTGTTGTTATGTGCCATTGAATTGCTTGCGACTCATAGTGACCCTATGTACAAGAGCCCTAAATGCCGTTCTATCCAGTGCCAACTTCGCCGTCTCAAACACACTCATTCCCACAATCCCAATCACAGAATCGATCCATCTCATTGAGGGTCTTCCTCTCCTGTGCCGTACCTCCGCTCTCCAAAACATGATGTCCCTCTCCAAGGACCAGTCCCTCCTTGCAACATGAACCTTCAGAATCCTTGATTCAAGGGACCATTCCGCCTTAACCCTCTCCAGGACAAACCTGTTTGTTCTCCTAGCAGTCCATGGTATATTCAACACT
>NW_006399759.1:14330924-14341631 GCF_000299155.1 Elephantulus edwardii | reverse complement strand
GACCGGTCCTTGGAGAAGGACATCATGCTTGGAAGGGTGGAGGGACGGCGCAGGAGGGGAAGGCCCTCTATGAGGTGGGTTGATTCAGTGACTGGGATAATCGGATGGGAGTGTCGGAGACAGTGCGATTGGCACAGGACAGAGCAGAGCTTAGGGCTGTTGTACATAGGGTCGCAAGCGACTCGATGGTGCATAACAACAACAACAACAACAGTGTTCTAGGAGCATGTCACTTACCCTTTCTTCTGAGGGACTTTATGGTGAACTTGAATGTTCTTTCCATTGGGAAGTGAACAAATTAATCTTTATAGCACCAAGAGACTCTGGACTTGACTTACTCTTCTAAGTAAAAGAGCATAGGTTTCTTTAGAAAATTACTAGAAAATCAGTTCTGATAGCTGTTTTCCTACTTACCTTCAATCCTATCTGCTTCTAAGATGCTTTAGAGAGACACATACACAATGTTCACAAAGTTTCTGACATACTTAATTTTGTCCACCAGAATTAACAGTAAACACCAGCTTATAATATGTGGTGGACATTCAATGACAGTTCAGGCGAATGACACATTAAAGAGACCCAGCCTGTTTGTTGCATATGCCAGAATTACAATAGCAGGAATTTAATTTTGCTTTTGTGATATTAATATTCAATATTGAGTAATAAAGCTATTATTTTATTATTTAATCTAAGGACCCTGCTCTGTTCTAGCCAAAATATTAGTGCTAATGGTAGGCAATCCTCTTGGTTTCTCTTGTGTGTTTGGCTCCATATAACAAAAGATTTTCTTGTGGCCAAACAGAAAAATATAGAAAAGGAAAAGATGCATAGGCAGATGTCACCTTGGACTTGTTTGGTATGCTTTCGGTTTATAAGATCAGTCAGTTACAGTTTGAAAAGGTGAATTCAGGTTTGGGTAAATGTTAGTATTAGATATTTGATTTTTGCCAGAAAAACATTTTCTATTGGATTGTTCCTTTTAAATACCATGACCAGTAGGGTCCAGGGGGAAATCAAAGAAATGTGTTTGCCTTTACTTCATCTTGTTATATGTACTATCTATTCCAGGATTGTGACACTCTGCTGCTTTTGTTTGGTGAGTATGGATTTCCTAAGGGGCTTTGAAACAGCTTATGAAATACCAGGGAAATGTTTTGCTATCTTATGTAATTAATTGGATAAAACTTATATTACATTTACTGAAATACAGGTAAAGAGTTTCTATAAAAGTTTGCATGTACTTCCTCCTTTTACACTATTTATTATTACAGGAACTAGGGATAAGTGTTACGATAAAATTAGTAATCAATGCATTAAGATTTAGTTCTAAGTGGTAAAGAGACATTTCAAAAGAAAGCAAAATACATCTTGTCAAAAAACATATTTAATTTTCAAAGAGAAATATAATCATGAAACGGCAGGTTTTGATAGTCTGAGAACATCCTTTGCAATTCCCTACTTGACAAAAAAACCACTGTATTTTGTTTTAACAAATAACATGAAATGAAAGATTTGCTGCAAATTATACTCATCTACAAATAATATTTTTTTAAAAAATTATTTTCTGGAGCCAGTTACTGTAAATTACTGTAAATTACTCTCAGTGAAGTTGGTTTATTTATTAATATTATTATACCTACAGGTATATTCTAAGTACTCCTAAATTCAAGAATCTTCTGCAATAATTGACACATGACCTCATTGTATATGTTCAATAAAATTAGAGACTATTTGGGAGAATTTTTATGGTGGAAAACTATATCTAAACACTAAATGAAGGTAATCAAAAGGTATAGTACAATTTTCTCATTGATCAGCAAAATATTAGGAAAACATGTCATGAACCTTCTTCTATAAACTACATTGTGTTTCTACAAACATGCTAGAGATCTCTGTTGGGTGAATAATAAGAAGTCACACTGTGAACTCAAAGGCATAAGATTTAAATCCATCAGTGGCTCCATGAGAAAAAGATGAGAAATCTCCTGCTGTACAATTACAGCCCCTGGAAAGACCCTGGAGGATCAGCTATGAGTTGATTCTGGATCAATGGTACTTACCGTCTATGGTGTAGCTAATAGAAAATCACATTGCTAACACAAAGGATGTGCATCTCTGGTGGTTCCAATCCATCATTGGCTTGTTGTTGTTGTTATGTGCCATTGAGTCGCTTGCGACTCATAGATAAGCAATCTCTTCTTGTTGAAATTTACACCCTCAGAAATCCATAGGTCACTAACAGTCAAAACCAATTTAATTGTACTCAGACAGTCAGTCAAATACACATTGCAACTCCTAACCTTTACACTAGATACTCTGGTGACTTAGTGGTAAGGAGTTATACTGCCAACTCAAAGACATGTGCAAACCCACAGGAGGAGATTGCCCAAACTTTTGAAAACTCACTGGAGTGTCAATTATGCCTGGGGTCCTTTTCAATGGTACAGGATAACAACTGGTTTGAATATACCAGCACCTCTGAGGTAGAAAAATGCACTTTCTCCTAATAAATAGATTTGAAAATCCAACGGGAAATCAGTTATGATTCAGTTATAACTCAATGACAATGAATGAGTGAGTGAACCTTTATACCTATAGATAAAATCTCACTTGGGACTTGGAGTGTGGGTTGTTATGATAGATAATAAGACCAATATATAGGGTGAGTGCTATTAAGTAAATAGGGTTTTTGACACATGAAAGAGTAGATTAGGTAAAGAAAAAGTTAAAATAGGAAAAGAGAGACATTGTTTGAGAGCTGGAGGAACTCTAAGGATGATAGGTTAGAAAAGCTGAAACAAAATTTTTCCCAAAGCTGATCGAGGGTCTTTCCCTAACGCTAGAACCCTAAATTCAGAGGTGGGACCTCTTAAACTGCTAAAAATATATATTATTGTTTGTTAAAATTACCCAGTATTATTTCCGTAATAGCAGAACTAAGAAACTATGGCACTATCATACTTTTAACTAAAATGCTTAAAAAAAATCAGTGATAGGTGTAGTGAAATAAAGAGAAAGCTGTAGTAATGGTTGTTGTGGGCTCATAGTTGACCCTCTAGCAGATTTTCAGAGGTCATAAATCACAAGACAAGAGATTATCCATTCTTCCCCAGGACAGTTGCTTGTGGATTCGAAATGTGTGCCTTTGCAATGACAGTGCAGCTTCCTACCACTAGGTCACCAGAGCTCCATAAATGTTCCTATTGTTGTGTGCCCTCAATTTGGAACTAACACACAGCTGACACTCTAATGGGTTTTCAGAGACAGAAAATCACACTGGAAGAGATTTCCCATCTTTCTCCAGTAAAGAGGAAATGTTGTTATGTGCCGTGGAGTCTCTTGTGACTCATAGAGACTCTATGTACCATATCTCACAATATTTCTAAACTCTGCTCAATCCTGAGCCAATTTTATTGTCTCCAACACACCTACCCTCTTTACCTCAATCACTGAGTCAATCCATCTCCTCCAGGGTTTTCTTCTCCTGTGTTGTTCTTCCACTCTTGCAATTATGATGTCGTTCTCTGAGAACGGGCCCCTCATAGCAACATCCCAAAATATGTGAGACAGAGCTTCAAAATCCTTGCCTACAAGGAGAAAACTGTTTTCATAGTCTCCTGGGCAGACCTGTTTGTTTTCTTGACAGTCCCTGGGAGGTTTAATACTCTTTTCCAGCACCACAACTCAGATATTGATTCTTCTTCTATTATTCTTAGTCATTGTCCAGATCTCTGATGCATGACAAGTATCTGCGAAAACCATGGCTTGGATCAAGTGCACCTTAGTGTCTAGACTGACATCATTGCTTTTCGATACTCTGGAGAGGTTTTTGACAGTAGACTTTTCCAATGCAAGTTTTCTTTTGATTTCCGTGGCTGTTGGTACCAAGAGTGGTGATTGTGGAACCAAGCAGGCTGAAGCCATTGACAATATCAATCGCTTCTCTATTGTGGTCCTGTCAGTTGGCCCAGTGGTGAGAATCTTTGTCTTTTTGGTGTTGAGCTTCAATCCATATTGAAGGCTGCAGGCTTGGACCTTCTGCAGCAAATGCCTCAGGTCTTCCTCAGTCTCAGCAAGCAAGTTCGTGTGTGTGTAATCTAAAGCCTTCTCTTGCCAAGTCATTGCACATAATCATGTATAGAAAACTTGGATCAGAAATAGAGGTGATCATTTCAAAAGCCAGTTTCTCCACTAAAAACAAATTTCAGAGTGAGGAGGAAAAACCACCTTCCTGGCCAGTTGCCACTCCATGCTCTAATGCTGTTAGATGGCACTAGCTCAGGCTTTACATAGCAGCTGATGGCCAAATAATCCAAGTGTAATTAAAAATTGGGTTCTGAAAACAAAAAGAAATCCCCGCAGAGTGGTTTCCTGGAGGAAAGCTAGCAGGCATCCTCACAGGAGGCCAAATACAAAGGATATATGAGCCAACAGTGACTTGAGAAAGAAAACAGGCCTGGCCAAAGATGGAAGGACTAAGGAGGAAGCTGGAAGCTTACAGGCTCCAAAAGTAATGGCTGCTCAGAGCTGATTAGTTTACCTGAAGGTGACAGGCAGAGAAAATAAGGGGGTGGGGTGGGGATGAAGAAATCCCTGTCTTGGACCTGAAACAAGAGAAATGCCCTAAGCTCATTAGCATCAGGGAGCCAAAACGCTTTGTTTCCATGGGAAATTAGCAGAAAGAATTACATAATAATGACTGTCTTTGGTAAATAGACTTAATGCCTAGATGTAGCTGCAGCATCCAAGATTAGTTATTTCTTCTGTGGACAGAAAAGAATATTTGTATTGAAATGTCTGACGTCAGCAAACAAGCTTGTTTGGATTTTCCCCTAGGGGGCATGAAGGATTTATGAAGACAATAAAAAAATTATAAAGTCGGAAAACAAAGTTGACAGGAGAAACCTTTGGGAAGTGGGGGGAATTGTCTCTTAATCAAGGCCAGTTTGGGTGAATTTGAGTAGGAAATAGACCTATCAAATGTGTACTCCAAGAAAATAGTACTATCCAAGTCTCCTGGTGGCCAAGTTTATAACTCTATAGACAAAGAAATAGTTCACATATTTGTTTTCTGAATTATCTCACTGTGGCCGAAGACATGGTCCCTTAATGACATATTTCTGTTAAAGATGAGGAGATAAATTTCACTCATGACAAGCAGTATTGCTCTCTAAAATTTTGTCAGAATTTCTGTTTTTTGCCTTACTGAAAACTAATGGGGCTTTATTTGAGTATTCAGCCTTATGGGAAAAAAATTGCATAAAGCCTTGTTTACATATGACGTTCTGTTTTATGAAGACTACAGGGTACACATATTTGGATTTTTACAACTGCTACTTTTAAATATCTAGAAAGTGCCTAGTAATTCTATACACAAAATTATCATCCACAGTTTACTCCTTTCTCAATCCAGAAAGCTAGACAAGTTGGTACCACATTTGGAGGATATGTTTGGGTTGGTCTTTCTTAAAATACATTTTGTGGTATTCATAGCTTTTGCATTGAGAGATTTGATTTGAGACACCTAAAAAGTGTCAGTTCTCTCCAAAGTAGCTGAAAGGGAGCCTCAAATCAGAGGTTTCAAAGCTGTCAATCAGGAGTGACAACCCATACATATTAAGATACTGCATACCAAAAAATGAAGCAAACCATGTAAACTCTACCTTGGAAGTCACAAATGCAGGTATTTTCAAGTACAGAAAGTGATAGGTGACTTACCTGCTTTTCATAAGGACAACTTTAGCTTGATCGGCTATATATCTGCTTGTTTGGGTTTTAAACTATTAAGTCCACTCAAGAAATCTTAGAGAAAGCACACATTTTAAAGAATTTAGGTCTTTTTTTCTTTTGAAAAATTTTTGAAAAATTCTATTTTGAATGAAATTACAGATATCTCTGGTACAAGTAGCTAGCTCCTAATTTTTGCCTGACATAGGTATATATAAGGGTAGTGGAAAATAGAGATTAGAAATAACTTTTATAATAGGGGTTTTTTTTATAAATTACTTCTATGTTCTAAATTTTATTTTACTTAGAACCTATTGTGAAGATTGTTGTAAATATTAAAGAAAGCAAATTTTGCTCCATGTTTAACATACTAGCTGACATAATTGCTCAAGAAATCATAGTGAAAAATGGAATAAAATAAAATATTTTTTTTGTTATTATGTGTCATGGAATCAGAATAAACTATAGCTGAGTCTCCAGTGGGTTTTCAGAGGTAATAAATCTCACAGGAGAAGATTGTTCCTCTTTCTCCTGTGGAGCAGCTGGTGGATTAGAAATAGGTGTCTTTGGGTTGTTAGGGCAGCTTCTTACAACTATACCCAAAAAGTTATGTTCTACTGGTAAATTTCTTAAGAAAGTACTGACTAACATCAAGGGAAAAAAAGGAGTTCTGGTGACATAGGAGGTCCGTGCTAGGCTGCTCATTGAAAAAGTCAACCATTCATAATGGGTCGACAGGCACATGGAAGCAAGATGGCCTATCTCCTCCCATGCGGATTGACTAGCCTTGAAAACTCAATGGAGAGTCACCTGATTTAAAATCAGCTCAACAGCAGGAGTAGAAAGTATTAAGAGAAAAAAGCTTTCTCAGACAAGGAAATGTACTTAATATAAAATCTTATTCTTCTATGAAGGGGAAAAAAATCTCATCAGCCAATATAAAGATTGAAATCTCATCAGCCAATATAAGGATTCACATTACACATCTTTTTATCTGCAGCTTTCCCCTTTGCTTGTCTATGCTTTTTGAAGTAAAAAAGGTCAGACAGTGTCATGTGACCTTCTTCTTTCTATTGTTTTCTCCATTTACTTTAGCTTGTCTTTTGCATTGCCTAACAAGACTTTCTTCTACCTCTGGTGGCCTAGTTTCAGGAAGCTGCACTGCATTCCCAAAGGCATACAGGTGAAAGGCGCCAGCTGCTCTTCTGGAGAAGGATGGGCAACCTCTTCCCTTGCAGTGAACTGCCTCTGAAAACCCACCAGAGGGTCAGCTTTGGGTCAGTTCCAACTTGATGGTACACAGCAACAACATATGTTATCTGTAGATATTATATTTCTTGAAATCTTAAGGACCATTTTGAATCTCTAATTATGAGATAAGGGAATCAAGGAAAATAGCATCAAAGACTCTTTTCTCACTTGTGGTAAAGATCGTGAAGTTTGGAAATTGATGATATTAAATGACAATAATGAGATGAGTAACAGCGTGAGTGCTACAGTGGATTTAAGCATAATAAAGATCATGATGATGGCACTGGATTGGGCAAAATTCTGATCTATTGTACATGTGATCACCATAAGCGTTAATGCAACAGTACCTAATAACAGTAATGGAAGTTATTGAGGTATATTGTTGTGAGTTACTGTTAAGCAATCATAGTGACTTTATGTATAAAAAAGTGAAATTTTGCACAATTCAGGGATGTTTTCATGATAATTGGTATAGTTTAGTTCATTATGAAAGCTACTGTGTTTATCAATCTCATTGAGGATTGTCCTGATATTTGCTAACTCTCTACTTTATGGAACACAATGTTCTTTTTCTAGAATCTCTGCAGGTGTACTACATAACTTAGTGGCCTGCTAACTGAAGGGTTCACAGTCCACTACACCAGATGCTACACAAATGAATGATGGGTAGTCTCTTGCTCTAAATGTATAAAGCCTTGGAAACCAGACATAGAGTTTACTTTAAGTTGGAACTGACTCAATAGCAATGGGTAATGGAGAGTGTTTCTATTGATTAATATTTCCTGATGAACTATTTGAAGCAAACAAGTTGAAATCTTACCGTTTTTACTTCTAAGCAACATTATGCTTGCATTTGTTTTAAGACTGAGATACAGGGACTCATAAATGCTAAGGGATGGCTTTATGTCTTGGTCAAGATGGATGGGCTGTTTGTTTTCAAGAAATGCAATGCTATGCCTGGAAAAAATATAGATTCTAATGATTTAGTGAAGAAAATGTATCCAGAGCTTTCTAGAGCCACACTTTTTTATTTAAAAAATCCTAACTTATTTCCATGAAAACTTTTATCTTTAGCAACTCCAGACATTGACTTATCACTGTTTAAGAGAACTTTTATAAAGAAATTAAAATAGAACATGAATATTTCTTCTGTTCAAAAATTGTTTGGCTTACCAAGGGAATGTTGAAACACTTAAATGAGCTTCACCTATAATGTTGGTTTGGTTTTTTTAGGTAAATAGAGGGAGGAAAATAACCATTTCTTAAGACAATTTGACTAGAAAAAAAATCTTTTAATCATAGACTGACTTGCTGAATGCATTTGACCTTATGAATAAAGTAAAAATACACAATATGTGACCTCGGAACTTTTTTATGATCACAGCTAGTGAGGTGAAAAGCAGAAAAGAAAATCACAATCAAAGCTATGATTACGAAGAAATATTAAGCTTCCAGTCTGAAAGAAAATATTCTGTCTATAAAATGATAAACATTTCAGTATTTAAGAAGTGAATCCTTTGACTACAGCTAAAGAGAAAAATGCAGGTATTTCTGTATGTATGTATGGCTGTGTGTGTTAGCCAGCAGTAAGGAGCTGTGCTCCCATCCCAAAGGCATACGGTTCAAAGTCATCAGCAACTCTGCAAGAGAAAGATGGGCAATCTCCTCCTGTATGATTTCCTGCTTCTGAAGCTCTTTAGGGTCAGGTATGAGTAATTTGTCAGTTTCCACTACACAGCAGATAACACACACACACATACACACACAGAAACACAACACACACTGTTGTTTACATGTATATATCTGTGTATGTATAAATATTGTGTGTGTGTGTATATATATATACTATTCTTTATATGTATATATATGATGTGTATATGTGTACAGTTGCTTATATGTATAAGCATTGTGTGTGCCTGTATATATATATATACATTGTGCATATATATGTTGTGTATGTATGTGTATATATATATATATATATATATGTATATGGAGTGTGCTTGTGTGTGTGTATGTATATGTATTGGCTGACACAGAAGAATTTCATGAAACAATTTATGAGCAAGAGCCTGTGTTGATGAAGGAGGAATTTCAAGCTGCTCTGAAAAAACTGGCAAAATACAAGGCTCCATGAGTTGACAACATACCAATTGAAATATTTCAACAAACAAATGCTGCCCTGGAATGTGCTCTCTAAGTTGTGCCAAGAAATCTGGAAGAAAGGCAGCTAGCCAACTGACTGGAAGAGATTGGTATTTGTTCCCATTCCAAAGAAGGGTTACCTGACAGAGCACAAAAATTATCTAACTATATCATTACTATCACATGCAAACAAGATTCGGCTGAAAATTATCCAAAAAATGACTGGAGCAACAGATCAACAAAGAACAGCCAGATGTGTAGGCTGGTTTAGAAGAGACCATGGTACTAGGGATAGTGTAGCTAATGATAGATGGATCTTGGCTGAAAGCAGAGAGTACCAGAAGAATATCTATCTGTGTTTCATTGACTATGCAAAGGTTTTTTTGTTTGTTTGTTTGTTTTTTGTTTTTTTTTTTTTGAGACTGTGTGGATCACAATAAACTGTGGTTGACTCTGAGAAGAATGGAAATCCCAAAACATTTGATCATGCTTGTGCAAAATCTATACTTGAACCAAGACGCAGTCATCAGAACAGAACAAGGAGATATTGCATGGTTGAAAATCAGGAAGGGTGACTGCCAGAAATGTATTCTGTCTCTATACATACCTTTTCAGTTCGTATGCAGAACAGATCATCCAGGACACATAAGAGGAGGAATGTGGCATCAAAGTTGGAGGAAGATTCATCAACAACCTGCATTATGCAGATGACAAAACCCTGCTTGCTGAAACTAAGGAAGATGTGAAGTATTTGCTGCAGAAGGTCAAGGACTGCAGCCTTCAATATGGATTGAAGTTCAACATCAAGAAAACAAAGATTCTCACCACTGGGTTAATTGACAGCATCAATATGGATGGTGAAGAGATTGGGATTTTTAACAGTTTTAGTTTGCTTGGTTCCACAAACAACACTCTTGGTACCCGTAGCCAGGAAATAAAGAAACAAATTGTATTGGGAAATTCAGTTGTCAGGGACCTCTCCAGAGTACTGAGGAGCAACGACCTCAGCCTGGAGACTAAGGTGTGCCGATCTGGGTCATAATCTTCACAATTGCATGCTATGTGTCAGAGAACTGGAGAGTGATTAGGGATGATAGAAAGTGAATTGATGCCTTCGAGCTGTGGTGTTGGAAGAGTGTTGAATATACCATGAACTGCTAGGAGAACAAACAGGTTTGTCCTGGAGGGGTTGAAACTGGGCTGTTCCTTGGAGGCAAAGATTCTAAACCTTATCTAAAAAAAACCAACCAACCAACCAAACAAACAAACAAAAAACTTATCTGACATACTTTGGGCTATTGAAAGAAGGAGGGACCAGTCCTTCCAGAGGGACACCATGTTTGGGAGGGTGGAGGGACAAAGCAGGCGAGGAAGACCCTCAAAAAGACGGATCAAATCAGCGATTGGGGTAAAAGGAATACGTGTCTCGACTAAAGTGAGGTTGGCACAGGATAGAGCAGGTTTAGGGCTCTTGTACAACAGATCACTTTGAGTAACAGATGACTCTACGGCACATAACAACAACATTAACAACATCCTGTTATATAAATATATACTGGTATATATATTTATACACACACACAC
>NW_006399759.1:14329510-14330824 GCF_000299155.1 Elephantulus edwardii | reverse complement strand
AGATCGAACATGCAATCAAGATGCATTGATAATAATGGGTGACTGGAATGCAAAAGTTGGAAACAGAGAAAAAGAATCAGTAGTTGGAAAAACATGGACTTGGTGACAGAAATGAAGCTGGAGATAGAAGGATTGAATTTTGCACAATCATTGACTTATTCATTGCAAGTATGTTTTATAAGAAACATAAATGCAGGTTATACACATGGATTTCACCGGATGGTATGCATAGGAATCAGATCAATTACATCTGCAGTAGGAACCACTGGAGAAGCTCAATATCAGCTGTGAAAACTAGGCCCGGAGCTGATTGTGGAACAGACCACCAGCTACTCATATGGAAGTGCAAGCTAAAGCTGAGAAAAATTAAACTGAATCCACGGGAACCAAAATATGACTTTGAGTTCATACCACCTGAATTTCAAAACCATCTCAGGAACAGGTTTGTGGCCTTGAATACTAATGAGCGAAGACCAGATGAGTTACGGGAGGATGTCAAATGTATCATCCAGGAAGAGTGCAAATGGTTATTACAAAGACAGAAGAGAAAAATAAGACCAAAATGGGTGTCAGAAGAAACTCTGGAGATTGCGCTGGAGCGTAGAGAAACCAAAGCACAAGGAAGAATTCAAGATACTAAAGAGCTGAACAGAAGATTCCAAAAGGCAGCCCGGGATGACAAAGTAAAATATTACAATGAAATGTGCAAGGAGCTGGAGTCGGAAAATCAAAAGGGCATTTCTTAAGCTCAAGGAAATGAAGAACAAATTCAAACCTCTAGTTGCTATAATCAAGGATGCTTTAAGTAGAACATTATGTTTTAAAAGAAGATGGAAAGAATATACTGAGTCACTGTATCAAAAGGAATTAGCAGACACAGAATTTAGTGAAATAACATATGAGCAAGAGCCTATGGTGATGAAGGAGAAGTTCAAGCTGCTTTGAAGGAAAAAGCAAAAAAAATAAGGCCCCAGGAAAAGGTGGTATGCCAATTGAGGTATTTCAGCTAACAGATGCTTCCCTGGATGTGCTCACCAAGTTGTGCCAAGATATCTGGAGAACAACCACTTGGCCAACTGACTGGAAGAGGTCTATATTTGTTCCCATCCAAAAGAGGGGTTACCCAACAGAGTGTGGAAACTATAAAACAATATCATTGACAGAAACAACTGGAACAGCACATCAGCAGA
Source organism: Elephantulus edwardii (assembly GCF_000299155.1). Lineage (NCBI taxonomy): Eukaryota > Metazoa > Chordata > Mammalia > Macroscelidea > Macroscelididae > Elephantulus > Elephantulus edwardii. The sequence continues at coordinate 14,329,634 of NW_006399759.1, read as the reverse complement.
GAACTGCCAGAAGTCCAGTCTGGGTTTAGAAGAGGTCGTGGTACTAGGGATATTGTAGCTGATGTTAGATGGATCTTAGCTGAAAGCAGGGAATACCAGAAGAATGTTTATCTGTGTTTCATTG
>NW_006399759.1:14317336-14329410 GCF_000299155.1 Elephantulus edwardii | reverse complement strand
TTCTCCAGCATCACAGTTCAAAGGCATCCTAGAGAGGCTGCTCCTTGGAGGCTGGGATTCTGAAGCTTCGTCTGACATATTTTGGACATGTTGCAAGGAGGGACTGGTTTTTGGAGAGGGATGTCATGCTTGGGAAGGTGGAGAGAGAGTGCAGGAAAGGTAGACCCTCAATGAGATGGATTGATTCAGTGACTGAGGTAATGGGGATAGATGTGTCAGAGACAATAATATTGACACAGGATAGAGCAGGGTTGAGGGTGTTGTACATAAGGTTGCAGGCAACTCCACAGCACATAGCAACAACAACATATACATATATACTGCTTTACACACACACACACACACACACACCCTATGTTTTATGTTGTTGTTGTCATGTACCGTCGAGTCATTTGCGACTCATAGCAACCCTGTGTACAACAGCTCTAAACCCTGCTCTATCCTGTGCCAATTACACTGCCTCTGACACACCCATCCAGATTACCCCAGTCACTGAATCAATCCACCTCATAGAGGGTCTTCCCTTCTTGCGCTGTCCCTCTACACTCCCAAGCATGATAGATATATATATGTGTGTGTGTATACACACACACACACACACACACACACACACATAGTTGTTATTTTATAGTACACTGTTGTTGTTATATATATGCTGTTCCATCTCATCAAGATCTTCCTCTCTTGTGTTGTCCCTCCACCCTCCCAAACACGACGTCTCACTTGTAACACTGCCAAGTTATGTCAGATGAAGCTTCAGAATCTTTGCTTCCAAGGAGGAGCCTTGTGTCACCCTCTCCAGGACAAACCAGTTTGTTCTCCTAGCAGTCCATAATATATTCATACTCTTCTCCGGTACCCCTGTTGAGATATCTATCTATCTATCTATCTATCTATCTATCTATCTATCTATCTATCTATCATTGTAAGGATGGGGCCCGGTAGAGCAAGGTTCAGATCTGTTGTTCTTAGAATCACTATGAGTCATAGTGCTCTCAAAGATCAATGTACCTAACCACAATATGAATACACATAGAGACGCATATTGTCATTATGTACCACTGATTCAGAACTGACCCATATCTGACCTTCCAATGGGTTTTAGAGGCAGTAAATCATACAGGAGGAGATTCACAGTAAATCTTTTTTTCATACAGCATCTGACATATTCAAACTGCATAACTTTGCTTTGGTATCTTATATGATAATAGATGAAAACAACCACGTGTCTTTTGAAAGGTATTTCTATTTAGTTAATTTCAAAATTCATCTATAAATTTAATGATATAAATATTGTCAAATATGACTGACAAGTCCTCTTGAGGACAAAGAAAATACTGGAGCATGAATTCAACCTGAAGAATTTTTTAAAATTCCCTTGTTTGTCAATGAAATCCTGCTTTCATCTGAAGTGTGAGCTATGGGAATTCTAGCACTCTTTATAAGTTAAGAGCACTCAGCCCTTTTTGGTATCAAAACTAGAAGTCAGAATCACATGGATGTCAAAGTTGACATCTCACTGAGACTTACTCCTCAATAAAATGTTTATATTTTATTTTTAAATTTTAAGATTATTCCCCTCTTACAGAAAGAAACCTTTATTTTTCCATCAAAATTGAGAGGTGAGATATTTTTGAATCTTTCTGTTTAATGTATGCAAAAGAAATGCCCTTCCAAAGTAAAAATAAGTTATATGAAAACAAAATTATTTACATGAATTAATGTATATTTTTCATCAAAGATGTTGTATGTATTTTGTCAAATTCTCAGAAAGTTTTGAGTGTAAAAATATAATTGAGCAACTAGTCTGTAGGGAAGCTTTTCTGAATGATTAAAAATGTATTAATGAGTAAATAAGTATAGGAAGCTTAGTTTTTGAAGGATACTAAAGAAGAGTTATAATTAGTCTTTAAACCCTCATTAACAGAAGGGACTAATGCGTGAGGAGTGTGGTTTTTCTGAAGTTGCTTAGAAAATGTCAAGGGTTAGGGACACATGCATTCAATATCTCAAAGAAATTAAGCTAATCAACTTATTATAAAAATAATTTTTGAGGCTACCTTTAAATTTGAAAATAGGTCTTTCACTAATTAGAAACACATATAGAGATATACACATCTCGAGAAATTATTAAATGCAGTTTTTAATTCACTTTGAGTTAAGGAACTACATTGCTTACGTGTTGGTATGCTGACCTAAAGACTAGAAGTTAAGTCCACCAACCTTCCCAAAGGAGAAGTAAGGGCAATAGCCTCCCATAAGTAGTAACAGTGGCTGAAATCCATGGGAGAATCATCAAGAGTTGGATTCCATGGCAAGAATTTTTATTTTGATTTATATTGGATTAGATCTGAGATTTCTGAAAGGATATCAAACACTACTATTAATCTGTTCTATGCTATATAGTGCTCAAAGAACCTAGGCTAAAAGAAAAAGAACAAAGAGAAACAAGTTGTGTTAGGACAAAAAAAACAAGATTGCGAATTATTTTCTCAGACTTGCAAATTCACTTTATTGTGAAAGTTATTTGATCTTTTACTCTTTTCTAGAAACTATGGAAAATGATCTGTATTATGGTATTTTCCTTGCTGTTTTCCTTATCTCTTGTCAGTTCTTTTGTGTGTCAAGTTGTCAGTTAAACATCTTGTTGTTGTTAATTGCCATCAAGTGGATTTCCACTGGTCCTTTCAATGTTTGCAGAGTAAAACTGATCCATTGGATTTTAAGAGCTGTGATTTTCAGAAGTGTAACTACAGTCCTATCTTCTAAGATACCTCAGGGTTATTGAACCACTAACTTTTAGTCATTGTTCTAGAATTAGAAATTTCTAACCAAAAACAAATTTTACAACATTGAGTCAATTTCAGCTCTTGGCTGTTGGTGTTGTTCTGTTGTTGATGAGGTTATGTGCTATTGAGTTCAGTACAACTCATAGTGGGCTCACTGTTAGAAAATAGAATGGATCATATTCTATGCTACACAAATTTTATCACCTCCTACATACTTGAGTCTATTTTTGCAGTTACTGTGTCAATCCACCTATCACAGTGTTGCCATTTGGCCCAGTGGTGCGGATTTTAATTTTACTGATGTGAGATGTAATCCATACCAAAAGCTGTGGTCCTTGATCTTCTGCTGCATGCATTTCAAGTCCTCTTCATGTCTAAACAGCAAGGTTATGTCATGTATATAAGGCAAGTTAATGAGTCTTCTTTAGAATCCTGATACCCTGTTCTTCTTCATAAAGTCCAGCTTTTGAATAATTTGCTCAGCAACAAATTTAATATGTACAAAGAAAGGATGCAACTCCAACACACACATTTCTTGGTCTTAAACTATGCAGTATTCTCTTGTTATGTTTCAAAACCAGCTTCTTGGTGTAATTATAGATTTTATTATATGCATGGTAAAGTGTTCTGGAACTCCCATTCTTCTCCAATGTTAGCAATAGTTTGTTATGATCCACGCAATCAAATGCACTTCCATAGGCAATAAAACAGAGATATACAGATACTCTTCTGATCTATATCTCCTTTCACTCAAGACCTATCTGACAGCAACAATGATACCTCTGGTGCCACAGCCTTTTCTAAATGTAACTTGAACTTCTGGCAGTTCTCTGTCAATATATGCTTATAGCCATTTATGGCTGATCTTCAATAACAATTGGCTTGAAGGTGATATTAATGATATTTATTGTTTGATAATTTCCACATTTTGTTGGATCACCTTTTTGGTAATGGGGACAAATATGCATCTCTTCCAGTCAGTTGGTCAGGTAGTTGTCTTTCAAATTTCCTAGCACAGACTAGTAAGTACATCTAGGGCTGCATCTGTCCTTTGAAATATGTCAATTGATATTTCATTGATTTCTGGAGTTTAATTTTTTGCCAATGCCTTCCTTTCAGCCTAAATTTGTTTCATTGTGTTTGGCTTTTGATCATATGCTGCTTCCTGTTATATTTCAGTATCGACCAATTCTTGTTAGTACAGTGACTCCGTGTACTCCCTCTATCTTCTTTTGAAGCTTCTGAGGTTAAGATTTTTCCCATAGCATCTCTCAGTATTGCAACTCACGGTTTGAATTTTCTTTTCAGTTTTTTCAACTTCAGAAATGCTGAACTAGTTCTTCCCTTTATATTCTCCAGCTCCAGATCTTTGCACATGTCATTATAATGCTTTGTTTTGTCCTCTCCAGGTGTCCTTTGAAATATTTGGTTCAACTCTTTAACTTCCGCATTTCTTCCCTGTGTTATTGGCTTCTCAATGTTCTAGCATAATTTGCAGGGTCTCTTCTGACATCCATTTTCATTTTTTTATTTCTCTTCTGTCTTTATAATGACCTTTTACTGTCTCCATAGATTATATCTTTAATGTCATTCCACAACTCAGCTGGTTTCAATTATTAGTATTCAAAGCTTTAAACCTATTTTTGAGTTGATTTTTAAATTCATATGGGATAGATTCAAGTTCATATTTTGGACTGTGGACTTCTTTTCATTCTCTTCAACTTCAATTTGAACTTGCAAATCAGTAATAGACGGTCTGCTCCAGAGTCATCACTTGACCTGATTTTGACTGATGATATCGAGCTTCTCTAATACTTTTTTCCACAGATCTAATCAATCTGATTCTTGTGTGATCCATCAGGTGAAGTCCATGTGTATAATCACTATCTTTATATATCTTTTATAAAAGGTATTTTCACTGAATAAATCATTTGCAAAATTTATTCATTTTATCCCCAGCCTCATTTCTGTCCCCAAGTCTGTAATTTCCAACTATTACTCTTTCTACATTTTTCCAATTTTTGCATTCCATCCTCCAATTGTATTAAGGCATCTTCATTGCATGTTTGGTCAGTTTCAGAATGAGAAAGTTTCAGTGATGCAGGAAGCTATCATTTCATTTTCCTCACCTTTGGCGTTAGCTGTTGCTGTATATATTTGAATAACAGTTGTATTAACAGGTCTTCTTTGCATATGTTTGGAAAGTATAGTATCACTCACAACACTGTGCTGCATGACAGATCTTGGAACAGCCTTTTTCACTATGAGAGCACCACTATTCTTCATCAAGTTTTCATTTCCACCATAGTAGATTATATGATTTTCTGATTCAAAGTGCCCAATTCCAATCTATCTCGGCTCACCAATGTCTAGAGTGTTTTTCTGCATTTCATTTCATTTTTTGACAATTTCCTGTTTTCCAATATTCATGCTTTGACCATTCCATATTGTAATCATTAGTGGATGTTCTCAGCTATTTCTCTTCATTTTTAGTGACTTCTTATCTGGGTTCTACTTTTAATAATATATCTACATGCGTTACTCTATTGTTCAGAGGATTTCCAAAGGCCTCTTAATTCAGAAGCAGGTGACATATCCTGTTTCCTAGTCTGTCTCAACCTAAGACCTTTATTGAAACCTGTCCACAATTAGTGACTCTGCTGGCATTTGAAACACTGGTGGCATATCTTCCAGCATCACAGCAAACCAAGAGATACCTCAATATAGCAGTTGAGAGACAAGTGCTGTTCAGATAAGAATAAACATTAAACAAAGAATTTTCACTGCAAACCCAGAAATATGTGGTTCAAATTTACCAGATGCTCTGCTGAAGAAGGAGGGGCAATCTCCTCCTGTACCAGTCAGGTCCAATTTGATGGTACACACACACAAAATAAAATAAAATAAAATAAATTCAAAAAAGAAAAACACTAAACGAGCACATATATACACATGCCTAAACTCTAAAATAAATATCAACATGCAAAACTTTCCCCTAATTCAGCAAATTGTCATACCTCAAACAAAAAATGAAAGAAGCAAATACCATGGCCTGGGACAACCCTCTCTTCATTTGCCTGAAGCCTAGAAGCAAGTGTATGATCCCCAGCTGAGGTCTCCATCTGGCTTCTCTTCTCTGAGAGGGAACTTTCAGAAGTTCAAGGTGGGTTTAGAAGAAGCCGTGGCACTAAAAGTATAATCGCTGATGTCAGATGGGTCTTGCTGAAAGCAGAGAATACCAAAATAATGTCTATCTGTGTTTTATTGACTACGCAAAGGTATTTGACTATGTAAATCATAACAAATTATTGCTAACATTGAGATGAATTTCAACCTTATGACATTCTGGAATAAGTGCTCAATCTATCCCAATATGAGTAATGTTTAATGAGCAGACAGAATGCCTTTCTCTCTTCAGGATCTAAAATGATTCTGTGTTTTCCCCTTCTTGTTAGATAGGGCCTTGCCACTTTTGATTCTCCAGTATGCATGAAAGAGTCTCAAGCATTAATATGTCTAGCTATTTGATTTTTAACAGTAGATGGAACACAAAATAATGATCATCCAGTACTATCAGTTGAGTCTCTCTCATAATTATTCTCCATGGAGTTTCTGACAGTGTAATCTCTATGCAAAGAGAATGCCTATCTTTCCCCAATCAGAGGACTGGTAGATTTGAATCTTTGACATTTTCACACATAATGTGCTATGTATAATGCGTAGGTTTTGCATTGTTGTTAGGTTTCATTGAGTCTGCCCTAACTAATGGTAGGGTGCCCAGTGTACACAAGAAGGGTGTCATGCTAGATACAGCACCGTTCTCGCAATCATTGCTGTGCTCAGTTATGACCAGTTTCACAGCCATTATATTGTTCTGCTTCGTTGAGGACTCCATAAAGTTACTACCTCCCTCAATGACTGCCATGTTTACCTTCTTTCTGAAGTCATCAGGAGAGTCCCAAATGGTTAAAATTGCCACAAAATAGTAATTCACATAGATTTCTAAACTTTTTTTGTAATCTTAGCAATCAAAGTAATTTATTTAAAATTTTAGGCAATCTGTAATACAAGTCATTATGATTCAGACTTAACAGAGCTCCTCAAGCTTAACCTCTATACTGGAAAGAGAAATTATTATTTTGGAATTGCAAAAATGTGTCTTCCTTATTTTCCCCTATATATCAAGGTTTTCCACTCCTTTTCTAACTTCCGACTAAAGTTGCATCAACTTTTATTGCCACCATTCAGACAGATCTGTTTGCCTTCTGAAACACTGAGATCTAAACCTTATAGTTCTATCGAGTGCTTTCTGTGCTACCTTGGCCTTCTTAACTAGCTCATGAGAATTAAGGATTGAGACCATCTGTGTTAATATGATTTAGATAAGACTATCACAACATGACTCAGTTTTTGCTCCAAGAAAGCTTTGCCCAGAAAAGATAAACCACAACCCCATAAATAATTTCACAGCTTGCTTCAGAAGATTCCAACAGATCTATTTATCATAGACACCTGGCAAACAGCTTACTTATTAAGCACAGCTTACTTATCAAGACTCACTTCAAGACCCTTACTTCTCCGTGTCTGCCATTCTAATCTATTGTACTGCATGCTGTCCCAATCGCAATCATTTCTCCATCTTGAAAATTCCACTTTAAACATCTCCAGCTTGGATCCCTACATTCTATAAATATTCAAATCCAGCTTTCCCATTATTCCACACTTTATGCAATAAGTTATAATACATTTAGTATTTTTCTTTCTAGCGTTAATGTGAGGTATACAGAATAAAAAAAATTATTCTCTCATCACCCAGTGACCTTTGGTGGATATTAACCAGGAAAGAAAAATAAAAGAAAAAAAGCAAAAGATACAGTTACCAAGGACGCAGTTCCAGCTCAAGGAGACCAGACCTTATAGGTAGAAGTGAGCTCCAAAGGAATTTCAGTGCCTATACTCATATAGAAGTATATTTCTGGACCTTTCTTCTGAGGCGTCACTGGAAGTTTTTAAATAATCATCCCCCCTTGGTTAGTTGTGAACATTTAACTGTATTTAGCACCCAAGGATTTTTGCTGTAAGTAGAAAAATACATTTCACAGAGGAAAAGTGAGAGTAAAGGCAGAATATTTGTTAGGGCCAATAAAAAAGAAGAAAGCAATAGTACTGGGTGTCAGTTCCTAGAGAAATTCCAAAATGTGAGCCATCATCATGCAAACAGCATGTGCTTGTTAAGAGCCAAGGTCTAGGATCAATCTAGTTGTGAGTCAGAGCTTCTCTTTTAATTATACACACAATCATTAGCCACCTTCAGGGACTTACATTCTCAAACAGAAAAAGTCTTCTTTAGAATTTTAAGGTAATTCTTAAATTGCACCATATTGCTCTAAATAGGCTCCATAGGAAGACCTCCCGAAGGTATAATGAAGAGGCCCCTCTGGATTCTGTTCCCTCTTGTGGGAGTGTCTAAGAGGGTTGAAGTGATTGAACAATTACTAACATGTAGAATTGTGTGGCATGAGTGTACCTCTCCATTAACATGCTTAGCACTTATTATTCCTAATTACATTCTTGTGCATCACTGATGATAAGCACATGGATTATTCATTACTTTATGAACTGAAAATGAAAGAAAGACGAAAGGTTTCTAAATAAGGAAAATAGCACTAACTCAGAAAACAGGATAGCTCCATTCAAGGCCTGGATAGAGAAAGCCCTTAATGATACTACCAGGAAAATGCTCTGATAGCTAAACCACAGGCAAACTCACTTCCTTCAAGTCAATCCCACCTCCTGTCCAGAGGGGACTGTCCATTGTTCTCTTACGGAGGAATCAGTATATTCAAACGCTCAACCTTTTGTTAACAGCCCAACATGAAACAGAGTTAAGCCACCAGGCATTATTTTAGTATTGTTAGTGAAGAATAAAATGTAAAAGGAAGAATGTATGAGAATTATAGAAAGAAAAAAAAAAAGGCTGCAGAGGAAATAAGACCATGTCCCAGCCACAAAACCAATAAGCAGAAGAGTGACAGCTGTTACATACCTGATAAAATATGGGGGGGGGGATTTACGGTACATAGTAGGTGGATTTCATATTCCTTTGTGTAATAGATGCCATGCTATAGAGGGTATCCAGATCAATTGCAGGCAAGTTGATTCCTGCTCATAACAAGGTTACAAAAGCGAGAACTGCAACACAGTGTTTCCAAAGCTCTGATATTGGAGGACTGGTGGATTTGAATATTTAACTGTTTAGTTAAATGAAGCACCTGGCCACTATAGCCCTATGTCCTTTATGGAAAATTCAGTATACTGTGAAAACAATTTCGAGAACCTCTGCCAGGAGATGATATTCAGATGACTGAATTATGAGTTTCGCTTTATTTTTTCGTGGTATCTTTCTACTTTCACTTATTAAGACACTGCTAGTTTCTTTCCTCCTTGCTGTTTATTATATATATATATATATATATATATAAATTTTTTTTCTGTTCTTCCAGCCTCCCAGATGATATGTTCAAAATATAGATTGAACAGGTATGGATATAGGACACATCCCTGTAATACACACTTCCCTGTTTTGAACTATGCAGTGCTTTCTTGTTATACACATGTTGTTCTTGTTGATTGCCTTCGAGTTGAGCACAACTCATAGCGACCCTATGAACAAAACGCCTGAAGCCGTTCTGAAACTATTGACATTTATCAAGTTCATAGAGTTTCTGGGGGCATGTTATTTAGGAAATGGATGTCACTCCTGCTTCCAAACACACACACATACACACACACACAATATAGTATATAGTTGTTCTTATGTGCCGTCAAGCTGCTTGCAATTCATAGCTACCCTTACTACAATAGCCCTAAACCCTGCTCTATTCTGTGTCAAACTCACTGTCTCTGACTAACGTACTTTCACCACACAAGTGACTGGATCAATCCATCTTATTGAGGCTCTTCTTCTCTTACACTGTCCCTCCACCTTCCTAAGCATGATAGCCCTCTCCAAGGATTGGCCCTTTCTTGCACCATGCCCAAAGTATGTCAGACAACGTTTCAGAATCCTTGCCTCCAAGGAGCAGCCTGGTGTCACCTTTTCCAGGACAAACCTGTGTGTTCTTCTAGTAGTCCATGGTATATTCAATACTCTTCTCCACCACCACAGCTCAAAGGTATCAGTTCTCCTGTAATCCCTAGTCATTGTCCAGATTTCTGACACAAAGCAAATAATTGCAAAGACTATACTTGGACCAGGAGACAATTGTCAGAACAGAGCAAGCAAACACTGCATGGTTCAAAATTGGGAAGGGTGTACGCCAGGGATGTGTCTTATCTCCATACCTTTTCAATCATTATGCAGAACAGATTATCCAGGAGGCTGGGCTCTATGAAGAGAAATGTGGCATCAGGATTGGAGAAAGACTCATCAACTATCTGCATTATTCAGATGACACAAGCCTGCTTGCTGAAACTGAGGAGGACCTGAAGTGCTTGCTGTAGAAGATCAGGACTGCAGTCTTCATTATAGATTGAGGCTCAATATCAAGAAAATAAAGATTCTCACCACTGGTCCGATTGGCAGTATCAAGGATGGTGAAGAGACTGAGATTGTTCACAGTTTGGTTTGCTTGGCTACACAGTCAACACTCTTGACACCAGCAGCCAGGAAATGAAAAGATACACTGCTATGGGAAAATCTGCTGTTAGAGGCCTCTCGAAAGTACTGAAGTTCAATGATGTCAGACTGGAGACTAACGTGTGTCTGATACATGTCATGGTCTTTGCAATCACTTCCTGTGCATCAGAGAACTGGGCAATGACTAGGGATGATAGAAGAAGAGTTGATGTCTATGAGCTGTAGTGTTGGATAACAGTATCAAATATACAATGGACTGCTAAGAGAATGAACAGGTTTGTCCTGGAGAGGGTGAAGCCAGGCTGCTCCTTGGAGGCAAGGTTTCTGAAGCTTCGTCTGACATACTTTGGACTTGTTGGAAGGTGGAATCAGTGCTTGGAGAGGGACATCATGCTTAGGAGGGTGAAGGGACAGTACAGGAAAGGAAGACCCTCAATGAGATGGATTGATTCAGTGGCGTAATGGGGGTGGGTATGTCAGAGACAATAATATTGGCACAGGATAGAGCAGGGTTTAGGGCTATTGTACAGAGGGTCGCTATGAGTCATAGGTAACTTAATGGCACATAACAACAAAAACAACAATAGGTTGAAGAGAGCTCTGGTGACTTATTAATAAGGAATTGTGCTGTCAACCCAAAAACATGAGGTTAAAATACATAATCTGCTCTGTGGGAGAATGATGGGAAGTCTCCTCTCATGAGATTTATTGCCTCTAGACCCTGATGGACACTCAGCTATGAGTCAGTTTCATCTCCCCAGTACACAACAACAACCTCTGTGTTGAAGTATGTATCAGGACTTCCTTTCTCTCTGTGAGTAATAATCCATTATACAGATGCACCACCTTTTGTTTGTACATTCATCTGATGGTGGGCATTTAGGCCGTTTTCTTTTTCTTTCTTCTCTCTCTCTCTCTCTCTCTCTCCTAATGTAGTAGTGACAGTGATGTGCCAAACGTGGTAATGGGAACCAATGGTAGACAGTGTTAGCTGGAGTTTCCCGACTAAAACAAGCCTGGAAGCAGGAGCGGCATCCACTTCCAAAATGGTTTGCCTCCAGAAACTCTATGTACAAACAGTGCTCAGGCCTTTCGTTCACAGGGTCGTTATGAGTAGTTTACAACTCGACGGCACCTAACAACAACAACAATGTAGTAGTATGACAATTAACATGATGTACACATATCAATTTTTGGTTGTGGGGTTTTGTGGGGTTTTTTTTTCAATTTTGGGGGGTATATATAGAAGGTGGATTTTCTCCTTCAATTATTATATATAGCTTTCTGAGAAATTATCACTCTTTTTTTTCAAAAAGGTTGTGTTGTTTTCTATTCTGTCCACATTGATTGAGAATCCAAACATCTCTAAACTCTCAACAGTACCCGAGATATTTTATTTTCTAGAAATAGAAAATGTTTTATGATAGTCAGTAAGGAGTGAAGTAGTACCTTCTTGTACTTTTACTTTGCTTTTAGAATTCACTAGAAGCTTCACAGGAGAAAGATCGGCAATCCATTCGCTGTCTCTATCGCCCTGTGGGTTATAGATTCAGAAAACCAATGGAAAGTTAGCTATGTGTGTGTTCTAACTTGAAAGCAATGAGGTTAGTTCTTTCTTTTTATGGCCTGTTTATAATTTTATTTTT
>NW_006399759.1:14311267-14314708 GCF_000299155.1 Elephantulus edwardii | reverse complement strand
GTTTCATTGATTATGCAAAGGCATTTGACTGCATAGATCATAACAAACTGTGGCTGACTCTGAGAAGAATGGGAATCTCAGAACACTTGATCGTGCTACTGCAAAACCTATACTTGGACTCAGAACAGAGCAAGGAACCACTGCATGGTTCAAAATTGGGAAGGGCATACACCAGGGATGTGTCCTATCTCCAAGTTAGGTAGTAATTTAGAAAATATCATTGCTATTGTGTGCTGCCTATTATTCCATCGTGTGAATGTACCATAATGTCTCAATCCATCTGATTGTTAGGCATCTGGGCTGTTTCCATGTTCTTGCTATGGTGAATAATGCTGCTATGAAAATTGGTGTACAAGTCTTCATTTTTTTCCCCTCAGTTCTCATTTCTTTCTTTAAAAAACAACACAACAAAAAGTGTTTGTTAGATAATTTTGCATCATCTTTAGTGAAATGTATACACAAATGATTAATTTTTTTGTTGGAATTTTTATGACTCAATGGTGATGAATGAGTGACTCATAGTTAACCTTTAAGTGGGTTTTTAGAGGTATAAATCACATGAGAGGAGACAATCCATCTAACTTTGTTCTTGGTTAGTTATGGAGTTATTTATACACTCTGAATTCTCTCAAGCTTTTTTCCTATTGAAAGCTTGTCTTTTCACTTTTGATACACTTTTTGATAAATAAATGTTTTGACTGTTTTTATTTTGTTGAAGTCCAATTATCTATTTTAATTTCTGCATGTGAGCTTTGGATATCACAGCTATTAAGTTGATTACTGATTAAACAAGATTCTGAAGAACTTAGCCTATATTTTCTGCTAACAATATTATATTAGTTCTTCTTCTATTTAAGCCTTTCAATATATTTATACTTCATATTCATATGTTGTTTGTTGTTAAGTGTCATTGAGTTACAGGTGACTCATAGCAACCCTATGAACAAAGTCCTGGACACTTCCTGTATAATTTTGTCCTTTCTCCAGGTTCATAGGGTTTCCAGAGGCAAGCTACTATGAAAGTGGATGCCACCCCTGCTTCCAAGCTTGTTTTACCATGGGTAACAGTATTTGGCTTCACAGCAACCACGAGTTACCTCTGTACTGCAAGTGGACATAGGTCCCTATAGGACAAAATAGATCAAGTTTGTCCTATAAGATGGCCATATGTGATGTCTACTAACTCCATAAAGGAGAACTATCATCATCAACAATAACATCCACACCACAAAACCAATTGCCATGAGGTCAGATAGGTCCTCCATTCGCCTGCACCCCTTTCCTCTTATCTCAACCCTAATTATACTGTGCTACTGGATCCAGTATCCATTATGATACCTCACAGACCAAGCAGAATCATATTAAGGAGGCAAAATGCTGTAATTCAAGTTGGGAGTAGAATACAATCAGTCAGGAGAGCTGCTGAAATGTACTTCCAAATACTTTGGTCTTCAGCCTTGTGGCGTTAGGTCAGTATTACAAATCTTTTAGTTCTACCAAGTATGGCTCTCCCCCACAGTTCTCCATAACACTTGGCAAAGGTTATAAAAGCTACTACTTAAGCTTCTATTGAGTAGCAGTCCAAAGGTCAATCCCGTCTCATGACAGGTGTCTGGTTCTCTACTGCAGTTGAAGGTGCTCTTGTGGGTCCTGGTGTGAGTGGCATAGGAATTTGTGGCGCTGAAGGACATGCACTATACATATTTTGTTACTTCTTAGCTGGTGAATGGCTTCCCAAATTCTGCTTCTGAATCTGCTCAGTTAAATGATGAGACTAGCCAATGCCCTTGTGGCTAGATAAATAAATATGCTCTATTCACATATTCTCATATAGTCACAAGACAAAGTCAATGCCAATGGCTAGGAACACCATTTTGAACAATAAACACTTGACCGCACAGTGGTAAAGTTTTGTTGTTGTTGTTGTTGAAGTATGATAGGGTATTATGGTTATCATAAGAGTACACAATTAAGGTTGCATAGTGGAATGTACTTGGGGAGGTGGGAGGGGTGTGGGGGGATTGTGTACTAGGGAGGGAGTGTTTATTTTACTTTTCAAAGAGAGGATCAAACTGGGGTAGAGGGGAGGGCTGGGCGGTGAGAGAAGTGTAGCAATGAATGGAAATCCAAAATCTCTGTAAATGTTCATTAAAATTATTTTAAAACATTAAAAAATATAACAGTTTCTACATTGTTATTTTTCAGATTATTTTGCATATTTGGGTTTACTTTAGTGAGAAGAAAATCATGCTTGGTAAAGCTAAGTGTTAGTGAAAAAGAAGAAAGTCAGTGAGATACAAAGACACAGTCGCAGCAACACTGGACATAATAAGCACAGTATTGAGAGACGGCACAGAATTTGGCAATGTTGTTCTCTTGTCCATAAGGTTGCTATGAATCAGAGTTGACCCAATAACACTTCAAAACAAGAAAAGTTCCATGAAAATCATCTTTTCCTTTGTATCACAGATTTGTTGTTATTGTTAGGTGTGATCAAGTTAAGGATGACTTGTAGTGATCCTATGAACAAAATATCTGAACCCTGTTCTGTCCTGTGTGATCCTCACACTTCCTGACATACAAGAGTCCATTGCAGAAATAATTGTGTCAATCCATCTGGTTGAAGGTCATCCTCTTCTTTGCTGGTCCTCAACCCTTCCCAGCATTATGTCCTTCTCCAAGGAATAGCCTCTTGTAGCAACATGCCTAAAGATATGAGATGAAATCTCATCACCTTTGCCTCTAAAAAGTACTCCAACTGCACTGTCTTCAAAACATATCTGTTTGCTTTCTTGGCCTTCCCTGGGATATTCAGTGCTCTTCTGCAACACCATAGCTCGAAGGTGTCAATTCTTCTCCTGTCATCCTTATTCATTTTGCAGGTCTTACATGCATAGCAATTGACTGGAAAGACTATGGCCTGAATCAGATACACAGTAGTCCTCAAACTGACATCATTACTTATCAATAATTTGGAGAGGTACTTGACGGCAGATTTTCCCAGTGCAATGCACTGACCACTGGTACAAAGGGTATTTATTATGGATCCAAGCAAGATGAAGCTGTTGACTGTTTCAATCTCATATCCATTCATCATGACATTGCCTATCAATCTGGTGATAAGAATTTTTGTTTTCTTGGCATTAAGATGCAATCCATAAGAAAGGCTACGTTCTTTGATTAAGTGCTTCAAGTCCTCCTCATTGTCAAAGAAAACTACTAGAATTTTTATGGGGATTGTAATGCTTATATTCAGGGAATATAGACTTTATAACTATACTATATACTATATATATCCACTTCCAAAATGGCTTGCCTCCGGAAACTCTATGTACGAACAGTGCTCAGGCTGTTTGTTCATAGGGTCGCTATGAGTCGTCTACGACTCAATGGCATTAAACAACAACAACAACGTGTGTGTGTGTGTGTGTGTGTGTGTGT
>NW_006399759.1:14303036-14305384 GCF_000299155.1 Elephantulus edwardii | reverse complement strand
AGTTTGTATCTTAAGCTTTCTTGGCTTCTGTGATTCCAAAAACGTTGACTGCTGACATTTTTCTTTTGACCAGTGTCTCTTAAGTTTAGTTGTGCTGTCTCCAAGGGAAGCTGACGTGTCCTGTAGAACTTCTGTGTAGATTATGTTTCCCCTTCTGTCCGTTGCTTATCTGAGGTCCCTGAAGCCCTCAAGCCTCACCTCTGCCCAAGACCACACCTGTCAGAGCCTCCGAGGGCTTGCTCCCGCCGGAAATCCTGGGCACCCATGAAAAACGCCTGTCCCCGCCCATCTGCCGTGGCTGAGGCCCTCAAGCCTCACTTCCGCCCAAGACCACGCTTGTCAGAGCCTCAGAGGGCCCGCTCCCGCCCGAAATCCCGGGCACCCACGAAAAACGCTTGTCCTCGCTTATCCGAGGTGGCCGCTATATACACCATTATCTTCCTTATCGTGATCTTTTTTCTTTTTATATTAATTTTAGTAAAAGTTTACAGAGACTTTGGATTTCCAGTCATTCATTGTTGCACACTTTCTTCCCTGCCCACCCCTTCCCTGCAGTTTAATTTTCTCTTTGAAAAGTCAAAAAAAGAAAAGAAAAGCTTTCATTGTATCTTGATCTTTTGGATGACACATTATTTCTAATTCTGAGGATGTCATATATGCTATTATTTTGTTGAAGCTGAAAATATAATATCTTATAAAATGTTAACTTCCTCAATTTCCCCATACATATTGTAGAAATGTTAATTTCTACAAGGAACTCTTAGATAAGAGTAATTGCTCAGTGTTCACAGAGATCACTCTGGAAAGTCTCTGATTAGGTTCAACTGAAGTTTCAGTTCCTTAGCAACATGCAGACCAACCAGAAAGATCACACTGATCACTGTGTTCTCAGATGGCTACAGCTTATTTTCCTTAATCACTGCTCCCTCTCCTCTCCCTGAGGACACTAATTCTGACCAAATTTAAACCATTGTCCTTCAGGTTCAACCACACACAGAACGTTCAGAACATACATTCTGTTCCTAGCAGGTATGTCCTATTTTTACCAGAGACAGAGATTGGGGCCCATCTTTGTGCACAGGAAGGCCAGTGCTTGATTGGAACTATGACTCAACTATAGCCCATCTGTCACACTAAAGAAGGTAGGGATTGGAACTATGGAAAAAGAGATTATTTTCATTGCATTTTGAATGTATCTTACTGGTTTTCAGTGTATAACTTTCTGCTGCCTCCCTTTGCCTACATTTTTAGGCATCTTCTAAGGTTGAGCAGGAAGTTCTAAGTGTTTTTCTTGGTGTTTGCCTGAGAAAGTTTAGGGTCATAGATTTTCATATGATGCAATTTTATCACAGTAACCTATCAGTTGTACTTTTATGTAGGTGTTTGTTTACTCCAAATTGATTGTTACTTTTAAAATGGCAAGACCTTTATTAGTATACATTGTTAACTTAGAAATCCTCCATAGACTGTCTGATCCATCAGATCAATGCACAATCATATTTGTTCATGAAAAAGTATGACTTAAAATCAGTTTTACCTTGTATTTTTATACTTTTCATAAATACTAGGAAACATTAAGGATAATATTATAAACATAGAAACTTTAAGGACAATACTTAAACTAACCACTTAAATTTGTTACTAATGGTTTAGCTCTTCTTAGGCTTAGAAATTCTTGAAGAGTTCCTTATAATCTAATGTGTAATATCAATGTGGCCTGAATGGGGGCAGCAGCATTGGATCTACACTAACTTTGTTGGTTCTGATATGACAACGAATGAATGAAGTCCACAAGGGGTAAGAATCCCCGTTAGCTATATCAATAGCACAAAACTAATTATTATGAGGTCAAATGTACTTCCACATATTTTCTAGTATCTTCTATTCTAATGCCAATATTACCTCATACAGCTCTCCTTACTCTGTTGCTTTTGTCAACTGTGACAACAGAACCAAACCATAGCTAACCCTCCAACAGGTTTTCAGAGGTGATAAATATCTGAAAGACTGGAGTTGACTGCTCATCTTTCTCATTTAAAGCAACTTGTGGATTCAAACTGTGTACCTTTGTGTTGGCAGGGCAATTCTTTATCACTAAGACACCAGACTTTTCAATCAGTTATAATAGCCATACAGAGCTTACAAATGATACTCATAATTATGGTGTTTTTATGAAAGTAATAGGTTGCAATAAAGGTCATAAACACTTAGGAATTGATAACATATGCTGAAGTGTTTCAGCAAATAAGTGCATAAAATCCTGAAAATGTTCTCCAATCTATGCCAAAAAATTAGGAAGAGAGTTATTTTGCCAACTCACTGGAAGAGAGTCATATCCACAACATAAA
>NW_006399759.1:14299788-14302936 GCF_000299155.1 Elephantulus edwardii | reverse complement strand
TGTATTTGGTGTATAATATGTGACCCTCTATGAAGTGGATTGATTCAGTGACTGGGGTAATCAGGATGGGTATGTCAGAGGCATTGTGATTGGCACAGGATAGAGCAGAGTTTATTGCTGTTGTACATAGGGTTGTTATATGAGTTGCAAGCAACTTGATAGCACATAACAACAACAACAACAACAAAAATGATATACCAAATAAATTGATGCTCAGAAATTTGGAAAACAGCTTTCTAGCCAACTAACTCAAAGAGATGCATGCTTTTCTCCTTTCAAAAATGTGATATAACAGAATATGAAGATTATATAAAAATATCGCTGATACTGCAGACTGTCAAAAGAAGAGATAAATCTGTTTTAGAAGAAGTGAAGCCTGGTTGGTTACTCCTTAACGGCAAGGATGGTGTAACTAAATTTACGTATTTAGGGCTTTCTGTCCATAGATGTCAGACATTGAAAAAGGACATCAGTTTGAAAAATTAGAAGATTAGCAAAAGAAAGAAAGACTATCAATTAGATGGATTGGCACAGTGACTGCTACAATGGGTTTTAGTGGGCAGAGACTATAAAGATGGCACAGGATTGGAGGATCTATTTTTCACAGAGTCATTATGAAGTGTAGTGAACTCAAAGGCACTCAACAAAAACAATGTATATACTAGGCTTTCTAATTCATGGACATGAAATGTCCATCTATTTATTTAATTATTTATTTTCATTTATTTCCAGTAATATTTTACAGTTTTCTGCAGATAAGTCTTTTAAATCTCTGATTAAATTGACTTAAAATAATTTCTTTCATACACTATAACAGACAACATCCTTAATTTTCTTTTCAGAATGATTATCACTGATTTAACACCACCAAAATGATTTTTTTGCTTGTTGGTTTTTTAGCCTATAGCTTTGCTAAATTCATATTAATTTCAGTAGTGTTCTTTTTTCAGTTTTTTCTTTCCTTTTCACTATTTTATATTAGTTTGCATACAAAATTTATATGCATTGTGTATCTTTAATATACATTGTGTTTCACATAATCCTATGTTCACATTGTATTTCAAAGGATCACACATCTCCATTGTGTTTTCTATGCTTTGATTGGAATGATTTGCCTATTTGCATTCACAATAATAACTGATAATGAGAATATATTCTGTTATGTTATATTATTTTGAATATGTGCCTTATATCTTCTTTGTCCCTCATTTATCCAACACTTTTGTTTTATTATCTGTAGTGAAGAATTTTTATACCCTTCCTTTCCTTTTTGTATTTATGCATTTTAGATATTTTGTGGTGAGTTTAAAAATTTTATTAGACATCTTTATTATAATTTAGTATAAACTCATATTAACTACATTTTAGTAACATTAATTGTTTTTCCGTGATATTCTTTCTCTCCTTCTCCTATTTCTGTCATTTTTATTATCCATAATGCATAATAGCACACATTTTAATTTTTCATACATTTTTATAATGATCCAGCAAGAAAATATACTAACTACTTTTAATAACCACAAGAAGCTATGCTGCAATGCCGAAAACACACAGTTCAAATCCATTAGCTGCTCTATGGCAGAAGGATGGGTTATCTCCTGCCCTACTTTTAACTGCCTTTAAATATCAGCTAGAGGTTCAGCTTTGGAGCAGTTCTGACTTAATGGTATTCAGTAACAACCACTATAAAAATGGCCTTCTACTTGTGCACACAAAAACTGTTACTTCTTGTTGTTATGTACCATTTAGTCAGAATCAACCCCTAATGACCTAGAGTGTGTTTTCAGAGGCAGTAAATCACATGGGAAGAGATTGTTCATCACTCTCCTACAAAACAGCTGGTTGAGCCAAACGGCATGATTTTAGGTGTACAGTGCAGCTCCTTACCACTAGGTAACAAGAACTCACTCTTAGTGGAGATCTTTATATTTTTTTTTCTCCCAGTGTACAACTTCAAGTTTTTGTCTACTATTCTTTTTATTTTTTTCTTTCCTCTGTGAAGTTGTTTGCTTTTAGCATTTTTATTTTTTGGAGGGCGGTGTGTGTGTGGCAGGTAACAAATACTCCCAACTTTTGTTTACCTAGTTGTTGTGTGCCAGTGAGAAGTCAGAAACCCACAGTAGGTGAACCTCCAGGGGGTTTTCAAAGGCAGATAACCACAAGGGCGAAGATTGCCCATCTTTCTCCCACAGAACAGCTAGTGGATTCCAACAGTGGATTCCAACTGTTTTCCTTTGGGATGATAAAGCAGCTTCTTATCACTAGACTATCAGAGCTCCCTTTATCATCATTCTTAAATAACATTTTTTCTAGTTCTTTCTCTGTTATCTTTATTTCTCCAGCATTTTCACTCTCTTATTACATTGTATTCCAAGGCTTCTGAGGAGAAACTGACATTTAATCTTATTGGACATTCTTTGTATATAACAATTTCTTATTTATTGCTTTTTACAATACTCTTTTTATCTTAGCATATTGGAGATGTTCATTAAATCATTTCGTATTGCTTATTTCTTTGTGCGTATTCTGTATGTAGTTTATGGGGACTCTTCAAATTGTTGACTCATGTCCTTCTCCTAGTTTTGAAAATTATCTTCTATTATTTTTCCAAATGTTCTCTATTTTACCTTTTTTGTGACTGTCTTAATACATTTGTTAGTTTTATTAATAAACTTTGAAACTCAATGCTGACAAGTTAAAACAGAGCCAGTGCTTACTTTCTAACAGTTTTTCAGAAGCTGTAAATTTCAAAGGAGAAGATTGCCTATCTTTAATAAAATATTATCATTTTAATTACCATATCCTCTATTTCGTTCCAATTATTGTGTCTTTTCCCATATTCTGGCACCGCAAATCTATTGTAAAATTTTTCTAGTGAGTTTTTCGTTTGATTGGTTTGTTTGCTCCTCTTCCACCATCCCAATTATTGGACCTTCTAGTTAGATATAATTTTACAATATCCATGTCTTTAATTATATTCTATTTTCATGATTTCCTGACTATCTTCAGTTTATTTTTTTAAATTGCTCTTTTAAACTATGTTTGATTATTTTCTCTGAAGCTATCCATTAATTTGACTTCTTTGTTGTTGTTGTTGTTATGTGCCAACGAGTCGTTTCCGACTCATAGCGACCCTATGCACAACAGC
>NW_006399759.1:14290747-14293438 GCF_000299155.1 Elephantulus edwardii | reverse complement strand
GAGGAGGGTAGAGAGAATAGTGCAACAATGAATGAGTGGAAGCCCAAAATCTCTGTAAATGTTTATGAAAATTAATAAAATATAATTATAGAAAAAAAAAGTTGATTCAAGTCTTAAAGAGTTAAGATGTAATTTTAAATACTAAGTGCCCCTGATGCAAGCCATGCTATTTTAAATTGTTTTAGCCAAGTGAAAGTTAACAATGAATAAGTTAACAAGATAGAAGATTTGAAGCCTTTGAATTGTGGTGTTGGTGAAGAGAACTGAATATTTCATGGACTGCCAAAATAACAAACACATATGTGACTTGCAATATGTGTAACCAGAGTGCTCCTTGGATGTAAGGATGACATATGTCTTTCATACTTTGGACATGTTGATAGGAGAGAATATTTCTTGAAAAGGGATATGATGCTTGGAAAAGTGGAAGGTCAGTTAAGGAGAGGAAAACTCCCAACAAGATGGATTGACACAGTGACTGTACCAACAGGCTCAAGTGTCTCAAGTGTATCAGAGACGGTGAGGGTGGTTTTGGATAGGTCAGGACTCAGGGTTATTATTCACAGAGTTGTTATGAGTCCTACTAAACTTTATGACACCTAACAACAACAACAACCCCAACCAAACCCCAAACACCCACACAAATGTGTCTCAGACGAAATGTAAGCAGGGTGTTTGCTCTAAAGAGGCAAGGGTGATGGAACTTTATCTCATATACTTTTTGTATATTATCAGGAGGCTATAATTTTTGGGAAAAGATACCATTCTGGAAAAAAAAAGTATTGGTCCAATGAAAGAGAGAAACTCACAATAGATGGATTAGCACATTAACTACCACATAGACTTGGGTGTTGCAGAGATCTTGAGGATGCCACAAGATGAGTCAAGCTTGAGATATGTTGCCCGTTAAGTTGTTGTTAGTGGTGACTGGCTTGATGGCATCTAACAACAAAAATTTAGGAACATACGATTTCCCCCCCCCCCTATCTATCTTATTTAAATCCTGCAGAGAAAGAAATAATCCTAATAAGGTTGAGTATAAGGGATAAATTTGGCTTAGCAGAGATTGGAGATCATTTCCTTCTGACTCTGGAACACTTTTGCTTGTATCATTTCATTAACCTAGCAAAAATACAATTTGATGTTCTTCATTCATTAATTCCCTATCGGCATTTTTCTTCTTATTTCTCATCCTGATAAATTCTAGCTACAGTTGAAATATCCTGTGCAGAAGCCTAGAGAGAGAACAATTTGGTGCAGTTATCGGCCTCTACATGACCTTGTTGTTTGAAAACACCCTCAGGCCAAGTTTAATTTAGCTTTTACCTCTTGGGTACATATAACACACGTTTTTATATTCAGTACCTTGGTATGGCTTGAATCAAAGTCCTTTTGCTTACAGAATCTGTATGTTCAACTTATTTCCTCACTAGATTTTCTTCTAAGTTATCAAGTTCCATTTTAGATGTTGGAAATAGCTTGTAGGCATGCTTTATCCTTAAGTCCTCACTCTGCAGCCACTGAGAACTGTTCAAATGCTTTTCCACAGGATAATTTTCGATTTCTTCTTTATCCTTTCTGTGACCCTAGATCTCATAACACTAATCAATAGATCATTAGATTTGCTTTTTGGAATAATCTGTATGAGTACTGAAAGTCTGCATTTGCTCTTTTTTTTGGGAGGGTTGCCAGATTAAAGATATTTGGCCGATCCTATTTACATTTTTTATCAGTAGCTGTTTGTGCCCTTGAATTTTGTTCCTCTCCCCTTACTCGCTTTGTTTCTGTCACTTTATAGCATATCTAGTATTTAATACAAATTAAGGCTTTCTGGTGATATAGTGTATGATGTGCTGGGCAGCTAATAAACAGGCCAGTAGTTTAAATCCCACAGTTTTGTTTTTTTTTGTAGGAGAAAGATAGACAATCTTTCCCCATAAAGATTTATGGGAAAACTCAAGCCTTGCAAATGCAATGGAGGATTGCTTGCTCTATGTCAGAATTTACTAAACTGCAGTGGGTTTATTTTGTATTTATTAGAAATTTAGAAAGTCAAAAGGTACATTTGATTATTTTCTCAAAGTTGATAAAATATTGCAAGTTCAAGTCCATCAGTAACTTAATGGAACAAAGATGAATCTGCTTTTGTAAAGATTAAAGCCTTAAAAACCTTATGGGGCAGTTCTGTTGAATGCACTGAGGAATTTGAGTTAGATTGACAGCAATGGGTTTGATTATCAGAATATTATTTAAAAATACAGATCTATAGGAATTATCCTATTATCCTCATAACTTGTGATTTCAGGTCAGAACTTGCAACTACAAATGCATATTTTTTAAGAGCTAAGTGATCCCATATATGTCTACTGTTTGCTACCTCAGGTAGTAAAATTCTCTTTACATAATCTAAAAACTTGATGGTTGTAAAATTCTCCTTATATAATTGGCAGAAAGAATGGGTCTATGATTGAGATCTTAGCTGGAAAAGAAATTCTGATAAGGGTAGGGACTTGGCATTGTTTGTGTACTTTCTCAAAAAAAAAATATAAGTAATGTTGTTGTTGTTGTTGTTATGTGCCAACGAGTCGTTTCCGACTCATAGCGACCCTATGCACAACAGCTCTAAACCCTGCTGTATCCTGCGCCAACGACACCGCCTCTGACACACCCATCCCGATTACCCCAGTCACC